>NC_044031.1:678220719-678523749 GCF_901765095.1 Microcaecilia unicolor | reverse complement strand
TGAATTCATTTTGAATTTTGGGAGAGAAGTATGAAGTCACTCTCCTTTCAGAAGAAACAGTATGATTGAGTTTTACAAAATGCTCCTTCAAAATTGGGTCATAATTTGAGAGTAATTCTATCAACTCCAAAAAATTTCCTTTGTTTGCTGATGACCTATCCTCTCTGTGTCCACGGAAAGGAAGGTTTTGTTTCGCCAAAAACATGATTACATCCAAAAGACGATATAAAATGTCTCTCCAGTTTTTTCTCTCTTTATCCATTTCCACTTGATGGATTTTATCAATAGTTTTTTGGAGTTGCAGTCCCATTGCCAAGGTCTTCCATTTTTCTAAGCAGGAGAGATGTTGTTCAGATAGCTCATGTTCAGGAACTTTAGGATTTAACTTCCACCAGTTTTTAAAGCCAGTTATAAAAACTGATGTTCCAGCTTTTGTCTCATTATCTGCAAACAGTCTGCAGCAAAAACAAACAATTTTTTGATTTTGAGTAAGCCATCCAAGTTCTCAATACTTTTTCACCCTTTGGTAAAGATTTATAATGCCATGAAGTTGTTAAGTGTCGACTGCCTCCTTTGCTCTTTTTTCCTTCTCGTTGAACTGCAGAGAAAGGTCCATCTTTATTCTGAAGAGGTTCATTCCCCTTTTAACCAGATTAACTCTCAAGTCATCTGGAACCGGTATTGGCCAAGAAGCGATATCAGAATAAAGTAAAATATCATTTGTTGCCATTTCTTTAAACTCTTGTTGGTCTCTACTACTAGTGTCTCTTTCTTCTCCATTGCTATCAATTCCTTTCTCTTCCTCATTATCAGTGCTTATAGATGATGATGATTCATTGTCATCTTTCAGCCCTGTGTCATCTGAATCATCTTGTGTTGTTTCTTGTATAGGTGCTTTGGATGCGCCACCTTCTTCCAAATTTTCATTACCTATATGCGATGTTGAAGGCATTACACATTTCAACAAAGATCCAGACATTGCTTCAATCGCCTCTTCTTTTGCTGTTTTAATTTTTCTTTGTTGTGCTCCACTGAGTCGATGTCGTTTCATGTTGGTATCCCACCTCGAATTTCTTTAAAACATTCAGAATAAATATTAACCAGTTGGTGGAATGGAGATTTCTAACCATACCATCTATTGCTTTCTTATAATTACAAAGATTTTAGAAATTCTTTATAAAAACTTTATAAGCGCTCCAGGAGACAGAGTATACCCCCCTTCTCTCTCTCTTGCCCCTTTCCATTCAGCATCTGCCTCCTTTCTCTGTCCCTTTCCATCCAGTGTCTGGTCTGCCCTTTCTTCTCTCATTTCCATCGCCGTTTGGTGGAAGAAGAAACTGTTTTCAGCTCATGGCAGAGAACTAATGTAATGTTGCATTAAACATTGTCATCACTGTGAGTATCAGAAACAATCACTTTGCAAATGAACCATGTTTTTTTAGGTTTCAGCTGCAGGTAGATGCATTGATTTTTGCAGGGAAGAGGGGGCAAAGAAGGTTGAGAAAATAAAGTGATCAAGAAAAAAAGTGCTCAAGACAGGAGCTTCAAAAATCTAGAGCAAGAAATAACCAATTCTTTGGTCTAAGCCTTGAAAAATCCATTATGCAGAAAATGGACATGGAAATTTGCATTTATATAGCACTATCCATTACAGGACTGCAGAGAACACTGCAACAGTGCAGCCATTGCTGGGGGGCCAAAAAGGAACCATTTTACCAACTGTCATATTGCTGAACAAACAGTGCCAGGCTGAAGGGACAATCCACATAGGCGACATCTCATTCAAAATCAGTTTGGGGAAGCAACTGCTCCCCTTGTACCCCCCTCCCCCGCTACGCCCCTATTGTTAGGGCTCACTGACTGTATTCCCTAAAACTTTAACAACTTTTCAAAGAACCCATAGCAGGAAATCAGATCAAGGGAGCAGTGGCGTAGCTAGGTGGGGCACCAGGGGAGCAGCTGCTCCCCCAAACGGAGTTCTACCAGCGCCGGCGCCTATTTTTTCTTGTCATGTTGCACTGAAAATGTGCACCGGCAGAAGTCCGCTTTCGCGCCCCCCCCCCCCCCCCCCCCCCGCGCCATCAACCTGGCTGAACCTAGCTCCGCTTCGAACGAGTGCTAAAGACCCCAGGTCCTCTGTCTGCTAAATTATAAAACCTTGACTATGTGGTCTTGGTGATTCAATTATTCTTAGCTCTACCATTTCCTCAGGTTAAGTGATGCAGCTGAACATAAAAAAGAAAGGCAGTCCTCTCTCTCAGCAGTAATATTCAAAGCTCTAATTGGTTGTTTTAAATTCCCAACTTTCAGGGCCACTGAGAGGGGGGCGGGGGAGACAAGATTCCCTGGACCTGGTGCTAGCGCTGTCTGATTTGAATTGATTCACTGATTAATTTTGGCAAATTAATTTGAATCAATTTGTTTTGTAAAAATCAAAGCCCCCCCCCCCCCCACCCACCCATGCACCTTTTAAAACAGCAGTTCTTGCCTAGTACCAAGCATGAGCAGCCAGTGGCAGATACACCAACTGCACACATAGGAGCCAACTTTTAAAAATTATTGGGGGTGCTAAGCCCAATGGAAATAACCCCTCCCTGGACACATACAAGGAATTTTCTCAATATTGGGGGTGCTCAAGCACCCACATAGTCGGCTCCAGTGCAGCCTTCCCTGTGATGCAGGTTCCTTTTTCTGCTTTGTCTCTCAGCGGCCCTGTCGGCTTAGCCCCCCCCCCCCCCCCAAGAATAGTCAGAAAAGATCTACTCCAGTCCAATTTCTATTTTAACTTCTATGGCTCCTTCTGACCCATATTCCCTGTCTGCTGCACTTACCTTCAGAGGTGCGGGAAGAGGCTGCTTTCCACTGATAGCAGTTTTTCTGCTTCTCTGTGTGTGTCCCACTCTGAGACTAGTTACTCTCTCAGCAGGAAGGCCGCAAGCTGCAAGGCGCACTGGCGCGCAGGGTGCCGCAGGGGGGAGGAAGGCGTCATGACGTCGTCACGCGAAGTAGTCCAGATGGGCGGGACTTGTCTCGGACCGACGGAGCCTGGAGACAGAGAGGACTCGGAGCCGCTGGAAGGCGTCATGACGTTGTCACGCGAAGTAGTCCAGATGGGCGGGACTCGTCTCGGACTCAGACGGAGACTGGAGAGGGAGGGAGAGAGAGAGGACTTGGAGTCGGAGCCACTGGGAGGAGACAACAGTGAGCCGGCTCACGCGCCGGTGCAGCTTTAGGGGAAGTCCAAACTCACTGACGGACGCCGGACGGAACAGCGGAGTGGAGCAGAAGAAGTTATACCCCCCATTGGTTTGCACCCGGGGGCGGTCCGCCCCCACCGCCCCCCCCTCGGTGCACCACTGGACGTGATATCCATAAACTGTTAAGGTAAACCTGGGAAAGCCAGTGCTTATCCCAAGGGCAGGGAGAGGGGGTGGTAAACAGCATGGAATCTACTACCTTTGGGAATTATGCCAGGTATTTGTGACCTGGATTAGCCACTGTTACCAAAAAAGGATACTGGGCTAGATACCAGTGTGTTGCAAGGATCGGTTCTAGGACTGGTTCTTTTTTTTTTTTCCACTTTAAAATATTTTTTATTTTGCATAACTCCATAACAAGAGCACAACTCGCTCACATTTACCCTCACAGGGGCCCATATGTACTAAACTAATACACTATTATTTCTGATACCAACTCCCCCTTGCACCAACTGTAACAAAGAACAATTAACAAAATCATAACCGTAACACCACCCACCATCCAGCTCAACCTTATGCCCCTAACCACCTTATCTCCCACCCATTCAGTCTAATCCACCCCCACCCCCTACTCAACATGAAATCACCCCATGGTTCTTTGATACTCTCTCTCCCCCTCCCTCCCCCCCCATATAACTTCATTAACTTAAATACTTATCATTCGCTGTTTAAGCGGGCCCATCTTCCTTCATGCCTCCTTGCTCCCTCCCTACGATAGGCTGTTAATCTCTCCATTTGCATTAACTGGCCCAATTTACATTTCCAATCACTCAATGTTGGGTGATCCACCCTCTTCCAACACTGTGCTATGAGGAACTTAGCTGCCGCCAGCCCCCAGCACATCCATTTCCGCTCCTCCTAAATTTCCCTCTCATTGTGTAAGCCCAAAAGGCACACCACAGGACTGCACACCAAAGATGATCCAATTAACTTTACTAAGGCCTTCATAACCCCTTGCCAAAAAAGTACCACCCCGGGGCATGTCCACCATATATGCAAAAAGGAACCCCTTTGTAGACCACACCTCCAACACAGATCCAACGCTTCAGGGTACATCCTCCTCAACCTCTCCGGTGTATAATACCAACGAGATAAAACTTTATATGCATTTTCCTGTACCAAAATACATACTGAGGCTTTCCGCACCTCCCCACAAATAACTTCCCACTCTTGATCTGAAAAGCGGTAACCTAAATCCTCCTCCTAAGTCCACTGAAAACCAAATGACTTAGGGTCATATCCCTTCAAGAATTTATATATCACTGATATTGGCCTGGGATCCTTCTTCAACAAAAGCCACAGATTTTCCAAACTCTCCCTCTCCTGTGGGTTCCCCCCCTTCCAACCCAGTGCCCCCACAAAATGTTGAATCTGTATGTAAGAAAACATGTCCCCCCTGGTAAACCAAACATAGAACACAACGTATCAAAGCTCTTCACCCTCCCCCCCCTGTAATACTGCACAGAAATTCACAATGCTCACTTGCTCCCATCTCACGAAACTAGCATTTGCTCTCCCTGCCCCAAATCTTAGCTCCCACCTCAAAGGCGCCAGTGTTGACACCCCTTCCAACTGCCCCCATTTCCTCCTCACTCCTCCCCACACTTCCAGCAGATGCCTCACATATGGGTTCTGTATCCCTGCCAATATCCCCCCAATTCCTTCAGAAGTCCACAAATAAGAGCTCAGTGGCTTTTGCGAGCTATATGATTGCTCCAACTGACTAGCCAGCTTAGTTATTCCCACTCCCAATCTACAATCATCCTCAATTGACCAGCAATGTAGTATCATTCAAAATTAGGTAGCCCTCTACCCCCCCCTCTCTGGATCCCCCCATAACACTCGCCTTGCCAAATGAGACTTACCCCCCCCCCCCCCCCAAATAAACTGACCCACTAGACCCTGCAATTGCTTCAGTATCCATTTCGGAACCGCTACTGGTAACACCTGAAACAAAAATAGCAACCTAGGCAACACATTCATTTTCCCCACAGCCATACGGCCCCACCACGATAGCCACAATCCCTTCCATTGGGACAACTCCCCCTGAATTTGATCTATTATCTTCCCATAATTGAGACTATACACTCTACCCAAGTCCCTAGGAATTTGAATCCCCAAGTATCGAATACGGTGCTTGGCCCACCGAAACTTAAACAATTCTTTCAATCTACTTTTTTCCCCGTATGGTAAAGATATCCCCGTATTAACTCTTAGGCCAGCATATTGTTCAAAGTCTTCAAAAATCCCCAAAACCACTGGAAGTGACCTCTCCGGATCTACCACATAAAGCAGCACATCATCTGCAAATAACGCAATTCGATGTTCCATCCCCCTCCCGACCTTAATACCCTTACATTCTGGGTGCTGCCTTATCAATACCGCTAACGGCAAAAAGGAGAGGGGACAAGGGACAACCCTGCCTGGTCCCCCTACCTATTGGGAAGAAAGAAATATAACCCCTACTAATGTTACAACGCGCCTTCGGTGTTGTGTACAACTCTGACAACAAAGCCCCCAAATTATCTCCCAAATCCATTTTATTCATCATTGCACGCAAAACCTCCCAGCTTACCCGATCAAATGCCTTTTCAGCATCTATGGCCAACAATACTGTACTATCCCTAGATCTTTGCGCTCCCCCCCCCCCCCCAAATCAAATGAAGAGCACGCCTGATATTATCCCCCACCTGTCTCTTCGGTATAAAGCCTGATTGGTCAATATGGACCAGCTTCGGTAACACTCTAGCCAATCTAATAGCCAGTATCTTAGCCACAATCTTTGTATCCACATTCAGAAGGGATATAGGTCTATAGGCATCGCATACTACCGGAACTTTCCCAGGCTTAGGCAACACCATTATCCCAGCCTCAGACACGGATTCCGGAAGCCCATTACCCTCCAAAACACCATTCCCCACTCACACCAAAAGGTCCCCCACCTCCCCCACGAAGCATTTATAGAGCCTTGCCGAATATCCATCTAAGCCAGGTGCTTTTCCATTAGAGAGTCTTTTTATCACCCCTTGACCTTCCCCTAATCTAATGGGTCCCCAAGCTGGGCACTTTCAGCTTCGTCCAAACATGGTAGAGGAATCTGATCCAGAAATCTAGCCATATCAGTCATCTGTGGTTCTCCCAACGCACTATAACGTTTTTGATATTCTACAAAACGATGTCCTATCTCAAGATCAGTATAGTGCCAGTCTCCACTCTCATCCCTCAACTTCTGAATAAGGAAAGGCCCTCTTCTCGCCCTCAGATACCGGGCCAACACTGCACTGGACTTATCAGCAAATTCAAAATATTGTTGCTTCAGCTTAGTTCTCATAAAATCCACCTCAACCATCTGGAATTGCGCTAGTTCCCCTCTCACTTGTTTTAATTCTGCCCATACCTGTGTGCATCTGCAATATCCTTTGTTGTAAGATCAATGATAACTGCCCTTTTTCCCTTTTCTTGCGGGCCCTCTAATCAAAACACCCCTCACCACCACCTTCAACGCATCCCATAGCACTCCATCCTTTACTTCCCCATTATCATTAAACCGGCGGAATTCCCGAATAGTACTCTGGATATCTTCCCGCAATTTTTCATCCCCTAGTAGTGATTCATTAAGTCTCCAAACTCCTTGCCTCCTACATTGGCCCAACCCCAATAATTTAATCCACATTGGCGCATGATCAGAAACACACATGGTCTCTATCTCAGCTGCCCCCACCATATGGCATCCATTGCGATGCACCCATAGCCCATCAATCCTAGAATAAGTCTGAGCTGAAAGAGAGTAAAAGGTGTAATCCTGCTGCACCCCCATGCTTCAGCCTCCAGCAATCCACCACTTTCAACCCCTTCAAAAATTGATGCAGTGCCTTCCTCCCAGGACCCCTTTGCTGCCCACCTCCTGCTAAATGATCTAACCTTGCATCCGGAGCAATATTAAAATCCCCTCCTACCACTACTTGTCCTTTCACAAATCCAGAAATTTCTTCATGTAGCTTGCGAAAAAATTCTCTCTGTCCTATATTCGGAGCATATACGTTGATCAATGTCAACTCCTCCCCCTGTAGCCACCCTCTAATGCCCACACAACGTCCACTAGTATCACGAAATACCTCTTTAATCACCATTCCACAAGTTTGTCTGATCATAATTGCCACTCCACCCATCTTTTTTGGCTCTATTCCCCCTTAGACTTTCCCTGCCCTAAATCCCCTCTCCTCTGCTCCCTCTTATCCCCTGCCCCTCCCCCACCATCCCCTCCCCTACAACTGATCTCTTTTTCAGTAAATCAGCCATCACACTCTGAATCCACTCTCCCTCCCAAAACCTTAACCCTTCTAACGCTAACCCCTATCCCTCCCCATCAACCTACTTACACCCGCATTTCCTTCAGTCACTCAGATATCCCACTCTCCCCCCCTCAACTCCCCCACCAAATTGAGCAAATCACCACCAGTCCACACCATACTTTCAGGATCCTTGTTTGTCAGAAGCCTTCGCCCGCTTCACCACTTTCTGCCAAGCCGAATCTGTTCTGGGCTCTCCAGCAGTTTCCCGAATCTCTTTCTGAATTGGAACATCTCTGCACCCCAAAGATCGCAAAGCTGACCAAGCCTCTTCCGGGGTCTGCACTTTATGTGACTTGCCGTCCACGGTTAACCACATCCCAAACGGAAAGAGCCACTTGTATCTGATCCCTTTTGACCTCATAAACTTTGTGGTTTCTCGAAAAGAGAGACGTTTTTGCAATGTAGACCAGGCCAAATCTTGAAATACTTCAATTTCACAGTTTTTCCAAATAATCTCTTTTTGCTGCCTGGCTCTAGCCAAAATTCTCTCCTTCAAGGGAAAATCTGTGAAACACACTACAATGTCTCTTTGACGAGATTCTCGCTGCGGGCCCGCCACTCTATAAGCTCTCTGAATATGTAAATTCAGCAACTGGCTCCCATCTTCCGGACTCAAGATGAACCCACACAATTCTTGAATTAGTACTGTACAATTGCCAGACCCATCCAACTCAGGAACACCTTTAAATCTCAAATTGTTACGGCGTGATCTATTTTCCAAATCCTCAACCTGGTCCTTGAGCTGTTGCAATTCTCGCGTCTCCTCATTCATCACTTCTGCAATTTCCCCAAGTCTTGCTTGCAACTCTCCATCCCCTCCCTCTATCTCGCCAACACGCATTCCCAAATCACGAATGTCTGCCCTAATTTCTCTGAGAGCATTTTGTATAGTCATCCAAACCCCTGCCAAATCAGTCTTCAAATCTTGAAACCAAGTCACCATCTCCCTTTTCACATCATCACCAGGCCCAGGGCTCACCTCAAGATGCTCTTCCCCGGCCGCTGCTGGACTTGCCGCCATTTTGGCTTCACTCTGCTCCATCCCCTTCACTGCCACCAGAGTTTTTTTCTCTTGCTCTGCTGTAAAACAATAGCGCTCCAGTCCCTTCTTTGGTGGCATTCCTCAGTGGTCTTTCCCCCTCAAGGCCCCTTCAGAATGTCACTGAACTCTATGGTATACACTCACTCAGCTTAATGTCCCAGTGCAGCTCTGCTCTTAAGCTCTTACAAAATTCTTTCAGCCTTTCCCAGGCCCTTGTTCTACTTCACTTCTCCTTCACACTTTTTTCCTACTGGAAATCAGTCCCCCTTAGGATTCACTCACTCAGCTTAATGTCCCAATGGAGCTCTGCTCTGAGGCTCTCCTCTCAATCCTGGATCCGCTAGGTCCTCACAAAACTATAGCAGTCTTTCCCATTCCCTCCTGCTCTTCTGCTCTGCCTATTCACGTTCTTCTGCTGGAGGTCTGTCCCCTTTCAAAGACAGGAGCAAAATATGAACCAGAGCAGCCATGCTCAAGCTGTAGATAGTTCTAATTTCAAAGCTGCAGCATTAATGCTGAATTCTAAGCACCAAACTGCTCCCCTTCTTAGATCTCCATATTTTGCAGCCCTTCCCCCAGCAATGGCCCAGCTGGTCCTACCACTAGGACGGCACTTCTCCTCCTCTCTACGCCCAGCCGATCGCTGTGGGCCTCCGCCTCCACACGAGGGAAGACACCGGTGCCGTCAGGCCCCAACACACTGAAGCGCCCGAAATGACGCTCAGATATCGCCACCCTCCGCTTCCTTCAAGCTCCACAGCTGCTTCCTTCCCCTTCGCCCGATCACCGCTCCTGCTTCTCACTGAGAGCCGCTCTCTCCCATCTGCATCAACAGTCCTGCTCTCACTAAGGCGCCAGTAAGCCACGTTCACCACGTGCAGGAATGGTCCCAATCACCAAATCCTCCCTGCTCCTCGATCTCCTCCAAACGGTACCTGTTGGTCACCAACCACTCCTTTCTTGCTCCCTGACTAGCACAGCCCTCATTACAGAGGAAGCGGGAATTTATCCAGCATCATTCGGGTAAGTGTCTCGGAAGTACTCGGGACACGTCTTTTCACTTTGCCGCCATCTTGGATTCCCTCTAGGACTGGTTCTTTTTAACATTTTTTGAAAACAATATTTATTAGGATTTATTTACCACCTTTTTGAAGGAATACATCAAACATGAGCAATAGGCAATTACAGCATTAAAAATATTCAACTAACAATACAAAGTATGGTATACTACTTGCAATGTCAACACAATACATAATAGAACATTATAATTGGTAGTGAAGAGTAAGGCAAAGTTGTAACATATAGATGGTTAAGAAAGTAGGAAGAGTTAGAAAGTAAGGTGACTGGTTTGAAGAAAGTTGCACATGAGGTCAGAGAGATGCTTAAATATTATCTCAGCTAGGGTAGGAGTGGATAAACATGTCCCGCTGCAGTAAGTGCAGCCCGAGTCACTCCTTGTGTGTGTGAGTGGGACTAACAAGTTAGTTACTTCTTTCATTAAAGGCCTGGTTGAAGAGCCAAGTTTTCACCTGCTTCTCTTGTGTTAAGCGGAGCCTTTCAAGGTAATCAATTCCAGAGTGCGAGGGCTACTCCGGAGAAGGCTCGCTTGCGGGTATCACAACGTGTAATGTCTTTTGGAGAGGGTGTGGTTAGTGAAAATCCTTGGGAGGACCTTAGTGTCCTTGGAAGTGTATGGAGGATAATCCTATTCTTCAGATACTCGGGGCCATTTCCTTTCAGGGCCTTGAAAATCAGACAGAGTTTTAAATTTTGCCCTGTATTGTACTGGTAACCAATGAAGTTTTTGCAAAAATGGTGTGATGTGGTCATGTCGCTTGCAACCTTCTATGAGTCTTGCTGCTGCATTCTGAATCAATTGGAGCTGGTGCAGGCCCTTTGTAGTCAGACCACTGTATAGTGAATTGCAGTAATCCAGTCTTGATGTTACCATGGCATGCACAACTAAGAAGATTTACCTTCTCGATGTAAGGAGAGAGGCAGCATAGCTGTCACAAATAGTAGAAGCAGCTCTTGAAGGTTGCTTGGATTTGGGGAATCAAAGTAAGTGTTGAATCTAACTGTATTCCAAAGCTCCTGACTTGTGATTTGAGGAGGAGTTCATACTTCTCAAAAGGGATTTTGATGTCAGGTATGTATACACTTGTGCTAGGGACCCAGAGAAGCTCGGTTTTACTTGGGTTCAGGCAAAGTTTGTTGTGTTTAGCCCATTCTTGAACTGATGTTAGACAAGTAATCAGTTTATTCAAGGCTGTAGGTAAGTCAGGTTCAATGGGTATGTGTAGCTGCATATCGCCCGCATAGATTTAGAACTGAGTGTCCATTGATCGAATCAGCTCAGCTAGTGGCTTGAGGTAGATATTGAACAGAATAGGTGACAGTATCGATCCTTGTGGTACCCCGTAGGTCAGTGTTCATGGTGGTGATGAGTTGCTGCCAAACGTTATGGATTGTTGCCTGTCTGATAGATAGGATCTGAACCAGGCAAGTACTGTTCCATTGATACCTGTTTCTGTCAGTCGTGCTAGCAAGATATCATGATCCACAGTGTCAAAAGCTGCTGAGAAATCTGGCAGTACTAACATCAAGGCGAATCCCTTGTCTCGGTTTCTATGAAGATCATCTAGCAGATACGAGGACTGTTTTCTGTTCCATAAAAGGGTCTGAATCCAGATTGACATGGATCTAGCCAGTTACTCTTTTCTAGCCATTCATTAAGTTGCACACAGACTGTTTGTTCTAAGAGTTTCCCTAGAAACGGGATGTTGGATACTGGCCAGTAACTTTCAAGTTTGTCCTGGTCAAGGTTGTTTTTCGTCAGCAAAGAGTGAACCACTGCCCTTTTTAATGCCGTTGGTAGTTGCCCGTTAGGAGGAGAGGTGTTCACAATTTTTCTGGCCTTCTATAAGGCCCATACTTGCTTGCTGCACAGATCGACTGCTAGCCTTGTTATTATTATATCTCTGTACCACCAAATATATTTCTGTTCCCTGAAATGGTGAAGCCATTACAGGTTTTTGTAAGCCACATTGAGCCTGCAAATAGGTGGGAAAATGTGGGATACAAGTGCAATAAATAAATAAATATCTTTGATGGGCAGGGATCAAGGGAGCAGGTAGTTGGTCAAAGGTATCTTAGGATTTTGTCAAGGCTCTACTCTGTCATTAGGTTAAAAGTATTCCATCTGTCTCTGTTAGGAGGGGGCGAGTTTGTGCATCCCTGGTTGACTGGTTGGGGATTGGGTGGGATTGCCTGTAAATCCTGATGGAGACTTAATTTTGTTGGCAAAATATGCAGTTCAGTTTAGACTGGGCAGGCTGGTTCTGTTTTGGGGGTTGCAGTAGGCTGTTTACTATACTGAACAGCTGCTTGGTTGAATTGGCAGCCTGTGCAATGCATTGAGAGAAATACTGTTTTTTGGTTGCTGTTAAGGCTTGGCGGTACTTTGCCATGTGCCTCCTGCAGTTTAGCCTGTCTTCATCCAGGTGAGATTTGCGCCATCTCCTTTCCAGTTTTCGTCCTTTGCGTTTAAGGATCTGAAGTTCTGGAGAAAACCAAGGTGAGCGTTTGTGAGTGGGGCATAAGACCTATTTTAGAGGTGCTGTTTTCTCTAAGGTCTTGGCTAAGAGTGTATTCCAGATGTCAACTTGTTCTGACACCAAAGCCTCTAAGAAATTCTCAGCGGTCAGCTTTTTTTGTCTCTGATCTCCTTCCAAACTCTGGGAGGTGCAATTTGTTTCAGGTGGTCACTTAGGGAGAATTTAATTAGAACATGGTCTGACCATTATAGGGGTGTTATTTCAATACTATTGTCCCAGAATTCTGGGATATCCACCCCTTTGTAGAATACCAGGTCTACTATGTGATCCTTCTCGTGGGTTGGAGAACTGATCACCTATGTAAATCCTAGTGCTGTCATCATGTCCAGAAAGGCAGCTGTGGTGGTATCTGGGGTTTTGATGTATAGATTGAAGTCTCCCATGATCACCAGCCTAGGGTAATCAGGTCTAGGAGTTCTTGCACAGATAATGTGTTATGAGGTGCTCTGTATACCATGAGCAGACAAATTGGTTTCTCCTCTTCAAGTTGGATTAAAAGAGATTCTGATCCATGTAGCTGCAGAGGGGGGGGGGGGATATTCTGCGCACTTTGATTGTGTCCCAAATCAAGACTGCTACCCCACCACCCTCTCTTCCTGGTCTTGGTTGATGTTGAAACCTGTTGGGCATAGTTCAGCCAGTGGTAAACCCCCACTTTCATCTAGCCAGGTTTCACTAATTCCTAGGATGTCAAGATGCTGTTCATTTATGGCATCATGGATCACCAAGGATTTCTTTGAACCTGATCTGGCATTCACCAGCCCTATAGTTCCCAAGGGTGGTCTGGGGATGCAGTGGGTATCTTTCATGTGGCAATGAGGTGATCTTTTAAGTACTGTTATGTAGATGTTTGACCTCTTGCACTTTTGCCTTCTCTTTGGTTAGTGGGGATTATGGTTTTCTCTCCCACACACCACTGCGATGCTTGCATGACACACTTTTTGTGTCAGAAGCTAGTTAGGCAAAATTTCACTGGGTGGCGCTGCAATCCACTCACTGGAGTACACCCTGTAGACCAGCAATCTTCCAAGTTGGCAATGCAGGGTTAAGGCTTAATAGCTGAAAGAACAGACCTTTTTAAAGTTGTAAATTCAGACCAGGCCTGTGAGATCAAAGTCTTCCATCAAACAGAGAAAGAAATGGCTGCACTAAGCACTTCTATGTGAAATTCATGGAGACAGTGCATAGGTTTCCTTTAGTTTTAAGGAATCTAAAAGGTTCAGAATTATAGAAGTAGATTATATAGTTAACATAAATTTTTAACTCACAGATTGTAGGTATGAACTTTAGAGTTTCTGGTTCTGATATCCTTGGATGGTCCAATTGATGCAGGTTGCTGTAGGCTTTTTCTTTATTGTCCCAGAGGAAGGATAGATGTAAATAAGGATCCAGCTCCAATCACGGAGCATGAGGAGAATGTTGAAGGAAGACCTTAGGAAACTGGAAGACTGGGCATCCAAATGGCAGATGAAATGAACTGTGGACAAGTGCAAAGTGATGCACATTGGGGAAAATAATCCAAATCACAGCTACCTGATGCTAGGGTCAGCACCCAAGAAAAAGATTTAGGTGTCATTGTGGACAATACACTGAAATCTTGTGCTCAGTGTGCATCAGCAGCCAAAAAAGCAAACAAGATGCTAGGAATTATTAGGAAAGGGATGGTTAATAAGACCAAGAATACTATAATGCCTCTGTATCGCTCTATGGTATAACCTCACCTTGAGCACTGCGTTTAATTCTGGTCACCGTATCTCCAAAAAAAAAAAAAAAAAAAAGATGTAGTAGAATTATAAAAGGTTCAAAGAAGAGCAACCAAAAATGACAAAGGGGATGTAACTCCTCTCATATGAGGAAAGGCTAAAGAGGTTAGGGTTCTTCACCTTGGAAAAGAGATGGCTGAGGGGGGATACGATTGAGGCCTACAAAATCTTGAGTGGTGTAGAACAGGTAAAAGTGAATTGATTTTTCACTTTTCAAAAATTACAAAGACCACTCAATGAAATTACATGGAGATACTTTTAAAACAAATAGGAGGAAATATTTTTTCATTCAAAGAATAAGTAAGCCATGGAACTCATTGCCAGAGGATGTGGTAACAGTAGTTAGCATATCTGGGTTTAAAAAAGGTTTGGACAATTTCCTGGAGGAAGTCCAAAGTCTGCTATTGAGATGGACATGATGGATGCCACTGCTTGCCCTGGGATTGACAGCATGGAATGGTGCTACTCTTTGGGTTTCTGCCAGGTACTTGTGACCTGGATTGGTCACTGCTAAGCAGGATACTGGCTAGATGGACCATTGGTCTGACCCAGTATGGCTATTCGTATGTTCAGTGTAGAAATGCCTGTGCTCCTAATCAACAAACAGTCCAAAGAAGCCCAGAGTCTAAAACTTTAACACCAAGATTTTTACCAGTGAACTTTTGACACAAAAAGTCATAGACCTCGGTGGCGACTCATTTCATAAGAGCCAGAGCTCGCCTTGCCTCTTCACTGGTCTACAATTAATTTTAACTCAAATTAATTATTTTCAATTTTTTTTAGGAACTTTAAAAAGAACTCAATAATTGAGCTCTTTTTATTTTTATTTTTTTATTAGAAATTTTATTGATAAATCAAAACATCTCCAAATTCTAGCTATTACATACATCTACTGCACAAATGCTCCCTTTGAACTCCAGTTATCCCCCCTCCCTTCTCCCCCTATCCCGGTGGTGACTGCTCTTGGTCATGAAATTGTTCATATGGTGTCCATATTTTGGTAAAAGCCATCATGGAGCCTCTCCGTATGGCCGTGAGCTTTGACATTTGGTATAGAAAATCCACCTTCTGTGTCACCGCATAGATCGCTGGTGGTTCCGATTGCCTTCAAGCTCAGGCCAAGGCCAGCTTTGCCGCTACAAAGTATTGGATAGCCAGCCTATGCTGTCAACTAGGTATTGCTGGAGGCTTGAAGTGGAGGAGGCAATAATCCGCCTCATGTGTATATGTCCTTTGAGTCACTTTATTAACCACTTCCACCACCTTGTCCCAATAGACTTTTACTTTCTCACACTCCCACCAGATGTGAAGGAACGTGCCCTCTTGACCACACTCCCGCCAACATTGACCTGATACTCCAGGATACATTTTTTGCAGCCGGACGGGAGTGTAGTACCACCAATACAGCATTTAAACCCATTTTCATTTACAGACTGCGCCAGTGATGGTTTGAGCAAATACTTAACTCCGTTTCCACACTGTCTGGGGGTATGTGGCTTGTAATGCCCTCTCCCATCTCGCCTGGTGTAGTACCTTTGGGTCAGTGCGCCCCAGCAAGGCCGAATAGATATGAGTTATGCTGCCCTTACCCCCCCCCCCCCTCCCCTCTATGCATCGCTGTTTCCAATGCTGTTTCATCTAGCTCCAGCTCATCTTGTGCACGTCTCATGAGGAAATTGCGAAGACAGCAATAGTATACTAAGTCCCTCTCCACAAGACCATATTCTGCCTGGAGCTCCGTGAAACCAACTAGTTCCCCATTGCCCCATATTTGGCCTAAGGTACATAGACCTGCCTGCGCCCAAATGTTAAAAGCCCTTTCCGTTCAGCCCAATGGAAATCCCACCGCCCACCTTATTGCTGTTTGCCTATAGTATCTCCGTTCTGGAAACATCCGCCTCCTGATCTGATACCATGTCGATAGCAGATGTTTTAATCCCAATGGAGCCCTCCTAATTATTGGTGTCAGCTCCTCCCCTGGTACCCATAAGATATCTTCTATCTCCCTCCGACCTAACCATGCCCGCTCCCAATGTAGCCATTTCTTGGATACCCCTGGGGCCCAGTCTGCGAGGACTCGTAACTGTGCTGCTTGATAGTACAAACAGAAATTGGGAACTCCCATACCTCCCCGCTCATATGGTTGATACATCATAGCTCGTCTCACCTGCGGTGGGCGCTTCCTCCATATATATGCAAAAACTTTACGACTAAGTTTGGCGAAGGTGTTGGACATTGGTATAGGAAGCACCATAAAGAGATAAAGTAACTTGGGGAGTATCATCTTAATAGCAGAAATACGACCCTTCCATGATATATTAAGCCCTTCCCATCGATCAAGTTCCCTAAAGAGTTCCTCTATTTTTTTGGGATAGTTGGCCGAGAAAAGACCCTCTATCTTTGGCGTTATCTGTATTCCCAAGTATCTGATCGGGCTCTTAGCCCACACAAAGGGAAATGTTGCCTGAAGGCTGGGTAACTCACTCAAAGGTACTGTTAAATTTTTAAAAATTGATTTTGTCAAATTTGGCTTAAACCCTGATAGCTGTCCATACTGTGTCAGATGTTCTATTTTGGAGGCCATATCTTGCGAAGGATGTTAAAAAAATGGAAGCGGTGCAAAGAAAAGCTATGAGAATGGTATGGGATTTGTGTTGCAAGACGTATGAGGAGAGACTTGTTGACCTGAACATGTATACCCTGGAGGAAAGGAGAAACAGGGGTGATATGATACAGACGTTCAAATATTTGAAAGGTATTAATCCGCAAACAAACCTTTTCCGGAGAGGGGAAGGCGGTAGAACTAGAGGACGTGAAATGAGATTGAAGGGGGGCAGACTCAAGAAAAACGTCAGGAAGTATTTTTTCACGGAGAGAGTGGTGGATGCTTGGAACGCCCTCCCACAGGAGGTGGTGGAGAGGAAAATGGTAAACAGAATTCAAACATGTTTGGGATAAACATAAAGGAATCCTGCTCAGAAAGAAGGGATCCCCAGAAGCTTAGCCGGTGGTGGGAGACAGGGCTGGTGGTTGGGAGGTGGGGATAGTGCTGGGCAGACTTATACGGTCTGTGCCAGAGCCAGTGGTGGGAGGCGGGGCTGGTGGTTGGAAGGCGGGGATAGTGCTGGGCAGACTTATACGGTCTGTGCCCTGAAAAAGACAGGTACAAATCAAGGTAAGGTATACACAAAAAATGGCACATGTGAGTTTATCTTGTTGGGCAGACTGGGTGGACCGTGCAGGTCTTTTTCTGCCGTCATCTACTATGTTACTATTATCCGATTCACTGACTGCTCTGGTTGTGTCAGGGTCAGCACAATATCGTCCGCAAATAGCATGATTTTGTGTTCCCTCCTCCCCCTCACTATCCCTTTTACCTCTATATCTTTTCTCAGTTTGCAAGCCAGCGGCTCCAAAGACAGAGCAAAAAGAAGAGGAGAAGAGGAGATAGTACACATCCCTGCCTGGTGCCCCGCCATAAATTGAACGTTCTTTTATATGACCCATTAATTTTTATTGTAGCCAATGAGGCCTGATATAACAACCGTAACCAATCTAGATATCTCCCTTCGATCCCTACCCACTTGAGCACTGCAAACATAAAGGTCCAATCGACACGGTCAAATGCTTTTTCTGCATCTACTGAAAGCAGTACTGCAGGCGTCTGTTCATCCTCCACCTGTTGTACAATATGCAATAAACAGCGAATATTATCGAATGTCTGACGGCCTGCTATAAATCCTGCCTGATCCTCATGTACCACCCCAGGCAAGCTGTCCTGTAATCTGTGGGTTAGAATTTTATGTAGATCTTATAATCTACATTAAGGTTATTTATTTTTTTATTTTTATTACATTTGTACCCCGCGCTTTCCCACTCATGGCAGGCTCAATGCGGCGGGCAATGGAGGGTTAAGTGACTTGCCCAGAGTCACAAGGAGCTGCCTGTGCCGGGAATCAAACTCAGTTCCTCAGTTCCCCAGGACCAAAGTCCACCACCCTAACCACTAGGCCACTCCTCCACTGGAGTGAAATTGGTCTATACGAGCCACAAAACTGGGGTTCTTTCCCTGGTTTTAATAGTAGGGTAATCGCGGCCAGTCTCCAAGAATAGGGGAGCTCTTGTGCCTCCTCTAGTGAATTAAATAGTTTCAATAATATTGGCGCTAAATGTTTGGCGAACAGCTTATACAATCTTGTGGTAAACCCATCTGGGCCCAGTGCCTTGCTATTCGCCATATCCCTTATCGCCCAATTGATGTCTTCCTGCGTTATAGGGTCAGAGAGAGATTCCAACTCCCCCTCTTTCAGCTGGGGAACATCAATCTCCCCTAAGTACTGTTCAATTGCGGCTGCCTCTGGTGTGTGTTCTGGCTTGTATAGTGTGGTACAATATTCTAGGAATGTCTCCTGTATTTGCTCCAATTGCGTGACATACTCTCCAGCCGGAGTTTGGATACCCCAAATATGGTTGCGTTGGGACAGTTTTTTAAGTTTGCAAGCTAACAATCTACTGGCCTTGTCTCCAAATTCAAACTGTTCTTGCTGTGCACATTGTAATTGAGTGGCTATATCTGCAAGCTGGAGTTCATTGAGCTTTAATCTCAGCTGATGCATCCTATCCAACCCCCCCCCCCCCCCCCCCCCCCATCTCTGTAGGGTCCTCCTTATGTTTTCGCTCTAAGCTCAGGAGTTCAGTTCTAATGTTGTTTTCCTGCTCTGTGTGGGTTTTAAGTATATGAGCCTTCAGTGCAATTAATTGCCCTCGGATCACTGCTTTAAGCCCTTCCCAGAAACTGGCTGGGTGTATCCCCCCCTATATCGTTGAAATCAATATAATCTAGAATATATTTTTCTATCACTGGGATATTCTTTACATCATGTAGAAGTGCTTCATCTAATCGCCAGTAACGTGTGCCCACCCGCTTAACTCCGACCCATACCACCATGATCACAAGGGAGTGGTCAGACCATGTGCAGGGCTCAATATCTATCTACTGAACTTTGTTGGCAATTGTCACCTCCCCCATCCAATTGTCTATTCTAGAGTAAGATTTATATTGAGAGGAGTAATATGTGTAATCTCTCTCGGACCCATGATGAGCCCTCCATAGATCTATCAATCCCCATCTGGCCATAAAAGCTTTAAATAGTTTCCTATCCACTTTAGCATATGTTGCCTGACTCGTGGAGTTGTCTAGAGGAGGGTGAATGGTGAGGTTAAAGTCACCCCCTATCAATAGGTGACCTTGTTGGTGATGTTAAACGAGCTGCTCTATTTGTTCAATAAATGGGCCTTGTCCCTGATTTGGGGCATATATGTTAAGGATGGTATATTGGACATTAAACAAAGAAGCCGCTACTAGGATAAATCTGCCCTCCTTATCATGAACAGTTTTTAGGCTCTGCCATGGATATGCTGCTGAGAGTGCTATTAGGACCCCCCCTCTTTTTTGGGTTAACTGTACAAGATGAGAAAAAAATCGTGGGATAGTGCTTGTGACAAACCAATTTCTTGTGGCATTTTTTAAGATGTGTCTCTTGTAAGAGAGCAACATCTGCCCGCAATCGTACCATATCTTTAAACGCTAACTTACGTTTCATGGGGTAGTTAAGACCCCTTACATTTAGTGTTACACACTTAAACACTTTATCAACCATCCCCAACAACAGATCAGCTTATATAGCCACCACCTTATACCCTCCCCCCTCCCCCACAAACCATATGTAACATGCCCCTTTCTCTAACTGGGACTTGTCTAATGGAAGAGTGACTTAGCTTCCCGAGTCCATTACCAGTCCGCTGATTATGTCCAGACCTCTCTCTGCTGTTGTTGCGACCGCCATCAAACTCTCTCTGTACCTGAGAATATGCAATAGAAAAATTCACATTTGTAATCCAAGCTGTTGCGGTAGTTCACAAGCTCTTGTTTGCTGCAGACGTGTGACCCGATATTTGTCTTCTCAGGCGTCCCCGCCCATGCGATATCCGCTGCCATTTCAACTTAGAGCTTTGCGGGGGTTCTGTTGGTAATCGTGACTGTGTCAAACCCCTCGGTGCGTCTTGCCTCAAGTATTCTTGGGCATCCTCCAGCGACATCACCCGGTGTTGTTTTCCCTCCTTATAAAATACCAAGGTGAATGGGTGCTGCCATTTATATTTAATGCCCTCTGTTCGAAGACGCTCAGTCAGTGGGCGTAGTGCTCCTCTTCGCTTCAAAGTCATGGCCGATATATCTTGGAAGATCTCTATGGGGGAAGTTTCCCATGTTATTGGACTGCTCGCTCTTGCTTTATGCATGACTTCTTCCTTAATTTTAAATTCTGAGAAACAGGCCACTATTATCCTTGGGTACGTTGGCCCTTCACTGGCCCAAAGCCCGGTGCACTCGCTCCAGCCGGATGGTGTTGGGGGCAATTGTGCATTCTGGTGTAGATAGAAGATGGGCAGCCAAGTTCTGTACCACCAGTTCACAGTTATTAAATTCTGGCAGTTCTGGTAGGCCCCATATCCTAATGTTAGATCTCCGGCTCCTGTTTTCAAGGTCTTCCACCTTGTCTGTGAGAAATCTCATCTCAGTTTGCTGTTCCGATAGCTGTTTTTCCATCACATTGAGGGAGTCTGCGTGTTCTTCCAGTCCTGCTTCGGTCTCATTGACTCTATTCCCCAATTCCGTGATTTCTCCTCGGAGGTCCGCACCCAGCTGTGCGAAGTCGCGACGCATCTCCTTAATTTCAGACTTGATATCCTGGAACCAGATTTGGAGTTGCTCCCATTTGTCTGTCTGTATTTCGCTTTCCCCCTTATTGTCGCGTCCCGCATGGCGTCTCGCGCCCATACCTGCGCTCCCGCGGTGGGGAGCGGGAGCACGCGGCCTCCTCAGCACCTGAGGACGGTCGGAGAGGTCCCGCGGAGGAGCCGGCGTGGCTGCGGGCCTAGCAGGTCGGACCGGGATCGGCGGCCGCTGGAGGGAACGCCGGTCTCATAGGAGGGGGCGGTCGGGAGGAGGTTCACGCCGGCCAACATGGCGGCGCCGGAGCCGACGTCTCCCTCGCATCAGAGCCAGGAGGCTCTGACGCTCCACCTACGGCGCCCCTGATTGGCGAACCCGGGGGATGACTCCGCCTGTAGATCGGGCAGAGCCTATCCAGGGACGCTGCTGACTTCCCGGGGCCGGATTGGTGGCTTTTCGTTCTGAGGGCAGGATGGCGCGATATTTAAACTTAGGAACCAAGGAACCTCCTTGCTTCCGGTTCTGTTGCCGATGCAGGACCCGTGCCTTGCTAGCCGCTATCCTAAGACTGTGCTGATATTCTACCGGACTGCGAGCCGCCCTTGCTAGCCGCCATCCTCAGACTGTGCTGATATTCTACAGGACTGCTAGCCGCCCTTGCTAGCCGCTATCCTCAGACTGTGCTGATATTCTACAGGATTGCTAGCCGCCCTTGCTAGCCGCTATCCTAAGACTGTGCTGATATTCTACCGGACTGCGAGCCGCCCTTGCTAGCCGCCATCCTAAGACTGTGCTGATATTCTACAGGATTGCTAGCCACCCTTGCTAGCCACTATCCTAAGACTGTGCTGATATTCTACAGGATTGCTAGCCGCCCTTGCTAGCCGCTATCCTAAGACTGTGCTGATATTCTACAGGACTGCTAGCCGCTATCCTAAGACTGTGCTGATATTCTACAGGATTGCTAGCCGCCCTTGCTAGCCGCTATCCTCAGACTGTGCTGATATTCTACAGGATTGCTAGCCGCCCTTGCTAGCCGCTATCCTCAGACTGTGCTGATATTCTACAGGATTGCTAGCCGCCCTTGCTAGCCGCTATCCTCAGACTGTGCTGATATTCTACAGGATTGCTAGCCGCCCTCGCTAGCCGCTATCCAAAGACTGTGTGTGTGGACTACTAGCCAGGTCAGTCCGTCAACCCCGTGGTTCCAGCAGTCCTGCTGGCCGCCTGCAGCTGGGGGCTCAACCCTTGGTGAACGGCGGCCGCCGCGGGTGAAGATTCGGGGTTGCACGGCTGTCCTCTGAGGTCCTTTTGGGCCTTGCGGGACCTAAGGGCTCGCCAACGAAAGACAAGACACTTATCACTGCGATCTTCAGGGCATTCTGGGGTTTGGGGCCGCATGACGTCTTCACTAGCGCCTTTCTCTCCGGCCTGCACTTTTTGCACCAGCTCCCGCTGTCGGTACGCGAAGGCGTTTAAATCTGTTGTTTTTGTCCCGGAGTTGACATTGCTGGGATTGTGTTCTTCTCTCGCACCGGCAGCACTGTTCCAAATAAGCCGAGGGAACAGTCAGCTCTTATATTTTGCTTTTATTTCGACTGGATATCGGGAGCTCCGTTTTTAGACCGCCATTGCAGCTCGTGACGTCCAATTGAGCTCTTTTTTAAAGTTCCTAAAAAATTTTATAAAAAATATCTATTCATAATATTTGAAAAATTGAAAATAATGAATTTGAGTTAAAACGAAATGTTCTGGCTCTTATGAAACGAGTCGCCACTGAGGTCTATGACATTTTGTGTCAAAAGTTCATTGGTAAAAAGCTTGGTATTAAAGTTTTAGACACTGGGCTTCTTTGAGACTGTTTGTTGTATACTTTGCCCCCATCTGCTTTAAGTGAACAATTTGTTTGTGTGCCCTTCAAAGCTGATTCATCGTATGGTCCTAATCAATGCATATAAAGCAAGTATCATTCAGAAATGTCAGTCAATAAGGACCATAAATGCTCATCTAATCTCTGCACAATTTCATTTCTAGTACAGTGCCACAGACTAGACTCAAACTTATTACCTCTGCCCCAGGACTGTGTGTGTCCAGGGGTGTCAAACTCAGAAATCACTCGAATCCCACGCAGCCGGGCATGCTCCATCACAGTTTTCACATCACTGGTGGTATAGACATGGGTCTCAGGGTGGTATGAGCCCTGGAAGAACAAATCAAGTTCCAGAAGTCATCTTTATGCTTTGCCTTGTTCTGTGTATTATTTCAGTCTTGGTCTCCTCAGAACAGAACAGAACAAATAAAGCCACACATCCAAAGGTTGGAACCAACTTAAAACAATCGAGGAAAGCATTTAGAGAATGGTTCATATAATTCTTTCCATCTTTATGTACATGTATGTTTAACTGTGTCTGTGCACACGTGTTTGCATGCATATTTGTATGTGTGTGCTTGTTTATGTATTTTGAGTGTGTGAGAATTTGCATTGGCACTTGTTTGTGACCAGGAGAAGGTTAAGAGATGAAGGTACTGTGAATTTGCTGCAGCTGCTGGATCTGCTTCTCCGATAAAAATGCTTTGGGCCATTTTTTCAGGTGCTTTATTTCTCTGGAATCCCCAGTCTGATCTGGTCCATTATTTAATTCACTCTCTCATCCACTGGTTTTTCCTCCCTGCCGAATTTGGTCCAATTCTATTACATTTTCAGAGAAACAATCCATCAAATTGGAAAGAATAAAACAAAGGGTGGGGAAGTCAGAAGGGAGTGGCAACATAACAAGGAAGAGACAGTTTGAAAGGAGAAATTCCCTAACTACTGTGTTTCACTCAGATGACAATTGGGCTCATTTTCGAAAGAGAAGGACGCCCATCTTTCGACATAAATCGGAAGATGGAAGTCCTTCTCACAGGGTCGTCCAAATCGGTATAATCGAAAGCTGATTTTGGACTTCCCCAACTGCACTCCTTCACAGGGACGGCCAAAGTTCAAGGGGGCGTGTCGGAGGCAGGACTTTGGCATGCCTAACACTTGGACATCCTTGACCCATAATCGAAAAAAAGGACGTCCCTGATGAACACTTGGACGTTTTCACCCGCACAAAAAGGTGACGAACTGACCAGATAACCACCTGAGAGAATCGGGGATGACCGCCCATTACTCCCCCAGTGGTCACTAACTCCCTCCCACCCTCAAAAAACATCTTTCAAAATATTTTGTGCCAGCCTCAGATGTCATACTCAGGTCCATGACAGCAGTATGCAGGTCCCTGTAGCAGTTTTAGTGGCGAAGGAAACTTCAGACAGGCGGACCCAGGCCCACCCCCCCACCTGTTACGTTTGTGAAGGAAAGTCAGTAGAGAACCCACAAACGTGGAGAACTCAACGAAGTCCCACGGATAGTCACAATACAACAAAGCAGTGGGTAAAAAACCAGGAGTCCCAGAGTGGAGATGAACAAAATTTTATTAATCAATATATCGACTCGACACAACGTTGTGTTTCGGCCAAAAGGCCTACATCAGGAGTCTAAGTGCCGAAGTGGAGCTTGATGGCGATGATCCAGATTAAAGCAATACTGGAAATTGAAGACTGTTTTTGCAGTGGTCCACTTCGGCACTTAGACTCCTGATGTAGGCCTTTTGGCCGAAACACAACGTTGTGTCGAGTCGATATATTGATTAATAAAATTTTGTTCACCTCCACTCTGGGACTCCTGGTTTTTTACCTACGTTTGTGGAGGAAACAGCGAGACCTCCAAAACCCACCAGAAACCCACTGTACCCACATCTAGGTGTCCCCCTTCACCCGTAAGGGCTATGGTACTGGTTTACAGTTGCGGGTAGTGGGCTCAGTACACAAGGTAAGGGAGCTATGTACCTGGGAGCAATTTATGAAGTCCATTGCAATGCCCCCTAGAGTGCCCAGTTGGTGTCCTGGCATGGCTTGCATATGGACGTTTCTGAGATGGACGTCCTTGGTTTCGAAAATCGCTGAAAATCAGAAACGACCATGTCTAGGGATGTCCATCTCTAAGGACGACCAGATTTAAGGATTTGGACGTCCCTGATGGTATTTTCGAAACAAAAGATGGACGTCCATCTTATTTCAAAAATACGGGTTTCCCCGCCCCTGGATCGGAATGTTTTGCAAGGATGTCCAAATCGAAACGTGGATGTCCCTTTCGAAAATGACCCTCAATGTCTCTGGTTGGATTAGTTTGAACAAATCAAGACAGTAATGAACCTCATTCCTAAGCCAGAGTACGAGTATGATTTCAGTCTCTCACGATGCTGCAGAAGTTAGAACTGCTTCTGCCACAGAATGCATTGGACCATTTTTGGGAGAGCTTATTTCTATGGAACTTCCAGGTATGATCTGATCTATTTTCAGGCTCAATGTGTCCCTTCACCTTATTTTTCCTCCATACTTCCCAAGTTTCATTCAGTTAAGTTTTTGCCCCCAGACAGACATTTGACATCTTCTGTAAAACTCTAACTTCTATTGGGTTGGAAAAAATAAACTAAATAGTTAAAACCTGAAAAGGTTCAATAAAAGGGGGGGGGAGGGAGGGAAAAAGGAATATCCAAATTATGTACACTATATGCAAATACAATCTCAAAAACTATGGTGGAGAATTGTCTAATCCTTGTGCTGTCCCAGAAAACCAAGAGTCTCGCATATACCATAAATCAGATTACTTTTCGGGTCCATCTTCAGAATTCTGAAGATGTCAAGTGGTAGTTCTTTCCACTCCTTTCCCTACTCTGGAAACAGAACCTGGCCAATGATGGATCACCACCACTTGCCAAACTTCTTAGGCAGTCTCAATTACTACAAATTTCTACACGTAACACCTCGTGACACCACAATGTATCAAGCTGCACTCACTGTAGAATTCTCATCAGACCTGGTTCTGTCAGAAACGTATTACCATCAGCAAGTACATACCCTATGGTGATCTTTATCTACAGTCATTTTCCTCTGTTTCTACTCTCAGTATTGACAGCATTCAGCAAGGGAATCATTTGGAAAAAGGGACAATGATGGCAAGAAAGAGAGAAGATGAGAGTTCCTTCACAGCCTATATACAACTCAAGAAATTCAAGTGCAGCAGGGTTATGCAGTGGTTGAATAAGTGAGACCATATGGTTCTGTGCGACTTCTTCCAAGACCCTCCAACCCCTGACAGCCTGTCCAACAGCAGAGTGGCAGGAGGCATCTTTCTCCTTCTGTAAAATGTAGATATAGCTGACATATGAGAAAGAAGAGGATAAGTCACCAGTCAGCTCTGCTCTGGTCATGATGTGCATGTTTACCAGACAAAAATAATTGTGTGTTCCAACAGACCCCATGCTGTCAAGTCCCCCTTAGGTTGACGAGGTATCTTGCTGAGGCTTGCTATTTTGACCCAGGAAAGTGAAAAGAGGTAAGAAATGCCAGAGTTATGCTGCTGGTATTCCATGCACATTTCATTTGGTAAAATGGTACCTTCTTGCTGAGCTGAGGAAACAAAACGCTCTCATATGGGAATGATGGATCATCCACGATGTGCCAGTGAAATACATTGAACTTAGAATAAGCCATACCATCCTGCAAAGTTAGAGAGAAAGTATGATTAATGCCCACTCATCACAATCCCCAGGCCAGTAGACAATACCTGCAGGAACAAACATCTATGCACTCAATGTTACAAAGTTCAGACCAGCTGAATGGATGGAGAGGGACAAAATAAACAGCAAATACTCAGAAAAATTCAAAGTCTCTTGTATTCAGCCTGAAGAACATTTTCAGTGCCTGCTGCTGCAGCTACTGCAAATCTAGGACTGAAGAGAAATATTACAGTGACCATGAGTGTAGGAGAAGCTGTTCTCCCATGGCAGGCCTTGGCCTAAAGGCAGTCACTGGGGATACTCCCTGTCTGGATTAGAGGAGGAGGAGGAAGGAACCAAAAGAAAAAAAAAAATAAAGGCAAAACCAACGAGCTGGAAAAGAAATAGCTTTTCTGTTTTACCCATATTTTGTTTTCGAAGGGATTTTAAAGGGAAATCCCCCCCCCCCCCCAATCCTAAAAATTTTGACCCCTGTCCAAGTTTTCTATATATTTTCCAACCTCTGATTGTTCATCTTTACAGATGGTATATCTTAAGTTTAACATCAGAACTTGCTTCAGGAGAAAGGAGTAAGAAGTGCTGTAGCCTCAATCCTGTCCATCTAAACATCTATCCTTGATGTCCTCCCCCAGCTCCTGGTTGGACAAATAATTCAAGAGATCAAATGCCTGCTATATGCAGGAAATCAGGTCATTTCATAGCCTACTCCACAACATCTGCAAGACATCTACTGCAAATCACAGATCATACATAAGAAACTGGAAATGGCAGGATCATGATCTTCCAGAAAAAAGCTAAAGGCTACCCAGATAAGAATGGAAATAGAGACCTGTCCAGACGATGAGTACCTTAGCTGAAAATGTGTGTATCTGGAAATTTTAAGTTATCTATAAAGGTACAAGAAGAAACCTCTTACCCCAGTAAAATGAGTAATAAAATTATTTCCTGTGATGCGAGAGAGAAACTGACATGCAGCATCTGCAGGAACACCCCAATAATGTGTGTAAAATAGAACTAGTTTTTAGGTGGAATAGAAGGTAAAATTATGTATCATACCTGATAATTTTCTTTCCATTAAACATAGCTGATCCATAGACTGGTGGGTTGTGTCCATCTACCAGCTCTACCAGCAGGTGGAGATAGAGAGCAATCCTTTTGCCTCCCTATATGTGGTCATGTGCTGCCGGAAACTCCTCAGTATGTCGATATCCAAGCTCCATCCGCAGGACTCAGCACTTAGAGAATTACACCCACAAAGGGACACTCTGCCCAGCTCACCACCGCCGAAACGGGGGAGGGGAATCCGTCCAGCTCATCCCCGCGGAGCGGGGGAGGGACACCACCCCGCCGATGCGGGGGGATCTGGCTTATCCTGCAACCGCAACTGCGGGAGGAGCTGACTGACCCTAACACCGCCGAAGCGGGAGGGGTACAAAGCTGCCCTACAGCCGCACGAAGCGGGAGGGAGCGACGGCAAAATTTAGGTCTCAATCCAGCCCAGTAAAATGGAAGGGAGAGGAATGCAGCAGCTCACTGTAACACAAACTCGTCTCAACTCTTGAAGAATCCAATTGAAAAAACTTGAACACGAAGTCCTCCTGAACAGGAACTGAAGACTAAACTTGAACCTGAAATGCAACCAGAATATAAACAGTACAGATATCTGGGAGGGGCTATGGATTGATCAGCTATGATTAATGGAAAGAAAATTATAAGGTATGATACATAATTTTACCTTCCATATCATCATGCTGATCAATCCATAGACTGGTGGAATGTACCGAAGCAGTACTCACCCAGGGCGGGACATTGAAATCCCTGACCGCAACACTGAAGCTCCAAACCGGGCCTCCGCCCGAGCAGCCACAGTCAAGCGGTAATGCCTGGAGAAGGTATGGGCCGATGCCCAAGTTGCCGCCTTGCAAATCTCTTCCAAGGAGACGGACCCGGCCTCTGCCATCGAGGCCGCCTGAGCTCTAGTGGAGTGAGCCTTCAGCTGGATAGGCGGCACCTTCCCCGCGGCCACATAAGCCGCTGCAATGGCTTCCTTGACCCATCTTGCCACTGTAGGCTTAGCAGCCTGCAGACCCTTACGAGGACCTGCAAACAGGACAAACAGATGATCCAACTTCCGGAAATCATTGGTCATTTCCAAGCATCTGATGATGACTCGTCTCACATCTAGATATTTGAGAGCAGAGTATTCCTCTGGGTAGTCCTCCCTACGAAAGGATGGGAGACAAAGCTGCTGATTCACATGGAAGCGAGAAACAATCTTGGGCAGGAAGGAAGGCACTGTGCGAATAGACACTCCTGCCTCAGTGAACTGCAGAAAAGGCTCTCGACATGAGAGCGCCTGGAGCTCGGAAACTCTTCTGGCTGAAGTGATAGCCACCAAAAAGACTGCTTTCAACGTCAGGTCTTTCAGAGATGCCCTCGACAAGGGTTCAAAAGGCGGCTTCTGCAAGGCTCTTAGCACCAGGTTGAGATTCCACGCAGGCACCACTGAGTGAAGAGGAGGGCGCAGGTGATTAACTCCCTTGAGAAAACGCACCACATCTGGCTGCGAAGCCAGGGAAGCACCCTTCAGGCGGCCCCTGAAGCAAGCCAGAGCCGCTACCTGGACTTTAAGGGAACTGAGCGACAGGCCTTTCTCCAGACCTTCTTGCAGGAACGCCAACACTGAAGAAATTGGAGCAGTGAAGGGAGAAAGTGAGCCTGCTTCACACCACGCTGCAAAGGTACACCAAACCCTGGCGTAAGCCGTAGAAGTAGAGCGCTTCCTCGCTCTCAGCATAGTGGCGATGACCTTGTCTGAGAAGCCCTTCTTCCTCAGACGCTGCCGCTCAATAGCCAGGCCGTAAGACCAAAGGGGGAGGGATCCTCCATCACCACGGGACCCTGATGCAACAGGCCCTGCTCCACTGGCAGTCGCAGAGGGTCGTCCACTGAGAGCCTTATCAAGTCCGCATACCAGGGACGTCTGGGCCAGTCCGGACCCACCAGGATTATCTGGCCCGGATGCTTTGCCACCCGGTCTAGTACCCTGCCCAACATGGGCCAGGGCGGGAACACATAGAGAAGCTCCTGTGTCGGCCACTGTTGGAGAAGAGCATCTACTCCCAGAGATCGAGGGTCCAGTCCTCTGCTGAAAAAGCGCGGCACTTGGCAATTGGCCGATGACGCCATCAGATCTAGGCTCGGCTGGCCCCAGCGCTTCGTGATTTCCAAGAACGCCTGAGCCGATAACTACCACTCTCCGGGATCCAAGGTATGGCGACTGAGAAAGTCCGCCTTGACATTCATGACTCCGGCAATGTGGGCCGCCGACAGCTGTTCCAGGTTCGCTTCCGCCCACTGGCATAGATTCATGGCCTCCTTGGCTAGAGGGGCGCTCTTGGTACCTCCCTGGCGGTTGACATAGGCCACAGCCATGGCATTGTCCGACAGGACCCTTACTGGCTTCAACGCCAGTACCGGGAGGAACTCAAAAAGCGCCAACCGAATGGCTCTGAGTTCCAGGAGGTTGATAGACCACTTTGCCTCTGCAGGAGACCAGAGCCCCTGCGCTGTCCTTCCCAAGCAGTGGGCTCCCCAGCCCGTCAAAGAGGCGTCCGTCGTGACGACAATCCACTCCGGGGTCACAAGAGGCATTCCTGCAGACAACTTGTCTGTCTTCAGCCACCAGCTCAGCGCCTTGCGCACTGCTGGGTCCAAGGGAAGGCGCACAGCATAATCCTCCGACACCGGAGTCCAGCGCTGCAGCAGAGAGTGTTGTAGTGGCCTCATATGAGCCCTGGCCCAGGGCACTACTTCCATCGTGGCCGTCATAGAGCCCAACAGCTGCACATAGTCCCAAGCCCGAAGAGGAGAGGCTACTAGGAACTGGTCCTCCTGAGCCTGAAGTTTGACAATCCGATTGTCTGGCAGGAACACTCTGCCCACTTGGGTGTCGAATCGAACTCCCAGATACTCCAGGGACTGAGTCGGGCGCAGCTGGCTTTTCTCCCAGTTGATGATCCACCCCAGGGAGCTCAAAAGAGCAATCACCCGGTCCACAGCTTTGCCGCACTCTGCATAAGAGGGGGCTCGGATCAACCAGTCATCCAGATAAGGATGGACTTGTACTCCTTCCTTTCGCAGGAAGGCCGCGATGACCACCATTACTTTGGAGAAGGTCCGCGGAGCAGTAGCCAACCCGAACGGGAGGGCTCTGAACTGGAAGTGTCGGCCCAGGACTGCAAAACGCAGAAAGCGCTGATGAGGAGGCCAGATGGGAATATGCAAGTACGCTTCCTTGATGTCCAAGGATGCCAGGAACTCCCCTGCCTTCACTGCCGCTATAACAGAGTGGAGAGTCTCAATGCGAAAGTGCCGAACTTTCAAGGCCCGATTGACCCCTTTGAGGTCGAGGATAGGCCGTACAGAACCTCCTTTCTTTGGTACCACAAAGTAAATGGAGTAACGTCCCTTGCCAAGCTGATTTTCTGGCACCGGAACGACCGCACCCAGGCGGATCAGATTGTCCAAAGTCTGCTGCACTGCCACAGCTTTGACCGGAGACTTGCAGGGAGAGAGTACAAACCCGTCTCTTAAGGGTCGGCAGAACTCTAGCTTGTAGCCGTCTCTGATGACTTCCAGCACCCAAGCGTCTGAAGTTACCCTGGTCCACTCGCCCAGAAACGAGGACAGGCGTCCTCCAATCTGCACTGGGCCATGGACCAGGGCCCCGTCATTGGGTACGAGACCCTGGGGGAAGACCGGAGGGCGCACCTCCGGGACGGCGGTCTCTGCGAAAGGAATGCTGCTTGGGGGAGAAGTTCCTTTTGAAGGAAGAGGGGGCAGAGGAGCCCGACTTGCCCGGGCGGAACCGACGGGTTTCCTGAAACCGTCCTCTGGAGTTATCGGGGCGAGCACTGGCCCGAGCCCTGACCTCTGGTAACCTCTTACCCTTAGACGTGCCGAGATCGGTCACAATTTTGTCCAGCTCGACCCCAAAGAGCAGCTTGCCTTTAAAAGGCAACTTAGCCAGGCGGGACTTAGAGGCGTGGTCAGCAGACCAATGCTTCAGCCAAAGCCACCTCCGCGCAGAGACTGTCTGAGCCATACTTTTAGCCGAGGCTCTCAAGACATCATACAGCAAGTCTGCCAAATAAGCCAAGCCCGATTCCAGGGCCGGCCAATCAGCCCTCAAGGAAGGATCTGAGGGGGAAGCCCGCTGCACAATCGTCAGGCACGCCCTGGCCACATAGGAGCCGCAAACTGAGGCCTGCAAACTTAAAGCAGCCGCCTCGAAGGACGACCTTAAGGCCGCCTCCAATCTTCTGTCTTGGGCGTCCTTTAGGGCCGTGCCACCTTCCACCAGCAACGCCGTTTTCTTAGTCACCGCAGTGATTAAAGAATCCACGGTAGGCCAAAGAAAGGCCTCCCGTTCACTTTCAGGCAGAGGATAGAGGCGGGACATAGCCCTAGCCACTTTGAGGCTCGCTTCCGGGACATCCCATTGAGCCGAAATCAAGGTGTGCATGGCATCATGCACGTGGAAGGTCCTAGGCGGGCGCTTCGTCCCCAGCATAATGGCGGAGCCAACAGGGGCTGAGGGAGAGGCGTCCTCCGGAGAGGAAATCTTCAAAATGCTCATGGCCTGCACTAACAGGTTGGGCAAGTCCTCTGAGCGAAAGATCCGCGCTGCAGAGGGGTCATCCGCTCCATCCGAGTGGGAATCCGTCTCCTCCAAGGAATCCCCAAAGGACCGTTGGGAGAACTCAGATACGCTGCCCTCATCTACATCAGAGGAGACAGAGTCCTCTAAGGCCTGGAAATCCACCCGAGGGCGTTTACTTCCGGGGGCCTCAACCCCTTTATCGGACAAGGGAACAGGGGCAGCGTTTTGCATAAGGAAGGCCTGATGCAGCAGCAAAATGAACTCGGGGGAGAAACCCCCCAGACTGTGCACTTCAGCAGCCTGGGCCACAGCCCTAGACGCACCCTCAACCGGCGCTCGCAAGAGCGGGGGAGAAACATGCTGCGCATCCAAAATGGCGTCCGGCGCGACACTCCGCGAAGGAGCCGCGCGGGAAGAATGGCGCTTAACTTTGGCCGCTTTTTTGCCGTCGCCCAAATCAAGGGTGGCCATAGCATTAACGTCTCCCATCTCAAGGGCGGCCCAAGAAGAAGCCGTCCGAGCAGAGTGGCCGGCCAAGATGGCGGAGGCGAGCAGCGGGGGATGGGCGTTTATGGCGGGAAAAAACGCCGCCCCGGAGGAAGAACCGGGACACTGACCGGCCTCCAAACTGACACCCAAAAAGGGCGAATCAGACTTTAAGACCCCCGCATCCCCGCTAGAAGCGCACACGCGGTCCAGGGAGCGATTCTTTGCGCCCTCGCCCTCCAATGCCATAGGCCACGTGGAGACCGATCGGGGAAACCCCTGCCCGCTACGAAAAGGTAAAAATTACCTGCTTCTCGCTCCGAGCTGTAACGAACTGGTGTCCCAGTGAGTAGCTGCAATAAACGTTGAAATAAACGCCCTTAAGGACGTCCAAAAAAATTTTTTTTTTTTTTTAACGGAGCCAGCGGGAGGGGGGAGAAAAGGAGGGACCTGGCACCACCAGATTTGCACTTGCTCAAGAAGAGCCCTCAACCCCAGGTACTCAACAAAACCTAAAAATTAGGCTTGGAGACCTAGCCAGAGCTGCTGCTGTGTGTGACCACCACCTGTTGAGATAGAGAACATACTGAGGAGTTTCCGGCAGCACATGACCACATATAGGGAGGCAAAAGGATTGCTCTCTATCTCCACCTGCTGGTAGATGGACACAACCCACCAGTCTATGGATTGATCAGCATGATGATATGGAAGTGGTTATATATAATCTGAACATTCCCTTTCATACTATGTGTGCTGTCAGTCCTTTAACAATGATACACACTCCCGTAACAATCATGCATCTTTATAGCAAGCCTAACTTACCAAAACAGAAATCAAACAGCAGTCACCCTCTCTATAAAACTTTAACAGTACACCTCATATTAGGAGATATGGACTGCAGACACTCACAGAGCAAAAAAAAAAAAAAAACTGGACTCCCAGAGTGCCCTAAACTATATTCTACCATATGACCACAAATTCATGACAGCCTGGGGGGATTGATGGCAGTGTACACCTAGATTTAATTTATGGGCAAGGCTTGTTGATATCTACTACTACTACTTATCATTTCTAAAGCGCTACTAGACGTACGTAGCACTGTACACTTGAACATGAAGACAGCTAGGGCTGAAAGGCTGAGGAACAAGACCTCAAAGAGTGCCTGTCATTATGCAAGTGACACCTAGTGCCTGGATGGCTTCAGGGATCAGGAAGGTGCACTTGGGACCCATTTTCAAAGCACTTAGACGTACAAAGTTCCACAAGTTATTATGGAACTTTGTAAGTCTAAGTCCTTTGAAAATGAGCCCCTATGTAATTTTGTAAGTCTAAGTGCTTTGAAAATATGCCTCCTAGTGTGTTACCCCAAACCTAGAACTGCCATGCAATGACTGGGCTAAGAATAAAAAAAAAATATTGGTGAAAAAAATCCTAAGTTAGTTGAGAATGAAGCCTCATGTAGCCCAACAGAGACCTGTTTCAATCCCAACACTGCTGGGCCAACCCCCTCCCCCCCCCCCCAAAAAAAAACAACTCAAGACACATGGAAATCTAAGACTCCATATTTACCTACATTTATTGACTGCCCCTTCTAGGGCTCCAAGTAACGTTTGCCAGTAGTTTTCTATTTGTATTGTACAGTATAGAGGAATATTATGCGTACCCAACAATCACAGAATGCATCACAGCTAAGTACCAGTTTTTTCAAACATTTCAACATAAAAATGGGAAGAAATTAACTCGAGGCTTTTTTAGACTTATGACGATACTCGCCAAACGTATATATTTTAAGAAAAGGCAGAGAGATAAACTTGCTAACAGTGTACTTTAGATTTCCTTTACTTACACAAGTACCAAGTAAACAGTTAATGAAAGCATATATACAATTAAAATATATAGAAAAACAACTATTCTAGGCTAGTCTATCTTCATAAATCCAATTCTGGGCTGACCTAACCCTGTGAACCAGATAAAATAAAGAATATCAGAGAAATGTAAGTTCAAAAATGCATTACCACCTCAACCAGAGAACAGGCAAAGAAGTGAAAGGGTCCCAATGTTGCATGTAGTGCAAATTAGAAAAGGAGAAACAAATACAAATTACAAAAATACTGTATCAGATCTACATTCCCAAATCTGAAAGAGGAAAAAAAGATTTCCCACAAAAGAATAAGCAAAAACAGTTTAAAAATCCTCCATACAATTCTGGGGAAATAATACATACATCTTTCCGATGGGGCCGCTGGCCAAGATGGCTGCTTCCAGACGAACTCCAGCAACCCCCAACTGCAGACCCCCAAATTCAGCAACCAGAACTCTATCCCACAACCCTGCCCAAGGTCTTGCCCTCCAGTTTTACCTGGAGGTGTCAGAAGCATTCTTGTTTAAAGGTTGGGGGCACCGGGTGGAGCCATTCGCGACGTGAGCTTGTGCCCCCCAAAATCGGAGTTGCAGTGGCGGTTCAGAAGGAAAGACCGGCGGAGTGAGGCAGCCGGTTCAAGTAGTGACTCTGGGACTGGAAGAGGTGAGGAAAACTTGTCTGGCAGCAGCCAGCGCTGCGGAAGAAACCGGTGCTACAATATTGGGGTGGTGGATGGTGAGGCATCCCACGAGGTACAGCTGCTGCTCTGGGCCCTGAGGCACACGTCTGGATGGAATCTGGCCTGAAAACCACCGGGGTTCTGCTCCATCACCTTGGACAAAGACCACTTTCTGAACTCCACACGAAGTGGACACTACCAGGCTGCTTCTTTGGCTGATCTCCACATGGATTGTGAGCAGTTCTGAGATGGGGGTTTGCTTGTCTGGTCTTTTGACTGAGGAGAGGCACTGGTGTACTGGCGCTGCATAGGGCTAGAGCAGTGTTTCCGTATGGCTGCCCGTGGTTTCAGGAAAGACGCGGAGGAGGATTAAAAATAGGGGGAAAAAGTGCCCCTCCCTCACCAACAGTGGGATCCACCTGGGCGTCGGAAATAGTTGCAGAGGTCCGCCAGGCTGTGGAACAGGCCATGGGAACCCAGCTGCAACAAATTATCGATAAATTGGACCGCATGGAACACCAATTTGCTACTTTCACCAAAGATCTTCAGGAGATTCAACAGCGAGTCAGAAAGGTGGTAACTTCGACTCAGGAATCTTCATTGGAAATCAAGATAAGGTTGCTTCCTTGGAATAGAAGGTTGATGACTTGGAAAATCACTCTCACAGGAACCAACTGAGACTGGCTGGATTGCCAGAATCGGTTCACTATGCAGAATTACATGGTTTCCTGGAAGCCTGGTTCCCTAGAATCTTGCAACATCAAAGTACGGCTGAGTTTTCTCCACTTTGTGGCCATTTACACAAGTTGCAAGTACATTTTAGCTTGCTATATCCGGCTAAGTTGCGGATCCATCACAATGGAACCTTCCAATATTATGATACAGTTGAAGCAGCCCAAGCTTTTGTGGATCAGCTGGAACGAGATAGGATGAGCACATCCAAATGACTTTTGAGACTTACAGTATAACGCCTCTGGGTGTGATTATGAGAATGAGGGGAGTATATTCTGTGTTGCTTCTGTTAGCATTTCTCTCTTTTTTTTTTTTCTTAATAGATTCACAGGCTAAGTCTCTGCTGTCCATGCTGTTATACTTGACTGGGAGGGAGACTGGGAGCCAATAGACTTTTTCCTTTTCATTTTACAAGATGGGGGTCTGCAGTTGGGGGCACGGAAATCATGCACCGTATAGTGCCCTTTAGGAGACGGGAGAGATTGGAGGAGGGGAGGGGAAGGGAGATGGGAAGGGCTGGTATGGGTGGGGACTCTATTGTGAGGGGTGGGAGGCAAGAATAAGGCAGGGAATGCTGGACTATTACATGGGAGTATTTGCAACAGAAAATAGTGTGGTTAGGGTGGTGGGGGTACTGGCTAGGATGCCCTTCTCGCCCTATTAGAGTGGTTATCAACTTTTGTATCATCTGTATAATGCTATCTTGTAATGCTCTTCAAAATGGTGACCTGGAATGCGAGAGGTATTTTTTCCCCGATTAAGCGTCAGAAAATACTTCAAGCACTAAACCAAACAGAAGGTATCCATTGCCCTCCTCCAAGAAACGCATCTAGATGCAAGGAAACATCAAAAACTTTGTCGCTACTGGGCCGGTTCTTAGTTTGAATCTCCAACATGGGCCAGAAAGGCATGTGTCAATATATTAGTTCGGAAAGAGATCCAGCTCGTTTCTCACAAAATTATTCATGATGATGCTGAGCGATTTTTGTTGGTTCATGTAACTGTTGAATGCCAACCACTGCTCCTTTGTAATGTTTATGCAACTAATACTTACAGTAAAGCCTTCTACAAGAAGATTCTTCATCATCTTCAAAGTTTTGATGGGGTTCCTTTTTTAGTAGGAGGGGACATTAATGAAGTGGGGGATCCAAGGCTAGAGAGATCTCATGGGACAGTGAGTGGATCCTATCATGACTCCCAGGGTATTTCAATGTTAAGTGAAGTCCTGGATTTGGTGGATGTTTGGCACACCTTGCACCCAGCAGACCTTGACTATACTCACTTGTCTCAGGCGCACGCCATCATGTCCAGGATTGATTACATTTTAATTTCTCGCTATTTACAATAATACAGGCAGTGGAGATTGGACCCATTAAAATCTCGGATTATGCTATGATATCTGCCTGCATGGAGTGCCCTGGGGCATCCCCACGACACTAATCAGTGGAAGTTCCCTGTTCAGCTTTATGGGGATGGGAGATTTTTAAACTTTATTTCACAGAAATATCAGGTATTTAAGGAAGCGAATGCTGCCCATGTGGATAATCCTATTTTATATTGCGATACTGCTAAGGCAGTGCTTAGGGGAGAGATTATAGCTTATGTTAGTCATCAAAAGAAGGTCAGACAGGGAGCTGCTCCAGTTGGAACGAGAGGTTACACATCTGCAACGTCTTAATGGGATACACCATAATGTACAGATTAAAACTCAGCTTTTAGAATTGCAACATACTCTAAATGAATTAATTCATCACAATACCCGAAAATCACATAGATAAGAGTGGTAGATTGCTAGCCCACTTGGCTCATCCCCATCAGGGTCCATTTAAGTTTGATGCTCTGTACTCCTCCACCGGGGTTTTGGAAAAATAAGGATATTCACATCAACCGCACCATGAGAGACTAGTATGCCCACCTGTTCTTGTCCCCTGATCCTCCTCCATTGGAAAGCTCTACGTATCTTTCTGGTTTGGATCTTTCACGGTTGGATCCAGACAGTTTGGCTATATTAAATGCTCCTTTTGAGGCAGAGGAGGTATCTTGGGCTATACAAAGGGGATCCTTCAGTAAGACTCCTGGACCCGAAAGCTACAGAGAATTCTATAAGATGCTGAGAGGGGAGGTGGTACCCCCACTGACTTCTATGTTTAATACTATAGTAGGAGAGGGACGGCTGCCTGAATCCCTGCGGCTAGCCCAGTCGTTTTGCCGAAACCAGGTCGATATCCACAGAAACCGGAATCATATCGATCGAAATCGTTGCTCAATTATGAAGCTAAGTTATTTGCAAGGTTTTGGCAAACCGTCTATCTCGTATAACTCCTGATATGATTGAGGACTCTCAAGTGGGTTTTGTGCAAGGCCACAACATTACTAAGGATATGAGAAAGATTCTTACTATTCTAGAGCTGGCAGCCGTCAAGATGTTCCCTCAGTGCTGATCAGTTTTGATGCTGAAAAGGCCTTTGACAGGGTGGTGTGGGGCTTTTTATTTGGGGTATTGGATGCTTACGGCATACAGGGTTTTTTTTCAGGAAGCGATTCAGGCTTTGTATTTTCTTCCTCAAGCTCAAGTGTGGGTGAATGGACTGCTTTCCTCCCAAATTTTCAATATATCGTGGTACCAGACAAGGTTGCCCGCTCTCACCACTTTTGTTTGTCCTTACTCCGGTTCCCCTCCCACGTGACATTCAGAGGAATCCAGACATACAAGGCTTTCAATTAGGTACAGATACTTTTAAAATAGAATTGCTGATGATTTGTTGGTTCATGTGATTAATTCCCAAGTATCAATAGGGGCTTTGTTAGAATGGATAACTGAATTTGGGGATTTTTCAGGCTTTAAGTTAAATCTCAATAAATCAGAGGTGTTGCAAAAGGCAGAGGAAAAGGGTGGGGTTTGGCAGGGACATTATCCGTTGAAATGGACCAGTGAATCTTTTTGCTATTTGGGGGTGTTATTGGCTATGAAAACTTCGAGACTATATCGTTTGAACATTGATAGATTGTTAAAAGACACCAAGCTTCATTTCAAGAAATGGAGCCATTTACCTTTATCTTTAATGGGAAGGATAAATCAATAATTACTTTTCCTCACTGGCTCTATGTTTGGCAAGTTTTACCACTGTGCCTTGTGCGGAAAGATCTCCAGCAGTTAAATAGAATGTGTAGGAAATTTTTGTGAGGGAGAAAGAAATCGAAAATGCGTCTACAATATCTTTATGATTCCTGACCGCAAGGAGGTTTAGGTTTACCTTGCCTTGGGCGCTATTAGTCAGGCTTGTCTTCTGCGGCACCTTTGGGATTGGTTGTTAGGTACTGAGTTTACTCCTACGCAATGGGAAAGGGAATTGTTTACACCTTGGCATTTGACTTTTCTTTTGCATGTCCAGACAATCTGCTTTGCTCTTGTCATAGAAGTGTACTGCTGCAGCCACTGAGAGGCATTTGGTAGGCTCTTTTGAATTGTTGGAATCAGAACCCAAATGTTAGTGATTTATTGCCATGTAGGGGTAATGCTGATTTTCCACCAGGGCTGAAGTCCGGACAGTTTAAGATATGGTCAGACATCGGCATTGTTTTGATTGAGCATTTTCTCAATGGGGAAGGTGTTTTTTTATTCTTTTCAGGATTTACAGCAGAGGCTTTCCCTAACTCACACAGATTATTTTGCTTATCAGCAGCTGCACCACTATTATACTACCTTAGATCTCGGGGCTCTGCATACAAGGCTGGGTCAGAAAATTTCAGTTTTTTGCAAGGAGATGTTTTTGGCCAGGTTTCTGTATCAGGTTTACACAGAGCTTTGCTTTCTCTTCTCCCTCTCTGGGAGTATGGTCCGCTTAAGCAGGCTTGGAGTAGGGACCTTGGGTACAAATTGAAGGGGGTGGATTTTCAAAAACTGATTACAGTTATTCCAAAGCAGATTGTAAATGCTGAACTTCAGGAGAGTCAATACCAAATACTCCACAGGGCATATATATCACAATATCAGTATGCTAGAGTAGGTTGGGTGCCTGCTGGTCAATGCCCCAAATGTCAGCGGGGGGACAATACTTTTTTTATGCCTTTTGGCAATGTAGTGGAATTCAAGCATTTTGGAGGTCACTTCATTGATAGTTAAGGGATTCCTTTTGGTCACCATGTAGTCTTTTCCTGGAAGGGAGTCTTGCTGAATAAATGGGAGGCATATGAGATCTCGGAAAAAAATTCAAGCTTATGCAGTGGGAAAGAAGTGCATACTTACGCACTGGATGCAGGAGGAGCCTCCCTCTTTTTGGTACTGGAGAAACAGATTGTTTGCCTTTATGTTATGGGAGGCAAGGGCTGTTAGGAATTCCTCAAAGGGGAGAAGGGTTTTCATGTCTGTCTGGAATTGTTACTTGCAAACTACCTCCCATAAAGCAAGAAGTGCAGTATTGAACAGGTCTCAGAGTATTTCCTAAGTTGGTACTGTTATATTAGGGGCTGTTTTGGGATTCTCTGCATGGGTAGGGGAGGGTGGATTTGGAATACTGGACGTTATCCTTTCAAAGATGGCTTAGGGTCACAAAAGTCCAGATGACGGGTCATCTCAGTGTATGTTTAAGTTATGGGTAAAGTAGGGTTGGGGGAGGGGTGTGATCTTGTATACAGCCGTTAAATTTGAAAGGAATGTAGGGTAATGAGGAAGAGGAGGGTGCAGGAGTCTTCTCACAAAACAAAAATGGGGATCATGTTTTTGTTTATTATTCTGTTATGCTTGAGTGCTGTCATGTAACTACTTCATATTTTTGTCTAGACTTGTTGTTTTGTTGTTAGATGTTGGCTATGGTTGATCCTGAACAAAAATCATTAAACCTTTAAGAATACATATAACTATAGCAGCAAAAATGTGTCAAAAGAGTGTTGTTTGCTGGGCTATAGAAATGATAAGTAGTAGTAGTTATTTCATATGAATACACAAAAACATTGTTACAAAGAAAGTGATTGTACATATCTTATGAAGTGATAATTATACTTGTTTGTTAGACTATTTCTATGCAAGATGCAATTTAATCTGACCAGAGGCACTATCAAATATTACCAGTGCTTTTTTTGTAGAAAAAAAAGGTGCCGGTACTCAATGTGGGCAGAGTCACCACATATGACTCCACCCCTATTATAGCCACACCCACATTCACCACACCCCTTATACCAGCCATAGCGCATATAAGCAGACATCATTGAAAATATTATACTAGTATAGGAGAAAAAAATAACGTGATTTTTTTTCATTATAAATAATTTCTGTAAGCTGTTACAGCTCTAGTATACCCAGTGCAAGATAAGACAGCAGATGTAAATTCTCAAATTGGACATATTCCAGACACTAAAATGAAAATAAAATGATTTTTTCTACCTTTGTTGTCTGGTGACTTTGTTTTTCTGATCATGCTGGCTCAGTATCTGATTCTGCTGCTATCTGTCCTCTTAACTCCGTTTCCAGGGCTTTCTTTCCATTTATTTCTTTACTTTCCTCCTTTCTTCATTTCTTGCCCTACATCCGTAAGTAAAAGCTGGGTCCTCCGCAGACTTGACTGTCCAGTGGATCCAGCTTCTGCCTATTTTCTACATCCATATGCAGTTTTTCTCCTCTTCCTTTTCCCTCATCTCATCTCCTTCCTCACTCTTCCCTCACCTCCATCCATGTCCAGCATTTCTTCTCTCTCCCTTCCCTCTCCTCCATCCACCCAGGTCTAGCAGCCCTCCTCTCCCCTGCCCTGCATCCACCCATGTCCAGCAACCCCCCACGTCCCCCCTGCCATCCACCCATGTCCAGCGACCCTCCTGTCCCCCCTGCCCTCCACCCATGTCAAGGAACCCCCCGTCCCCCCTGCCATCCACCCATGTCCAGCGAGTCTCTCTTCCCCCTGCCATGCACCCATGTCCAGCGACTCTCCTGTCCCCCCTGCCATCCACCCATGTCCAGCAACCCCCCCCGTCCCCCCTGCCATCCACCCATGTCCAGCGATTCTCTCTTCCCCCTGCCATGCACCCATGTCCAGCGACCCTCCTGTCCCCCCTGCCCTCCCCTGTCATCCACCCATGTCCAGCAACCCCGTCCCCCCTGCCCTCCACCCATGTCCAGTGACCTCCCGTCCCCCCTGCCCTCCACCCATGTCCAACGATTCTCTCTTCCCCCTGCCATGCACCCACGTCCAGCGACCCTCCTGTCCCCCCCTGCCCTCCACCCATGTCCAGTGACTCTCCTCGTTTCCCTGCTCCCCCTCGCTCCAGCCACCCACACCCATCTGAGCCCCCCTCCCCGACCCAGTCCCCACCTGCCTACCAGCTCCGTGCCGACGACCCTCTTCTCCTGCAACCCGGCACCATGACCCAGCCTTTAAAAAAATCTACGAAGCGGTGCCTCACGTCTGCCTGTAAAAGAAGAAAAATTGCCTCGTCGGCCAGCCTTCCCTCACTGTGGTGCTCTGACGTAACTTCCTATTTCCGCAAGGGCGGAACACAGTGAGGGAAGGCCGGCCGATGAGGCGATTTTTCTTCTTTTACAGGCAGACGGCGAGGCACCGCTCCGTCGCTTCGTAGATTTTTTTAAAGGCTGGGTCACGGTGCCGGGTGGCAGGAGAAGAGGGTCATCGGCACGGAGCTAGTAGGCAGGTGGGGACTGGGTCGGGGAGGGGACCTACAAAAAAAAGGTGCCAGTACACCGTACCGGCACAAAATAAGCACTGAATATTACTAAAACCTTGTAGTTCTCTCTTCTGCAACTTGCAGCTCCTTCAACTGACCACTTTATGTACAAGCTGCCATGCACATTTCTTAACATGTGAGCAAGAAAGAGAAGGCAAATATGAAAGACAAGCTCACCGGTGACAGTGAGTCAGAGAAAAAGACAGGCTTACCAGAGTCTCGAGAATAGTTTTAATGGGCAGGTAATGTCGGGATGTGTCCAGCAGCAATCCGCGATGAGCAAAGCGAGGATAATCCGTGATCTCTGTCTTGTTTATTAAGTACTGCACAAAACAAGATAAATCCACAAACTGACAAATCTCAAGTACATCAAGCCCCCTTCTTCTGTACTTAGAAATGCATAGCAAACCATGAGCAGTCATTTCAAAATAGGGGTAGATGCAAGGAGGTTGGATGAAAACAGGAGACAGAATGACATCAAAAAGTTGAAACCAATTAGGTTAGTTTGTGTTTCCCCGTCCCCCCCACGCAACCATCATCCCACTACACTCAAAACAAAGCAAACAAACTTATGAGCTGCTACATTCACATTATCGTTCTTTACTGTGAAACATGCCAGCTTGTGCAGCATATAGATGTACACAGAGAAAATAACACAACAGAATTTTTCATATGTAGAGTTGAAATTTCTTATAAATCATATTCAGCATGTCATTTGGAGGGAGTGGTTATAGGGATACTCTAGCATGTGTTATATTTGTGTAGATTTTTTCTCTCCTGGTATAGGGCCACTAAAACAGACATGTTATGAGCAGTGGCGTAGCCAGACTGCCAATTTTGGATGGGCCTGAACCCAAAGTGGGTGGGCACAACATTTTCTCTCTACCCCCCTCCCCCAGCAAAATTTAGTCACGCTAATCAGATGCATTTGTCACAAAGGGTAAAGTGCTGCTTTTCAGTGCATCAGATTTTAGAAAATTTATTTAATAGCCTAACACCCTTTTCAGTGAGCTTTCAGAGGCCAAAACCTCCTGCCTCAGGTCAGTATAATGCTGTTACGGTATCCTTGCCTGACCTAAGGAAGGAAGTATTGGTCTCTGAAACTTCATTAACACAGGTACCATATTACTTTATCCTAAATCAAAAATAAAATTATTTTCTTTACCTTTCATGTATGGCCATTTACGTTTTCTCATTGTGTCGCTCCCAGTCTCTAGATTCTGCTTTCCTTCGTATTCGCTTAACTCTTCTGCCAGGTTTTCCTGGCCATTTGTCATTTTTCTCTCCTTTTTCTTTGCTTTCTTCAATATTTTTCTGCCTCTCTCTCTGTCCTGATTTAATTCATTCTTACTATCCATTCTTTAATTTCCTTCATTTACTTATGGCTTGTCATCTTTTTCTCACCCTTGTTCTCCCCATGCCCCTTCCTCTTATTCTCCAGTCTTTCACTACTCCCCTTTTCCATCCAGCAGCTCTCCTCTTTCTCTCCCCATCCTTCCAGTAGTCTCCCCTCTTTCTTTCTGCATCCTTTCGTCCACTGTCACCTCTTTCTCCCTACCCTTCCATCCAGCGTCTTCCCTCTTTCTCTCCCCATCCTTCCATCCATCTACCCTCTCTCCTGATCCTTCCATCTAATGTCTCTCTCTCCCTCTTTCTAACCAGTGTCTCTGTATCTCTGTACCCTTTTCTGTTCAGTGTCCCTTCTCTCTCCACATCCTTCCAATCTCTCCCCTTTCGCTCTGCATCCTTTCATCCATCTCCCCTCTTTCTCTCCCCATCCTTCCATCCAGAGTCTCTCTCCCCATCCATCCGTTTTCCCTCTTTCTCTCCCCATCCTTCCATCTGTTTCCCTCTTTCTCTGCCATCCTTCCATCTGTTTTCCCTTTTTTCTCCCCATCCTTCCATGTTTTCCCTCTTTCTCCCCATCCTTCCATGTTTTCCCCCATTCTCTGCCATCCTTCCATCTGTTTTCCCTTTCTCTGCCATCCTTCCATCTGTTTTCCCTCTTTCTCCCCATCCTTCCATCTGTTTTCCCTCTTTCTCCCCATCCTTCCATCTGTTTTCCTTCTTTCTCTGCCACCCTTCCATCTGTTTTCCCTCTTTTCTCCCCATCCCTCCATCTGTTTTCCCTCTTTTCTCCCCATCCCTCCATCTGTTTTCCCTCTTTCTCCCCATCCTTCCATGTTTTCCCTCTTTCTCCCCATCCTTCCATGTTTTCCCTCTTTTCTCTTTTCCTCGAGGCCCGCCCGGCATGCCAGCCCCAGCTCCCATTGCCGGCCACTGCTGCTTTTCCTATTGAGCAGCAGGGCCGGCGCTACAAAAAGAAGAAGCGCTAACGCTAAGGACAAGAAATGTTTTAAAAAAAAGCGCGGCACCGGCAGGCACTGTGTAGGCAGCCTTGAGGCATTGGCTGCTGGCTCGCAGGCTCCTCCCGTCTCTGACGTTACTGCCCCTGCGTCGCTCCAGGGGCAGTGACGTAGGAGACAGGAGGAGCCTGCGAGCCAGCAGCCAATGCCTCAAGGCTGCCTACACAGTGCCTGCCGGTGCCGCGCTTTTTTTTTTTTTTTTTTTAACATTTCTCGTCCTTAGCGTTAGCGCTTCTTCTTTTTGTAGCGCCGGCCCTGCTGCTCAACAGGAAAAGCAGCAGTGGCCGGCAATGGGAGCTGGGGCTGGCGCTGGGCGGGCCTGGGCTGAAATTGGGTGGGCCTGGGCCCAGCCAGGCCCACCCGTAGCTACGCCCCTGGTTATGAGAATCAGGTGCTCAACATTTAGAGTTTATATCTATTTATTTATTTATAACATTTATATCCAAGTAACATAGTAACATAGTAGATGACGGCAGATAAAGACCTGCATGGTCCATCCAGTCTGCCCATGACAAACTCATATGTGTATACCTTACCTTGAATTTGTACCTGTCCTTTTCAGGGCACAGACCATATAAGTCTGCCCAGCAGTATTTCCCGCCTCCCAACCACCAGTCCCGCCTCCCATCACCGGCTCTGGTACAGACCGTATAAGTCTGCCCTCCCCTATCCTCGCCTCACAACCACCACCCCCTCTTCCCCCAACTGCTCCGCCACCCAATTTCACCTAAGTCTCAAATGTGTACAAACAACAGTAATAATAAGGGCAAGTCTCGTCACAAAATATGGTCAGCAAGGAAGGAAAAAGAAATTAAAACGGGGGACAAGACCTCAGAAAGGGTGACTCCGAGCAAACAGCTGAAATGTTCAAAAAGGAGACTTCACCAGTAATTCTTTAATCATTGGTCTAAAAAAACCCCGGTCCTTCCAATCTGTCATTTATTTTTATTTGTTTTTTTTGCAATTCACTCCATCGTACTTTAAATAGTATCTTCAAAACTTGAAAGAAAGTGGAAAGAGAAAAACCACTTAACTGGCTACAGCGTCCAGGAAAAACATTCACACCCAACGGACCCGTTTCACCTAAGGGCTTCTTCAGGGGTTAAGAACGCCACTTCACGTTAAAGGTTCCTAGCTCAACGTGAAGCAGCGTCCTTAACCCCTGAAGAAGCCCTTAGGTGAAACGGGTCCGTTGGGTCTGGATGCTTTTCCTGGACGCTGTAGCCAGTTAAGTGCATTAAGTACATAAGTAATGCCATACTAGGAAAAGACCAAGGGTCCATCGAGCCCAGCATCCTGTCCACGACAGCGGCCAATCCAGGCCAAGGGCACCTGGCAAGCTTCCCAAACTTACAAACATTCTATACGTTATTCCCGGAATTGTGAATTTTTCCCAAGTCCATTTAGTAGCGGTTTATGGACTTGTCCTTTAGGAAACCGTCCAACCCCTTTTTAAATTCTGCTAAGCTAACCGCCTTCACCACTTTCTCCGGCAACGAATTCCAGAGTTTAATTATACGTTGGGTGAAGAAACATTTTCTCCGATTTGTTTTAAATTTACTACACTGTAGTTTCATCGCATGCCCCCTAGTCCTAGTATTTTTGGAAAGCGTGAACAGACGCTTCACATCCACCTGTTCCACTCCACTCATTATTTTATATACCTCTATCATGTCTCCCCTCAGCCGTCTCTTCTCCAAGCTGAATAGCCCTAGCCTCCTTAATCTTTCTTCATAGGGAAGTCGTCCCATCCCCACTATCATTTTAGTTACCACTTTCTTTCAAGTTTTGAAGATACTATTTAAGTACGATGAAGTGAATTGCAAAAAAATAAAATAAAAATAAAAATAAATGACAGATTGGAAGGACTGAGGGTTAAGACCAATGATTAAAGAATTACTGGTGAAGTCTCCTTTTTGAACATTTCAGCTGTTTGATGGGAGTCACCCTTTCTGAGGTCTTTTCCCCCGTTTTCTTTTCTTTTTCCTTCCTTGCTGACCATATTTTGTGACTAGATTCGTCCTTATTATTACTGTTGTTTGTAACATTTATATCCCACATAAAATATGAATTAGGTTGAAACCTGAGAGCATTTAACATCTTTTTGTTTTTCCTGTGACAAGATCAAAAGAAAAAGATGGCATGTGGGAACTTGCTCCTTTTGTTTTGTGGATTTCAGTGGTATATTATAAAAATGCACTTGATATTTTTTATGGGAAAATTAGGTTCTTACCTTGGTAATTTTCTTTCCTTTAGTCATAGCAGATGAATCCATTACGAGTGGGTTGTGTCCATCAACCAGCAGGGGGAGATAGAGAACACTGAAAAACCATAGTGCCTCATGGCCAGCTAGATCCATCTGCCTCTTCAGTATTTGAAGCTTCCAAAGCAGTGTTACACTGCAAAAGCATAATAACATGAACTTTCTTCACAGCGCATGAACGCCCCCAAAACTGGAGCTATAATTCAAAGGCGGGAATGAACTCATCCTCCTGTAACTGAACAGAAATCCTGAAGACTGTTTTCTAACTTCTCCCAATGAGGGAACATATCTACATGAAAAACTGAACATAAAAGTAACATGAATTGCATAATGAACCACTGAGGGAGGGCTCATGGATTCATCTGCTATGACTAAAGGAAAGAAAATTACCAAGGTAAGAACCTAATTTTCCCTTCCTTGTCATCAAGCAGATGAATCCATTACAAGTGGGATGTATCAAAGCAATCCCTAGATAGGGTGGGAACAAGCCACACCACGCGCCAGCACTTGTGCTCCAAAATGCGCGTCCCTCCTGGCAGCCACATCCAGCCTGTAATGTCGGGCAAATGAGAGCTTAGAAGCCCAAGAAGCTGCACTACATATTTCTTGAAGAGAGAGTGCTCCAGTTTCAGCCCAAGAGGAAATCGCTCTTGTGGAATGTGCCTTAAAGGCTTCAGGCAGAGGCCAGCCAGATAGCAGATATGCTGAAAAGATAGCTTCTTTGAGCCAACGGGCTATAGTGGCCTTAGACACGGGAGACCCTCTGCGTGGACCTGACAAAAGAACAAAAAGATGGTCAGAGGTCCTGAAGGCATTTGACATGCGCAGATATTGCAACAGAGCCCTTCGCATCCAGAAGGTGAAACTGCCCATAGGCTTCTGGAAACTCCTCTTTAGAAAAGGAGGGCAGGAAAATAGGCTGGGTTAGGTGAAACGCTGAACCACCTTAGGCATGAAGGAAGGCACCGTACGTACCATTACTCCGGACTCTGAGAATTGCAGAAATGGGTCTCGACACGACAACGCCTGGAGCTCAGATACCCGTCTCGCCGATGTCACGGCCACCAAAAAGACCGTCTTTAAGGTCACATCCTTCTCCAAAGCTCACCTCAGCGGCTCGAAGGGCGAACACTGAAGGGCCTTTAAAACTAACCCCAGGTTCCAGGCCGGACACGGAGCCCGCACGGGAGGACGGAGCCGAAGCACCCCTCTAAGAAACCGTGTCACATCCGGGCAAGCAGCCAGAGAGAGGCCAGCGACTTTCCCTCGAAAACATGCTAAGGCTGCCACTTGAACACGCAGGGAATGATAGGCCAAGCCTTTTTGTAAACCATCCTGCAAAAAGTCAAGTATCGGCGAGACAGAAGCCTGCATGGGTGTAATCGCTTTAGAAGCACACCAAGCCTCAAATTGGCGCCAAATCCTGGCATAAACCACGGAAGTGGAACACTTGCGGGCCTGTAGGAGAGTGGAAATGACTTTACTGGAATATCCCTTGTCTCTCAATTGCGCCCTCTCAATAGCCATGCGTAAGACCAAAGCAGCAGGGGTCCTCCATGGTCACCGGGCCCTGTGACAACAGGTTCAGTACCAGAGGTAATGGCAGGGGATCCTCTACCAGCATCCGCCGGAGGTCCGCATACCACGGCCTCCTGGGCAAATCCAGGGCAATGAGAAACACCTCTCCTTGGTGGAGCCGAATCCGCAGGAGTACTCGCCCTATCAAGGGCCATGGAGGGAACACATACAGGAGGCCCTGAGGCCAGGGTTGAGCCAAGGCATCCAACCCTGCCGAGCGAGGATCTCTCCGTCTGCTGTAGAAGCACGGGACTTTGGCATTTGTGCTTGACACCATAAGATCCATTACGGGCTTTCCCCATTTGGCACATATCTGCAGGAATACTTCGTCTGCAAGTTCCCACTCCGCTGGGTCGATCCGATTCCTGTTCTGATCATCGGCTTGCATGTTGCTCTGACCTGCAATATGAGCTGCTGACAGAAACTGCAGATGAAGCTCGGCCCAGTGGCAAATCTGCGCGGCCTGCACTGCTAGTGCTATGCACCGAATGCCTCCTTGGCGATTTATGTAGGCCACTGCTGTCGTGTTGTCCGACAGAACTCTGACAGCCAATCCTTCCAGGGTCAATTGAAAGGCCAGAAGCGCCTGGAAAAACACTTTCAACTCCAAACGATTGATGGACCACACCGACTCCTCGGGTGTCCAAAGACCCTGGGCATGCCTTCCCCGGCAATGTGCACCCCAGCCCTTCAGGCTGGCATCTGTTACCACCAGGCACCAATCGGGGAGCGCTAGCGGCATTCCTCGCAGTAGCATGCTGTCTGAGAGCCACCACTCCATACTGAGCCGGGCCGCAGGGAGCCACGTGAGTCTGCATTGATAATCCTGAGATACTGGAGACCACCGTTGAAGCAGGGAACACTGCAGAGATCTCAGGTGCGTTCTCACCCATGGCACCACTTCCAAAGTGGCCATCATCGACCCCAACAGCTGGACAATGTCCCAAGCTCGCGGGCGAGGCATCCTCAGGAGCAGACGGACCTGGTTCTGAAGCTTGCACCGTCTTTGCTCGGGTAGAAAGACCATCCCCGAGGCTGTGTTGAACCGGACCCCCAAATATTCTAGAGATTGAGAGGGGGTCAGGTGACTTTTCGCTATATTGATGACCCAGCCCAGAGATTGCAGTACTGAGACCATTCTGGCTGTAACCTGATGACTCTCTTCTGCAGAGTCTGCTCTGATGAGCCAGTCATCTAGGTACAGGTGAACTCGGATACCCTCTCGCCTGAGAAAAGCAGCTACTACCACCATTACCTTGGAAAAGGTTCGGGGAGCTGTGGTGAGGCTAAAAGGCAAGGCCAGAGACTTCCGGTTGGGGAATGAAGCGGTGAGACGGAAGATCGCACTGCTCCGGGACTTTGAATAAACTGCACTCGCAAACAGCGTCCGAACTCCATAAAAAATATACGGAAGGCACTGGGAGAGAGGCGCCCCCAAAAAGCCCCACAAAGGAACGGCGAAAAGCGCTGGATGGCGGCGAAATCAGGGCGGAAAGAACCCAAAGAGAGAGCGAAACCCGTGGACGCCAAGATGGTGGACAAAAGCACGCCAGACTCACCGTCACCGAGCTCCCTGTGGGCAGCTGAAATTACCGAAGAAGTAAAATTGGCGGTGGGGCACAAGTTGCAGCTCATCCTAGACAAACTAGACGGGATGGAAAAACGGCATGCAGCATTGGTAACAGATATGCACGAGGCACAGCAGCGCTTGGGGCAAGCGGAAGATGAAATCCGGAAACTAACGGAGGTGCAACCCAGGCATGAATCCCGGTTATCGGAATTAGAATCGAGGTTGGAGGACCTAGAAAATCGTTCTAGGAGGAATAACCTGCGGCTGGTAGGACTGCCAGAAGCCTTGCCTGAAAAAAACCTTGGCGCCTTTTTGGAAAGATGGCTGCCGGAAGCGCTGGAGGAACCAGGTCTGGAGGGCAGGCTGAAAATTGAGCGGGCTCACAGGTTAGGACCACGAAGAGATACCGCAGACAGACCAAGGGTGGCTATATTGAAGATCCTAAACTACTCCCATAAAGTTGAAATTCTGCAGAAGCTGAGAACCGGGAAGCAGCTGGAGTACCAAGACAGAAAAATCCTGTGCTTTCAGGATTATTCCCCAAAAGTATCAGCAGCCAGGAAGGAGTTTGCTCCTCTTTGCTCCAAACTGTTTGGGCTTAAATATAAGTTCAGCTTATTATATCCGGCTCGACTGAAGGTGATCAGCAATGGGCAAGTATTGTACTTTGACTCCTTTAGAGCGGCGAAGGAATACGTGGATAAGTTGACCATGGACACAGCTGGAATACATGGGCAAAACAACGGTTGATGCATGGTGGAATTACAGAATTGACGAGCTACAAGAAGCTTTGTTGGCGGGAGGAGAGGTGGCGGAGTGGAGAGATTTTTGTTTGGATGTTGCACCCGTTGGTGCAGGCTGGGCATGTGGATATAATACATACATATTTGAACTCATGAAAGAGCAAGGTCAAGTGACCAGGACAAGAAGAGGGGTTGAACCCTCGCAGACATTAGGAGAAGTCCCAAGCCCTGAGAGGGAAGTTCGAATGCCAATTGGCATGGAAGGGGTAAGGTATGAGGGGAGGGAGAGGAAGGGGAGGGGTGAGGGGAGTCCGGGGGGGATGGATGGGTGGGGGGAGGGGGGAGGGCAAGGGGAGGGAGACGGAGGAGGGGAGGGGGGAGGCAGGGATACGAATGTGGGTGCAAGATGTGAGAATGTGGAGAGAAGGAATAGCTGGCTTCCAACATAGGAAAGTTGTAGAACGAGGTTGGGGAGTACACCTGGGGGGTGAAGGCTGGGACGCCCTCTGGGGGAGTGAGTTACAGGAACAACTGACCAGAGAGTGGGATATGGTGGGGGGATGCCAGTGTTAAACATCGTAACTTGGAATGTAGGAGGTATACATTCCCCCATCAAGAGATATAAAATTTTAAAAGCACTCAATGATCAGAAAACAGCAGTAGCCTTCCTTCAGGAGACCCATCTATCTAAAACGGAGCATGAGAAATTGAAGCGCTGGTGGGTGGGTGAAATTGTGGAGTCACCAGCGGTAGATGGAAAAGGGGGGGTGATTATCTTGTTCCGGAAGGGATTCCAAGTGCAAATTAAAAAAACAATTAGGGATAAAAGGGGAAGGTTTGTATTGGTGTCGGTGGACTTGGACAGACACCCTCTACTGCTATGCAACATTTATGCACCTAACAAATTTGAGAAGCAGTTCTATAGGCAACTTATCTGCAGGATGCGGGACATGGGTGAGGGGCCAGTGGTAATGGGAGGGGACTTTAATGAGGTTATGGACCCCAAGATGGACCGATCACACCCAACAGCACAGGAGCTGTCTAGAACTTTGCGAGGTCTTGGGATGTTAGGGGAGGCCCTGGACGTGGTGGACGTATGGAGAACTTTGCACCCACTAGAGCAGGACTTCACACATCTTTCACGTGCACACGCTACGCTTTCCCGTATTGATTATATACTAGTAGGCAGGGATATCTTTACTCGGGTAACGGCGGCTACAATAGGTCCCATAGCGATATCTGACCACGCATGGGTCTCTATGGGATTACATTTGGATAGGGAGGGGAGGAGAGAATTCCTATGGCGTTTTCCCGCATATCTTTATAGAGATAGTCAGTTTATGCAGCACCTGAAGACATGTTGGGCTAACTTTCAAGGGGATAATGCGGGACATAGGGACGATCCAGTACTATTCTGGGAGACCGCTAAGGCGGTCCTCAGGGGAGAGACCATAGCATACGTGAGCTTTAAGAAGAAGGTGAGACAGAAGGAGGTGATGCAATTGGAGAGAAGGGTGACTGCATTAAGGAGGCAATATGGAAAGGTCCACTCGCAGGAGCTGAGGTCACAGTTATTAGAGACACAGCAGGCGCTCAATGAGCTGTTGCATCACAATGCGCAGAAAACAGCAGTATATTATAAATACCAGCTATATCAATTTGCCAATAAGGGAGGGCGATTTCTAGCGAGGCTCATAAATAGAAGGGAGGGCCCACGAAAGGTACTCACTATGACAAACACTCAGGGGGTTAGGGTGCACACTGATAAAGATGTAGCTGGGGTATTCAAAAAAATTTTATGAGGAACTATATAAACCACAGGGGGAGATTGTAACACCTAGTAGAGCTTACCTGGACAGTGTAGACCTACCCCGTTTGGACAGAGAAGAGCTGCATATCCTAAACGCTCCCATATCGGAGGACGAAGTAGATTGGGTGATAAAGCAGAGCCCACTCGGTAAGGCGCCTGGGCCTGATGGACTCAGAAATGAATTCTATAAACTGCTTAGATCAGAAATAGGCAAGGTACTCTCAGAGATCTTTAATGAAATAACTCGGGAGGGAAGGATGCCCACACATCTGAATCAGGCCCATATTACAGTACTATTAAAGCCTGGTAAACCGGCACACCTCCCGGACTCCTATAGACCCATATCACTACTGAACACAGAGACCAAGTTATTGGCTAAGATTCTGGCCAACAGGTTATCCCGGTTTCTACCGACTCTGATTGAGGAGTCTCAGGTAGGTTTTGTTCGAGAAAGGAAAATCGCAAAGAACATGAGAAAGATCCTGGGGGCGCTGGAATGGGTCAGAAAAGAGGGCCAAGAAGCTATGTTAATTAGTTTCGATGCAGAGAAGGCCTTCGATAGAGTGGACTGGGGGTTCTTGTTTGAGGTACTGCAGGCATATGGCATCGAGGGGTTTTTTGCGGATGCAGTGGCAACACTTTATAACGGGCCTATGGCGCGAATCAGTGTCAATGGGCTGTGCTCAGAATGGTTCTATATTGGGCGGGGAACTAGGCAGGGATGTCCCTTATCACCTCTGTTATTTGTACTGACCTTGGACCCGCTTTTGAGGGAATTAAGGAGGAATGCGGACATAAAAGGAGTGAGTATTCAGGGAAGAGAATTCAAAGCAGCGGCCTTTGCAGATGATTTGCTGGTTTTGATCACAGAACCCCAAACGTCATTGCGCTACTTAATGGAAAGCCTACGAGAATATGGAGAGTTTTCAGGGCTCAAACTCAACTTGGCCAAGTCGGAGGCTTTGGCTAGTGAGGGGGTAAAACAAACAGTCTTGGATCAAGTCCCCTTGCGGCAGGCGACAGAAGCATTCAAATACCTAGGGGTGCAGCTGCCGCTTAATCCGATGAAACTGTATAGTTATAATATTCCCCAGTTGCTTAGGGATACCAAAACACAACTATCTGCGTGGGCTTCGCTACCACTGTCCTTTATGGGTAGAATACATTTATATCGTATGGTTATATTCCCGAAGTGGCTCTACGTGTTGCAAGCATTGCCGCTCAGACTGTTGAGGAAAGACTTGAGGAGATTACAAAGCCACGTGGTGCGGTTTTGCTGGGCGGGGAGAAAACCAAAAATGCGATGGCAACATTTACTTGGAGCCCAGATGAGGGGTGGAATGGGTATGCCCGAGATGAGCGATTACAATCAGGCTTGTCTGTTGAGACACTTAAGGGACTGGATCCTGGGAATGTCCACCTATACAGATCTTGGATGGGAAAAAGCTTACTTTAAGCCCTGGTCTATGAGTTATTTGCTGCATGCAAAAAGTGAGGGACTTCCAAAGCAGGTTAGGGATAGTGTGCTTTTAAAGCCCATGCGACATGCTTGGCGGATTTTATCAGGATATTGGGGACAGAATCCGGAGAGTAGTCAGTTGTGGGGAATGCAGACTTCCCGGCAGGAAGAGATAGTCGGGTCTTTAGAGACTTGGAGAGAGGAAGGGTGTATCCCTGCTGGAACACTTTGTTCAACCTGATGGGAAGGTAATACCATATACGGAGTTCTCTGGGAGATATGCAGGAGGGCCTATGACAGAACTGGCATATATGCAGTTGGCACATTATATCCGGGGTCTGCCCCAGTCCACTCTATCGACGGAATTTGGGGGGAAGGTTAGGGAATTTCTAGCCGGAGATGCAGCGGGACAGGTGTCAGTATCATGGTTCCATAAGGTTCTGCGAGAATTTAAGCCTCAGAGGGATGTTAGCGAGGTGGTCGATCGCTGGAGAAAGGAAGCAGGGGGGAACATAACAGAAGGGAAGGTTTTAACAGCACTCAAAAGAATTCCGGAGGTGGTGCACAGTGCAGAGTTGCAGGAATGCCATTTCAGATCAATACACAGGGCATACTTTTCAGGTAAGCAGGCATGGCGAGCAGGGGTTAAAGACTCGGATAAATGCAGGAAATGTGGGGCGAGCATGCCATCGTTAACACATGGGATGTGGCAATGTAGGGCCATTCGGAAGTTCTGGGCAGCTCTTGCCCGATTTTTATCGGGGATTCTAGGGCAGCGAATACCCATCTCATTCGATCAAGCACTGTTCAGTTCGGGAGCAGTGTGGCCAATGGGGAGTCGAGAGGAGAAATTGTTCCTTAGTAAGTCCTGCATCCTGGGGAAAAAATGTATACTCAACCATTGGATTTCAAGCACCCCTCCATCCTATTGGTATTGGAGGAATAAATTACATGCACTGATGCTATGGGAAGCACAAGGGGCCCGTCATTCTGGGAACAGGAGGAAGTTGTTCATTAGAGTATGGGGAGCTTACTTAAACATCATTGCACCTAGATCCAGAAGCCAGGTGATGAACGTATTGGGATGAATGTGGAGTGAATGAGATGGCGGGGGAGGGGGGGGGTCAGAGCTCTGGGGGGATGAGAGACCTTATCCTATTATACCAGTTAACTGCAGGGAGATATATGCTCATTGAGGGGCGCGTTAGGGATCACTTTGTGATCAATTAATGGCATTTTCATGAAGGTTGGCCGAATAGAGGATTGGGGGGTACTAAGGGAAAAAGGACCCCTCATCTGGAATTTGCTGTTGTCCACACTTGAAAGTTGCCCATAGTGGAACGACACATATACTAGGGCAAAACGATCTCATAATTGGCTGGGCAAACATCTACCCTGGGGTCTGGGGGATGGGTAGGGCAGGGAGGGGAATGTTAAAGGTTGGCACTGGGGACAAAACACTGCTATAGTACTAACTTGTTGAATATTAGGGGGGGGAGATAACAGACAAAGCTTGCTGACTGATATTAATGTTCTGTTGTGGGGGAACAAATTTTGATGTTTGACTTTATGTACATCACACTTGTTGGAGATGATTGTCTGTTCTGTCATCAATAAACAAATTGTTGAAACATAAATAGTTGAGGGGGAGGGTTAAAATGTAAAAGTTTGATGACTATCAATAAGGATGAGTGCCAGTTGTGTTACTGTCAAACATGATATTAATGTGTTATAGTAAAGTTGTATTTTCTGATTTGTCATCAATAAAAACCGTTGAAACATAAAAGGCAAGGCCCGAAACTGGAAATGTTTTCCCATCACCGCAAAACGCAGAAACCTCTGGTGCGGGGGCCAAATTGGTATGTGCAAGAAAGCTTCTTTCAGGTCCAGAGACGTGAGAAACTCTCCTGGCTGTACCGCCGCTATGACGGAGCGCAGGGTTTCCATGTGAAAATACCGCATGTTCAGGGACTTGTTGACTTGTTTTAAGTCTAGGATAGGCCAAAAAGATCCTCCTTTTCGCGGCACCACGAAGTAAATGGAGTAACAGCCAGAGCCGTATTCGGCGGGAGGCACGGGGGAAACCGCCTCAATGTGAATCAAGCCTTGCAAGGTCTCCTCTACCGCCACCCATTTGTCGGCAGAATCGCATCGGTACTCCACAAACACGTCTCTTATCGGGGCATTGAATTCTATTCTGTAGCCTTCTCTGATCAGGTCCAAGACCCACTGATCTGAGGTAATCTTGGCCCACGCCTCGAGAAAGAGGAAAAGTTGTCCTCCTATCACAGGAATCGAGGAGGGGGCCGGCGCACCATCATTGAGAGGGTCGCCCTTGAACTCCAGGTCTTGAGCCTGCTGCTGCGGAACGTTTGTCCGAGCGAAAGGAGTTCCTCTGCTGAAAACGGGCACACGAAGTGAACCCAGCAGAACGCCCCGGGCGGTACCTTCTAGCTTCACGGAAGCGAGGTCTGTAAGAGGAGGGAACCGCCTGACCCTTGGAAGAAGGCCGCGGACTATCCTCGGGTAAGCGCTGGGGTTTGGCATCCCCCAGGCCTTTCACAATTTTCTCCAACTCCTCACCAAATAGGAGAAGGCCTTGAAAGGGCAACTTCACCAACCTTTGCTTAGAGGCCATGTCAGCTGCCCAATGCCGTGGCCACAGAAGACAGCGAGCCACCACCACTACAGCCATCTGTTTAGCTGAAGCTCTTACCAGATCATAAAGGGCGTCAGCCAAAAATGACAAGGCTGACTCCATCAGTGGTGCCACCTCCGTAAGGGGCTCCGCTCCATCTTCGGGCTGTTCCACTGCCTGTTATAACCAAGCGAGGCAGGCTTGGGCAGAGTAGCAGCTGCATGCAGACGCCCGTAAGGATAGGCCTGAAATTTTAAAGGACCGTTTCATAGTTGCATCCAGGTGATGGTCCTGCATGTCGATCAGGGCAACTCCTCCTTCCACTGGGAGGGTAGTTTTCTTTGTCACAGCCGTGAATAGGGCATCCACTTTAGGCACTGCTAGGCGCGCCAAATGATCCTCACTTAGAGGGAATAATTGCCCCATAGCCCTGGCGACTTTCAAAGGCCCCTCTGGGTCAGCCCATTGAGCCGTGATAAGCTCTTGGATGGAGTCATGCAAAGGAAAGGCTCGAGCAGGCTTCTTAGTACTTGCCATCCTCGGATTACTGGAGGAGGTCTCAGTACTCCCAGGGTCTTCTATAGAGAGGATCTGCAAGGCATCAGTAATAAGTGCTGGCAGCTCATCGCGGTGGAAAATCCTCACTGCGGAAGGATCATCTGGATCCGGTGGCAATCCTGCACCTTCTTCTGGCTCTCCAGACCATGAAGGCTTGCCAGACCCCTCAGAGTCCTCACATCCCGACCACGGGGGAGAGGGGGGTACGCCATTCTCTGAAGGGGAATCCACCCTTCTGCGCTTGTCTTGCAGCCATCTGTCAGGGGAAAACGCGCCTGACGGTAATCCAAGGCCCAGACTTCACTGGAGGGGAAACAGAAAGCAGGGCCGCAGAGGACCCCTGCGGAAGAGCTCTTTTTAACATGTATGCATTATGCAGCAATAAAACAAATTCAGGGGAAAATGGCTCACCCTGTCCTCCCGGTTCCAATCCGGGGGAAACAGCTCTTTTATTAGCCTCTACGCGAGGTGCCCCTCCAGGCTCAAACCCCTCCGCCTCAGCGGGGGTCGTGCCATGCTGTTCCAAAATGGCGCCCACTGCCAGCTCCACGGAGCGGGAAGGAATATCACTCGCCATGCTCGAGCCGGCTCTACCGTCTGAAAAGCACGCCTTACAGAGCCCCGTTGCAGATTTGCGCTTGCCACAAACGGAACAGCGCTTTACTTTCTCAGCAGCCATCACCAAAAACGGCGGAAATTCAAAATGGCGGATTTGCGCCAAAATCATCCCGAACGCGGGCCCTGCCCGGAGGAGCTACAAAATGCTCTTACCTCATCAGAAAGACCTCCGAGCTCCGGTCACGCTGCACAATCAGAAGAAAACCTCTTTTCTGGGATTGCAGCACCAAAGCGCAACACAACCTTTTTTTTTTTTTTTTACGCTGTGAGGAAAGTTTGAGGCAACAGCGAAAGAGGCAAATTTCCAACTCCAGAGGATCAGTAGCGTGGGAAAGGCAGGGAAAGGGCGAACCTATGTGCCTGCATCCACAGCGTGGGCAAAGACAGGGACAGGGCTTGCCTATTTGTCTACTTCCACATCGGGGGCCGGGTAAGGCAGGGAAAGGGCTAACCTATTTGCCTTTAAAGTGGGCACCATCAGCCACAACATCCCTGCTACAACTGGCAAAAGCACAGGAGCCACCCTAGGCAGATTTTCTGAAGGAGCTTGAACAAGCTGCAACCACCCTGCTGGGGAGATACTGAAGAGGCAGATGGAGCTAGCTGGCCAAGAGGCACTATAGTTTTTCAGTGCTCTCTATCTCCCCCTGCTGGTTGATGGACACAACCCACTCGTAATGGATTCATCTGCTTGATGACAAGGAATACTACTATTTAAAAGGCAAATACTGAATAATGACGGCAGAGCTACCTTCATCCAGAAGTCTAGAGTCAGTCTAAATGTGCCACCATTGTCCAGTTCAGTACACTATTAGCTGCCAAGTTCATACAAAGTTAATTATGTTCAATGGAAAATAAATCTGTTGGCTCAGGCTACTTGCTATGTGAATATTCCATCAAAATTCCATATTAAGTAAATTTGCTTTAAACTTTGTTTTAATTTTGTTTATCCAGTCCTTACATGCACATAGTTTTGCTTTTTTATGTTTCAACAATTTTTTATTGGTGGTTCAGCATGTTAAACATAAACTTTGTGGTCAATATTTAATAGTTTGAATAACAACATACTTATACGAATACAGTATTTACTACTATTTTCAAAGTTTTTTTCCATTTTCTCCCCCCTCCCCTCAAACTTTTATTACTGTGAACTCACTTTTTGTATTTTTATTTTTATTTTGTAAATCAGTAAAATAAAGTTCGAATTCAAACAGTACGTCGTGTTGTGCATTATTCAATATTTCCCATCCCATTCTGCTTCCCTCCCCCCCCCCCCACCCACCCTTTCCCTCCCCTCCCTATTCCTAAAAAGCACAGCTCCATACTTCATGGTATCTACTTCCCTTTGTCCTTTTCCGATCTCCTTTCCCATCTTCCTGTTGAGGATTCCATAGCTGACCTAGTATTTGGTACTTCCTTCTCCTGCTGCTTGCTCCCTCACTGGCTTATTCCTATCCATTCTTCCCCAATTACAGCTTACAGCCACTCCGGTTACCTTTATGCTTCATCTATAACATAGAAAGTTTAACACATCACTTCGTGCTTTATGAGAGATACTTTGCTTTTTAAACCTAAAGGTGAATCTTAAGGATAGTGGAACCAGTCAGTATAAACTGTGCTGTTTCTGACTTTTCTGGTTTTGGACTGCTTTAGGTCCTGCTGATCTATAATCTGCTGTCTGGAATTTTGGAAGATGGAAATGAGAAAATAAAAATTTAAATTTTGGATGTACTCTGTATTAGTTGTTGTTTACTTTTTCAATGTGTGTATGGATGCCTGTTCTGGTGTACGCATGTGAAATATTTGAGTAACTGTCTATACTTATGGCTGTGATTTCTGAAGATGTGGTATCATTAAAGGACACACTTTTAAATGCCCAGTAGGGTCTATATGCTAATCTCAACTTTGTTAAATGTTTCATATCCATCTATTTGCTCCATAATGTAACTGAATTCTATTATTCTGCCTTACTGTATTTTCAAACATAAGCCAAATTGAGTCTGACTTTGCTTGGGATAATGTGTGATATAAATAGAAAAAAAATCCTTTTTTCCGCCACCTTTTAAGACACTGTCTATCCAGATGGATGATGATGGCGCAAAGAAAGCAAGTTTGGTCCAGTTAAGATTAACTCAAAATAACCTGTTCCTTAGCTGGGTCCTAGTATTACCATATTGAAAATACGACCATACCTTGCCTCTGTGGTTATGTTCCACTAATAAGTTAAACAATTAACTTTGCTTTCTTGAAAGGATTATATAAATTTTGGATGCATGACTAGGGCCACAAATATACACTTATTTATTCACTATCACAATTCCTCATGTACACCCACAAAACAACCTTTTAGGGTGGATAGTGTTCACAATGGGCTCCTTTTATTATCGACCATATAGAAATAAGAGTTTTCAGTTTGGGCACAGTAATCACAAGAACAAAAAAATAAAAAAAACCAATGGACTGCATTAGGAGCTTATAGCCGTTATGTTTAAGCAAAAGAGATCGGCATGAAAACAAAATATTTATTTTTATTTTGACATAAAACCACTTGCCCCTGAAACATGTTCAAAACGGAATCCATTTGTGTATGTAAAATGTAAACTTCTACAAAACAGATGATGTAATTCCATGTGCCCCAATGAAAGGAGAATTTAATTTTACTTCCATTTAATTTCAATATATTCCATCTTTATAACACCACACTTCCCAAGGGAGATTACAACAGTTAAGATGAACCCATCAGGAAACACGATATCCTCACTGAAATTTGGCCATCTGTACTGTATAGAACAGTGTAAAAAAATGAGCACAAAATAGAGTGTTTTTTTAAACCTGTTTTAGTGATACTCAATTTTTATTTCATGATATTTAAATCTAGATATGGGAAGCATTTAAATAAATTAAAAAGCTGTCAAATTGTCCTCCATCTTTTAAGACACTGCCTATCCAACTGGAACAGCTTTAGACTTTTTACAGATGGACCATGCATAGGCAATTATTTCTAATAACCTTTTGTAATTGTTTTGGGTGTACTCCGCCTACTGGCTTCAGCACCATAAATGGACTAGATAAGCTCACCCGTCTCCTATTTTCATCCAACCTCCTTGGGTAGATACATGCTTACATCCTTCCCCCTCCCTTTTGCCCAGTTTGTATCCGCTCACTCCAAACAGCATTCCCAGGTGACTTCATGAACCTACACAAGCCCTGGGAATCAAAGAAAGGTTTCCAAGACAACCCGTCAAGCTGAGCAGTGGTGCAGAAGCACGATATGTACTCCCTCCCTTCCTTAACGGGTGGTATAGATATCAGTGTCAGAACCTCACCCATTTTCTTCCCATCTATTCAGTGCTCTAAAGATGTTATACTCAATCCCCTCCCCCTGTTCAATAGCACCCAGGCAGTGTGCATACCCCATCAGTGTTGCTCCCACTGTACATCCTCCCTCCAGATCTGTATCACCGAGTCACTATATGCAGCCTCTCCACTTGCTGAGATGGCAGTATCAAGGCATAATTTATAGATTTATGAACTGACCAACTTCCGTAAACTACTGAAGACCCATCTCTTCAACACAATATACCACAAAGACCAAAACATGTGAAACTCCCACATATATCCAGAAATGTTAATAATGCCTTCTGTTATATTACTATCATGTATTCCACTACCATGTAACCCAAAATCCTTCTGTAACACCAAATATCTACTCTTTTCTCTTTCCCACTATCCATGATGTATTGTAAGCCACACTGAGCCTGCAAAGAGGTGGGATAATGTGGGATACAAATGCAACAAATAAATAGATAGGACAGATGCCACAGGCAGGTCAGGTTTTCAGGATATCCATACTGAATATGCATGATGATTTTACATGCACTATCTCCATTGTTTGAAAATCATACACATTCATTGTGGATATCCTGAAACCTGACCTGCCTGTGGCACTTGATGACCGAAGTTACCTATCCCTGTACTCTGGATAGCAGTACCTCCCATGTGAGAAAGCACAAGTTCAACACGTGTACTAGAATTTGTCCTGCCACACAATGGGTAAATAAATCAGAAGAAATATAAACTTTGATGTGCTTCTCAGGTGGCATGTGACGATAGCATGTGTGTGGTGGGGGGGGGGGGGGAACTCTCTTCTACCCTCTTCCAAACACATGGATTGCAAGGACTGCTATTAATACGTACCCTGCCATCTTCTGCTCGCCAAACAAGCTGGCTGAAGGTCTCCAGTCCTATAAGAAAAAAGGCATACAGAACATAAGATCTCTCCCTTCCTTCCTGTTCAACCTCTGCACTTCCAACTTATGCTGAGCCTTCTCAGCCCTGTGCAGGCAGAAAATCTGGCAAGGGTGTTATCCGAGGGAAGTGCAACTCAGAACATTATTACTGGAAAGGTAACATAATATATAGATATACACACACACACACACACCATACCATACTGCAAAGGCATACAGGACAGCTCACAATAAAACATCCATAATCTATAAAAATACAAATGACTAAAATATACAAAACTTAACCAAATATATAGTTCCATGCACACACACAGAAGGCGGGAAAAGTAACCTATACAACTACACTACCCAGACAGAAACAAATGGCATTTCGATTTTTTTCAGTTTTCAGGTATGTTTGTAAGCACCACTGTCACTGGCAGAAAATGTGGATTTTTTATATAGAAAAGATTTTATTAAAGAAATCCAATGGGTTCATAATTCTGTCTTATGGAATAACTCAAATATATTAATTGCCAAATCGACCATTAATTGGCTGATTTGGCAATCCCAAAACATCTGGTTCATAGATCAATTACTAATAAATAATAAAGGCAAATCATTTGCTCAACTTAAAGCTGAATACAACCTTATGGATGCAGAATTCCTCCACTTCCTACAATCTATCTCCTCAATTACCACAATTACTATCGCCTCAATATCTGATATCCTTCACTTGTCAACTTGTATCTCCTTGAAAATTATTATATGGAAATCAATTATCTTACCTGAACTATCTGATGAATCTGACACATTTCTATTTGATTTTCTAATACCTGTAGCACTTAAACTCATTGTTAATCATTGGAAGGATAACTCACCTGTTTCCATATGTGGTGGACTTGGGTTACATTGTATAAGAAATATGAAAATAATTTAAGTTGTACTTTCCAGAAATCTCATAAGTTGTTAAAATAGAAAACTTTAGATAATTATCTAGTATATAACTCACAAGGATCAGCATTTTGTTATCCGAGATTATTTGTATTTTACACTTTAATCCTGGATATACACACACTGTACTCATGCTTTCTATGTAATACTTGTTATACTGTTCTTCTTACTATTATACATCTGTAATTTGTTTATTCTTGAATTTACTATATATTTTTGCATTTCCAATTATACTCAAAATATTTTTAAATAAGATTTTGTATAAATTAAATGTAATTAGTCAGTTCATAGTTTTGGCATGCTTTTATGAATGATCTAACGATGAATTCTGAAGCTTATTCAATTTCACCTCAGACATGAGAAAGATGACCAATCACCTTGAAACTACTGCCTGGAGGCTACAAGTAGGGAGGATTGTATCAGCTCAAAAAGTTCCCTCACATAATCCCATCCTTTCCCAGTCAAACTTAGATCAGTTCTCCCAAATTAAACAGAGCCCACAGAGCTACCTGCAAGCCCACATCTTAGCACACTAAAGCAAAGTGCTTTGCATCATATTACATCCAAGCAGAATATAATAAAGATATTTTATGATAGAATACCACTCCCATGTGAGCACTGAGTGGGTTACTTTAATTTAAAAAGTTCGTAGGGAGATCATGGCTAGGACCATCTTGAGCTGGGGGATCAACTGGCACAGTAATCTACTCACTCAGCACTCTCCTTTCATCTACTAAATCAGTCCAAGCCAGACTTTTACAAATATGGGACAACTCCAACATCATCTACATACAAAGCAGAGGTAGAGAGAAAAAAAAAATAATTCAATTACTTGCAGCCTATGTTAAGTTTCTTAGGAACACTTTGGGCCATAGAGGTTCCTAGTGAAAGTCCATTAACAGCTTTATTCTTTCTGGGCCCCTCCTCCAGGGGGAAGGTGCTCTCTTTCAGCTAAGTAGGGATCTTTGAGCATTTTTAGTACAAAGGCCCTCCCCTAAAGGGAACAGCTACGGGATTTCTTTATTCTGGTAGATCTTCTGGGACTCTCCTTTGCCCCCTCTTGCTCTATCAGTACCTCATTCCTTTTCTCCTTGGAAGGACATGTTACCGGTTGGTTCCCCGTTTCAGCTTTCACCTGTGACCAGTGAAGCAGCTTTACAGAGAATGTTACTGCTCTCCGCTCCCCCTTTTCCCTTATGTACTGACTGGGCTAACCAGTCACTAGCTTCAGTGGTGCAATGACCATGGAGCAGTGAACTTGAGATTTATATATTACCCCTGTTTTCCCTCCAAGGGGTGGCTCCTACTATCAATCCAAGCAGAAGGGCAACACCTTGTTCTAAAACGGTTAAGGTAAGCAAAAATGTCAGACTACAGTATCCTGGTAGCAGGACTAGATGTCTCTCCTCAAAGGTGCAACCAAAGAGAGGGTCCAAAAGTACACAGAGTCAAGCAGCAGTTTCTACACTAACAGGCCTCAGCTCCATTCAATGCTCTTACAAATATTTCATTGCCAAGCAGCTCCCCCTATAATTACATCTATATCTCCAAAAGTAGAAAGGTCATATTCCTGCCCAATTCCCTCCCTGATCTTAGAATCTGGCATCCTTATCTTTAGCTATTCACATTGTAAATGGGGGGGGGGGGGGGATGGGCAAGAGGGCCACAGAGATATCTATACGATTGCATAAGTCTCTCTGACTAGAATTGAAAGTTTAAAAAAATACTAATAAATATTGTTGGTGTGCAGTGAAAATTTAGCGGGAAAAAAAAACCTGGCAGTATTATCTACACATTTCATTGGCTTACACCACAAACATTTGATAAAGAAGTGGGTGTTAACAGATTTATGTGTTTAAAAAATGTGATATACTGCTCATATGGAAAACCATTCAAAGAGGTTCACAACCAAGATCATCACATATCAACCCCAAAAACTAACTCTCTCAAAACCAGTATAAAACAAACATTTGCTGCTATTAAAAATAGCAACAATTAACTTGTGCTACTGGATCACTAAACTCAGGCTCCAACCACTCCAATAAGGCTTGCTTCACATAAAAACCCAAGAAATATGCACCTCTCACAAAACACACACACACACACAAACCTTAACTTTGTTTTCAGGTTCAATAATTACACCTTTTTTTTTTTTTACAGCTTTGATTCTCCTCTCAGATTTCCCCTCTAGTCCATAAACTCTCACCGGAGAGACAAACATGCCTAAAGAGAACATGAGGCATGCATTACAACAAACTTTTTATGGGGGAAAAAAAAAAAAAGACACAAGCTCTATAAAACAGAAACCTTTCACAGCAGAGAGGTAGCCATGCCTCTGTCTACTAGAAGTGGACTGCAGGGTCCATTTGGAAACCTGTCTACCAAGAGGCCAGCTCAGGAGGATTCTAGAGCACATCTGCCATGAATGAGCACTTTACAGAAAGTGACCCAAACAGTGGTTAATGCCACACAGTCCCATTCTTTGCCTTTACTGGAGAAGCTGGCTAACAAGATATTAATGTGGTGTCTCTTCTTCACAATAAGTTAGAAATAGCACTGTCCCTGTATATATAACAACTGTGATCATCTATTCTTTCAATATTTATTACTTGGTTTCTCTTATGCATGTTTGCAACAGTTTTGGCAGTGGTACATTTTTCTTAAATTGCACCATCTCCTTTTTCTTCTCTGCTCAGTTCTGGAACTGTGATTGGATTTGGAGGCCTTCACGCTTATTGCTGTGGCCCAAAATGGTAAATGATAAAATGCTGCAGAATTTATCCTCAAATACAGTGGTAATCAGAGCTCCAACTTGTCCTGGGCTTCTAACCCTTTTCTTTAAAGAAAAATAAATAGCGGACGGCCATGCGTCTTTTATACAGCAAATTTGTCCATGGATAACTATGTATTCTGCCACATTTTCTTGGTCTCTATTTCTTTGTACTCAAGCTCCTCATTCTCCACATAGTGTACAGAATAGTTGCTGGGTGCCGACACCAATAGTAGCAATGTCATTCTTATGTTTTTCTCCTATACTGTGTATGGAGTGTGAATGTCCCAAGCAATTACAGCTTCTGCATTCTGTCAGGGTCATGATCCCAGTGTTTTTCTATGGCAATGTTTCTCAAACCTGTCCGGGGAGAAGAAATCCAGCCAGGATATCCACAACGAATATGCATAAGAAATTCTGTATGCAGGAGAAGCAGCTCGTGCAAATCTCTGTTCTTATTTATTTATTAGGATTTATTTACCGCCCTTTTTGAACAAATTCACTCAAGGCGGTGTACAGTAAGAATAGATCAAACATGAGCAATAGGCAATTACAGCAGTAAAAATATTCAAACAACAATACAAAGTATGGCATAGTATACTACTTTGTGTTAAACCACAAAAATACCTAAATAGGGACCACTGGTATCTATTCTAATTCTAATGTTGTATTACCACGTGGTGTTCAAAATATTCTGCTTCAAACAACTGCAGCTGGTTATAAATCACACTTATTTATTCTTACTTTTATTAAGAGGACCTCAAATCTTCCCAGCTTGGCTGTTCTATTCAGAACTAATTTGCTTGATATTTTCTTACATGCGCTCAAGCTGTTTTCTGAAAGTATTTATTATCACTGGTCCAGTATTTACTATCAAAATCTTTCAGAGGTCAGGTTTCTTATGTCACTGAAAAAAAGCTCCCGATCGGAGAAAAACCAGTGACTCCTGCCCTCTGAAAAACAGCTTCCCCTTGTACCAAGCAGAAAATTTTCTGCAACTGATTCTGTCATTCATTTACACTTGGATATGGTTAAATTCAGTGCTCAATCTTCACATTATCCAACCCAGCTTTTCTTTCTTCCCTTAAATCTTTAGCATTTCGTTTGTGGATCTCTATCCAACCAAATATTACACTGGCCAGACCTTAATATACCACCCATATGGAAAACACAGACTGTCAACAATTTGAAACAAGGGATCATAATATCACAATTACTCATGTACAGCCACAAAACAACCTTTTAGGGTGGATAGTGTTCACAATGAGCTCCTTTTATTAATGACCAGTTAGAGATAAGAGTTTTCAATTTTGGCATAGTCATCACTAGAACAAAATAAAAGAAAACCAATGGACTGCATTAGGGGCTTATAGCCCATTTAGTTATGTTCAAACAAAAGAGATCTGCATGAAACAAAATATTTATTTTTATTTTAACTTATAAAACCTCTCTCTCTGCCCCAATCCAACACTGCCCCACTGTCTTGCTCCACACCACCATCCAACATCTCTCCCCATCTTTCTCTCCTCCCTTCATCATCCACTGCATCATCACCTCTCTGTTTCTCCTCCCTCACCAGTCAGCTCTGTGTGTCGGTTTGGTTTGGCCGATTGCTGGTGCAGTGTTACATTCCAAGGAAGCAGCAGTACAGGGAAGTACACGTGCTTGCTGACAAGCTGATACATAAGCTCCAGGGTGCAGGGAGAAATTACGCAGCAGCCGCCTGATGCTCTCTTCTGTTTAAAAAGAAAAAAGAAACGCTCCCTGGTTTAGCACGAGCCATTTCACATGCTGCCATAATGAAGTATAAAGATGTGTTCAAATAACTGATTTCCTACTTTTAACTTACTACTAGCCAAGCCTCTTTGTGAGGCCCTCGGGGTTACATGCATTCCCGGTCCCACTCAAACAAAAGAGCTGTGAATTCATTAAAGTCTTTAATTAGGGTCTCTTTCTTTCTCTCCATTAGCCAGGCCTACCAGCACATGGTAAATAAAGACGCTATGGGCTTTCCCCAGCAGACACACGGGTTCTTTTTATTCTTTATTCACTTTACAGGATAAAAGCTTCCCAAATACTCCTCCCACTCCTCCCCCTCCAACACTTACCAGCTTGCTCATCCTCTACTTCCCTCCCTGGCTCGGTTTGTTTCTGACACTGACTGAAAAGAGCCGCATGCTGCAACACTCAGGCTCACAGTCACAGCCCCAGGCTCTGCTGCCGGAACATACGGTGCAGGAAGTTACAGGGGGAGGTTCCGGCAGAGCCGGTAAGAAAATAAGTGAGTGGGCTCAGTGGGGGGTAGGCACCAGCAGAAGATACAATCTTGTTAATGGCTGATCCGGGGCTGAATTCAAGAAGGAGGCAGGTGGGGAAGGTCACACACGATTGGGCTAGGGAGGCTTAGCCTCCCCAAGCCTCTTATACGAGGCGCCTATGATCCAACCCAAACAGAAACAGTCTGTACTTAGCTTCAGGGTTGTCCGTGAGCTGCCATACAAGCTGCACATATCACTGCTTATTTCCTCTTTCCCATTGTGATGTTCTCTAATTCCTTCTGTCCCTTCAACAAGAATGTCTCGTTTCGCTGCTCTCACTGCTGCGTCAGGAAGGAAACACTGGTTTTTCTCCGATCGGGAGTTTTTTTTCAGTGACATAAGAAACCTGACCTCTGAAAGATTTTGATAGTAAATACAGGACCAGTGATAATAAATACTTTCAGAAAACAGCTTGAGCGCATGTAAGAAAATATCAAGCAAATTAGTTCTGAATAGAACAGCCAAGCTGGGAAGATTTGAGGTCCTCTTAATAAAAGTAAGAATAAATAAGTGTGATTTATAACCAGCTGCAGTTGTTTGAACACCACGTGGTAATACAACATTATAAATAGTATACTACTTACAATGTCAACACAATACATAATAGAACCTTTTAATTGATAGTGAAGGGTATAAGCAAAGATGGAACATATATAGATAGATAAGAGAGTAAGAAGTTAGAAAGTAAGGTGACTAATTTAAAGAAAGTTGCACATGAGGTCAGAGAGATGATTAATTATCATCTCAGCTAGGGAAGGAGTGGTTAAACATGTCCTGATGCAGTACGTGCAGCCTGTGTCACTCCTTGTGTGTGTGTATCTTTTCTAGAAGATACAATCTTCGTTTGAAAATTATAGCGAATACAGGTAATAATGACATGAGTTGCTCTTGAGGGAGTATTATAATTCAAATTTACGTAATTTTAAAAGAGTAATTTGAAAAGATGAGTTTAAGTTTATTTGAACCTTTCTTGTTCTGATTCATTGATAGTTATGACGGCGCAGTGTTCCACAAATAAGCAGGTTCCCTGATGAAGACATTCGAAACGGGACCGTTGGAACCTTTGCATTTATCTATTTTTTGGATCTAGCGTCTTTTTACTAGACAATTTGAACATAACACAGCATTGAAAGCACTAAAGAACAACATTGTTCTGTATTTCTGGGCAAGATAAGTGATTCAATTTTTGATATTTTTGATTTATTTAGATATTGCCATTAAGTTTTAAGGTTGAATCAGTCATACATAGATATTGATATAGTAAAATTTAATAAAAATAAAAAATTAAATATTGAGGGTTTTTAAGTCGATGATGACTTTTTCTATGGGCTACACAATGAATGTTCATGTGTAAACAACAGCCATAGCAGTTGAGACTTTTCCCTCATTAGCAATTTAACATCTGCTTTACAAACATTTAGATTGTGTGTGAGAGAGACCAACAAGGTAGTTACTTCTTCCAATAAAAGCCTGGTTGAAGTGCCAGGCTTTCATATTCACAGCTCATACTGACAGGCTGGGCTGAGAAATGCCATTATAATGTTTCCAGTGGATGAGTTCCACTACCCTATTCATTCTCCCCATTACAGACTTTCAGGCTATTTATTTATTAGCAATTTTTGATGTATTGCCAGTTATGCAGATATCTTGGTATGTACAATAGTTCTGAGATTTTATTACTGATTACATAACAAACTTAAAAATAAAAACATTGAGGTGGACTGCATACAACCATAAACAAACAAATAATAAATAAATGATCCCAACTCCTGCTCGCCACAATCACAACAAAGGTCCTGAACTAGCAGAATCCCTGTGATCCCACCTCCTTAATTTTACCCTTCCTCTTCCCCATATTCTTTCCATAGACGGCGGGCAAAGAGAGACTACAACTATTCCTCAGAAAGCTCTGAAGGCCTACAACTGTGGAAATGAATCCACAGGCCGCATTCTACAGCTAATTAAGTGGTCCTTTTACTAAGCTGTGTTAAGTGTCAACACAGCTAAACATGGAGTACTGCAGGACACACTCAGGCATTCTGTGGTAACTTTGAAATGTGCATGCACTAAACTGAGCACTAAACAATTTTTCTATTTTCTGAGAGGGTGAAGAGCAGGTGTTCCTGTGCTAACCAGTTAGCACATCTACATTACCATGCAGGGACAGAACTGATCACCTACAAAATGGGAGGAAGTGCTCACAAGGTAATTTTTAAAAATGGCCACATGCTAATGGGTCAGAACAAAAATTAACGAAAACAACCGAGGCACTAAAATTCTAATAGATATAATAATAAAGTAAATGAAGAGCCCAGTAATGATACAAAGATATCTGGTATTATTTAAAGTAAAACGAGGAATCTTCTGGTCAACTGGTTCAAACGGACGAGGATATCAATACAGTGTTCAGACAATATTATGAAGTGTTATATGGAGACTTGGGGATCACACCATTGCCAGGATCAATGTATTTAAACAAACAATCTAGATGTAACGAAGGTTAGCTCTTCTCAAAAGAAGATTCTTAACAGTCCTATAACCTTGGAGGAAATCCAGGTAGCCTTACAGTCATGTAAATTGGGGAATGCCCCGGGGTCCTGACAAATTCTGGGCAGAATTCTACAAGCTTATGGGGCCCACATTGGAACTTGTGTTTGGAGAGGTGATGGAGACTGGGCAGCTCCCCAGTTCCCTCCAGATGGCCCAGATGATAGTACTATTGAAACCTGGGAAGAGCCCAATGGATCCATCTTCATATAGCCCTATTTCCTTGTTAAATTTTGAGGCAAAGCTGTTTAAAGTATTGGCGAATCGGCTTGCCCGCATACTATCTCACCTGGTTGATGTGGCCCAGGTCGGATTTGTGTGTGGCCGCATGGCTGCTCAAAATATTAGAGCTATATTGGCATCGTTAGAGGTGGTTCAAACCAATAGATGGCCTTCTCTGCTCATTAGTTTTGATGCAGAGAAGGCCTTCGACAGGGTCTCATGGGATTTTTTTGTTCTCTGTTTTGGACTCCTATGGAATTCAAGGTTTTTTTTGTGGAGGCGGTGAAGGTCCTTTACAAAAACCCCCAGGCAACGATGGTGATGAATGGCGTTACCTCACAACCTTTTTGATTATACAGGGGCACAAGACAGGGATGCCCTTTATCTCCTCTTCTTTTTATTTTAACATTAGATGCCCTAGTTAGGAATATTAAGAGGCACCCGGAGATTAGGGGGGTTCCCATAGGTAACTCGATTTTTAAGATCTCAGCCTTTGAGGACTTGTTGGTCCACATTACTAACCCCCCCAAAATTCATCGACAGCTTTGCTTGAGACTATTGAATGGAGCTGAGGCCTGTTTATTATATTCGGGCTTTAAATTAAATCTCAAAAAGTCTTATGCACTGGCATCACAGCCTGGAGTTAGAGCAGGATAGCAGGGGATCTTTCCTATCCAGTGGGCAAAACATTCCTTTAGGTACCTGGGCATACAGCTTACTATGCATACCTCTGACTTGCACCATGCTAACATGGATTTATTGAGCCAGCATACATCAGACACCTTGCGGGGATGGCGACATTTGCCGTTGGGCCTCCATGGATGAATTCAATTATTTAAAATGATAGAATTTCCTTGCTGGCTATAAGCTATGCAAATGTTACCCTTAAGATGGTTAAATAAAGATATTCGCAGCCTACATCATCATTTAAACAAGCTTTTTTTGGGAAGGGACAAAGGCAAAAAGGTTCCCTTTCGACGGCTTCTGGGGGATTGAAGGGAGGGGGGTCTGGGTGTCCCAGATATTAGGAATTACAATAGGGCATGCTTATTCAGACATATGGGAGATTGGCTACACAAAACTACCAACTTTACCCTGTTGTCGTTGGAACAACAATACTTTAGTCCATGGCACTTACGATATTTGTTACATGCACATCTAGCCTACAACCCCAGTAGCCTTAGAAATAGTGTGCTATTACGCCCGTTGCGGGTGGTGTGGAAGGAGTGTATGGGACACTGGAAGGTATCAGCAGAGGTATCAGATAAGCTGTCAATTAGAGGGAACGCAGACTTCAAACCAGGAATGACAAATAGAGTGTTCCAGTCTTGGGATACTCAAAATATTAAATTCTTGTCCCAAGTAATGGGACAGACGGAAGGCATAAAGTCAGTAGCCCAGCTATTTGGAGAACAACAACCGTCTGTGGGACATATATTTGCGCACAATTAATTCACTATGTGAGGTCTCTGGACCAGACCACTCTAGGACAAGGGCACACTTGGAAAGTACAAGAATTTTATACTAAAGCCAGGGAAGACCGGGCTACGGTTTCATAAGGTCTTCGCGCAGATCTGTCTGGGGAAAGAGTATGGGGAAGTGGAGAGGAAATGGAGGGTGGATTTAGGGGGCTCGGGGGTAGGCCTTGACCTCAAAATGCTGGTGGGGAAAATACCAAGTCTCACAACAAATGCAGAGCTCAGAGAATGTCAATTCCGGGTCTTGAATCGAGCCTATATGACCAAGAAACAGTTGTTTAAAGTAGGAAAGGTGGATTCCCCAATGTGTGGGAGGTGCCATGCCATGGATGGGGATTTTTTTTTCATGCTTTTTAGGGGTGCCTGGCAGTGACAAGATTTTGGAAAAAGGTGTTGACATTTATAGGAGACTTGCTGGGGGTGCCCATACCTTTCTCCCCATCTAGAGTCTTATTGGATCAATCGGGAGCTTTTGCACTTTTCAGGAAGGGAGGGCGACAGCTCGTTAGGAAGGCTAGCATTGTTGGGAAAAAGACAATCTTAGGAAGACAATCTTGGGGGTCTGGGTAAGCCAAGACTCCCCATCTTATTGGAATTGGCATAATAAATTTCATACATTAATGCTTTTTGAAAGTCAACAAGCCCGGAGCTCTCCTAAAGAGAGGAAGTCCTTTACGTTGGTTTGGGGGGGCGTACCTTCAGTCGTTATCCCATAGAGCCCATAGTGGAGTGTTAAATACACTCTAGATCCCGACATGGAGAAATTATTTTTTTTTTATAGCTGATGTTTTATAGTAGACAGGAGGTCAGGATACCAGAGTAGAGCAATGGAGCTAGACATGGGAAGGTCCTTAGAGTTCAGGCCTTCTCAAATCCACTGGCAGCAGATACATCGAAGCTCCAGTGCTTGTTGGTTTGTGGGTAATATTTGTTATAGCTTCGTCTTATATATGCATTCAAATGAGCCGCTCATTGCTTTTGCGACCCAGCTCATTTGCATGCGATATGGGGGAAGCAAGTCAGTGAACTGAGCATGCGCAGAACAGTCAATCACTATGCGTGGCTGCTCTGCGCATGCCACAGACAGCTCTCATACACACAGACAAGCTGCGTGTGTGAAAGCAGTACATTTAACCTTTTTTTTTTTTTCGCAAGCACAATAGTGCATTTTTTTTTTTTGGATGGGCATACCTGTACTGCAGCTCCCTGCCTCCCGATGCTGGAGAAAAAAATGGGAAAAACCTCTCTGCTCTTCTGTGAAGAATCAGCAGCATCAGGGCTTGGTTCCACCCCCAGCTGTTCCTGCTGCTTCCTTCTATTGGCTGGCTGACATCCTAGAACGCCCATCTCCCTAAAGATGGACTCTCATTGGCTGGCTGCTGTCCCAACTCCTCCTCACTGCAGGACTTCCCTGATGACATCACTTTAGAGCTATGAACTGATTGGATCTGAACTTCCTGGTGTCACCCTCCAGTAGTGAGTAGGCGGGACATCTCAGGCTGATGCTGTCCAATTGGTTTAGCCCCTCTCTGTGGAGGGGGACACCAGGAAGTTCAGATCCAATCAGTTCACAGCTCTAAAGTGATATCATCAGGGAAGCCCTGCAGGGAGGAGGAGTTGGGACAGCAGCCAGCCAATGAGAGTCCATCTTCAGGGAGATGGGCGTTCTAGGATGTCAGCCGGCCAATAGAAGGAAGCAGCAGGAACAGCTGGGGTGGAACCAAGCCTGTTTCCCACAGACGCTGTTTCTTTGATGGACCCTTGTCTTCCTTGCATTTTTTCCTTTACATTTCGGTACTGCCCCCCCCCCCCCCCCACCAATTTCTTGCCAGCAAAATGTAATTTGAAAAAGAAACATATGGCACGGTTTTCATACACGCGTGTAAGCTGGTATACTTTTTTTGTGTGTGCGCTCCATCTTCCCTGCCTTGTTTCTCCCCTTCTCCTTCACTTCACTGGCTCCCTATCCATTTCTGTATGAAATTCAAACTCCTCTTATTGACTTATAAGTGCATTAACTCTGCAGCCCCTCACTACCTCTCCACCCTCATCTCTCCCTACACTCCTTCCCAGGAATTCCGTTCACTAGGCAAATCTCTCCTAATTGCACCCTTCTCCTCCATCGCTAACTCCAGACTCCGTTCCTTTTATCTCGCCGCACCTTATGCCTGGAATAGGCTTCCTGAGCCGTTACGTCTAGCTCCATCCCTGGCCGCCTTCAAATCCGGGCTAAAGACCTACCTGTTTGATGCTGCTTTTGACTCCTAACTTGTCACCTGCTCGTAACCTTTATCTTGTCTTCCTCTCTTCAATAGTCCCTTTCCCTATGTGTCTTTCTGTCTGTCCTACCCTTATCCCTTATTGGTCCTGTATGTCTGTCCTGATTTAGATTGTAAGCTCTTTTGAGCAGGGACTATCTTTTCTTCATGTTCAATTGTGAAGCGCTGCTTACGACTGGTAGCGCTATAGAAATGATTTATAGTAGTATAGTAGTAGTAGTTCTGCTACTTGCAATAATGAAGAACCGGCAGGTCCACATCTCCCGTTAAAATTGCCACAGTAAATTTCACAGCTTTTGTGCAAGGGGTTGGAAACGGTAGCGCATTGCATTGCATTCACAATATAATAGTAATTAGCTCATTTGCATTCCGTTTTCGTTAGCTGCCACCGTGATAGGAAAATGGCTCGGAGAACCCTTTTGTGCATGTCCCAGTTTACTACTTGTGCGCTAAACTGGCTAGAACCAGTTTAAAAACCACGCTGCTGGCTCGTTAAGTTTAGTGCATTTGGCCCTGAGATACAAATTAAACGTCTTCATTCAGGTCTCAGCCCTGTATTTTTGTTAATAAAGTTTTGCAACGTCATTCCGCAGGGGATGTCTCGCTTGCCTGGAATCTACACAGTACATTGGCAGTAGAAGCTTCAATCAAGGATGGCGATTTTTCACACAATAGATAACCCTCACCCGAGTCCCTGATGAAAGTCTACAGTGAAACCCCTGGTGTTGGGTGATTACAAAGCAGGGGAGCTTGGTGTGGTCTCTGTTATGATTTTGCAATTGTCGAATCCTACAGCATTCTCAGTGCCCATGTCACCTATCATTGACGCCGGGCCGATAAGATATTGTACATTTGTTCTATGTGATAAGTTCCTGGGGACACTGTGTGCTTATGTTCTAACGCTGGCTTTTTAGAAATATATGTTTATGAACATTTGGAAAATTCAAAAAATATATTTGAGTGCACATTGTGGTTCTATAGCACACGGCTGCACTTTTCCACTTGGAGCACTTTGCCTGATGAAATAAATGCAAAATTTCACCCTTTTAACGGTTGACTGCCATGTGGGTGATTTAAATGTCTGAGGGCATTACTCCTTTAAAATTTAGTTGCTTTTTTTCTGGTTATATTTTGAATTTATGTTACTTCACCAATGAGTTATCTGGATTATTTGTGTGAACATTAGAGCATGGCCATTAATACAAAAATTAGAAAATAGGCCATTTTAGGGCAGCGGCAAAAGTGGCCTTAGCATGTGAGAAAGACCCACATAATGGTGCACTAAGGCCACTTTTTAGCACAGTTTAATAAAAAGGACCCCTAAAACGTCTAGAGTTGGTATTGCTTATGCTGACATCACATAATCTGCATTTGTCTCTAGGATATTCTCTTTGTCTTAAGTCTCCTATCTATTTCTTCTTAATACTTTATTCCTTAGAGTGAACAATTTTTATTATAGCCACACATCCTGTTTTATACATCTCTTTCCTGGAATGTACTTTGTTTACACCATATGGCAGCTTTACCAGTGCAAGTCCTATAACTATCAGCACAGCAACACCCTGATATTTTGGCATCAGAAATGTGGAAGTGACTAAATGGGAGTCTTTCAAAAATTTTAAATATCAAACATTTTTTCAGGAAATAAATACAAAGCAAACAATGAAATGGATCTTAAGCTATTTTAGTTGCCCAAATATTTGCTGGTATGACTACACTAACATATGTGAGCAAACATACTGGAAACATCCAGTAAAATCCTAGGTCACAAGAGTTTAATTTTTCAGTTTCCCTCTATATCTGCTGAATATATTTTTGAGTGACCATCTTAAACTTTTCTATCAAATTCGTTTCTGTAGCTTTTGAGCAATCAAACCTAACAATATTCCCTCTAAAAAAATTAGAAGGACAAAAAATCCTCCTTTCCCCCATATGGGTATCACTGCTGACTAAGCAGGTGCATCCAATTAGGTCCTTCACATATACAACCAAAATAGCTCATCTTATGAAAGCCCATTTGCATGGCTCTTCATTTGCAAAGTTTAATATTAAATCAGCAGAGGTGGAAATAATTTAAATTCCAGCCAACATTTTTTATTTTAAACCAGGGAAAGAAATGTTTCTTTCCTTGTAGCCTCTCTTCTTGGTCATTTTTATTTCTTTTACTTTTTGTAGCAACCCACTTTTGGGGTTTAAAAAGGTGTGTGTGTGTGGGGGGGGGGGGGGGGGTGATATTCAAAGCAAATTAACTTGCCAAAAATGCCTTATGGCCAATTTTTAAAAAAAATCATTTATTTGAGGCTAACTGGCCATTTTCAGCAGCGTTGAAAATGTCCAGTTTGTGCCTAATTCAAAACTGACTATATCGGGGGCATTCTGGGGGGGGGGGGGGGTGGAGTAAACACTTGGCTTGTTAAGTGTCAATATTTATTTATTACATTTGTATCCCACCTTTTCCCACATTAGTAGGCTCAAAGTGGCTTACATAGTTCCAGAGAGATGGTTACAGATTCCAGTGTGAACAAATACAGTATAGGTGTACCATTACAGTGACAAGTACAGTAAAGAAGTATCGGTAAATAGGTTGGGGTGATTCAGACAAAATGTTAGGGTGTGATCATGCGTCGGGGTTGAAAACTGTCCATTTCCTGATTAAAATGCCATATTTCATTATTCGGTGGTTATGTCAAATACTGTGGAGTATTGCCTTCTTGAACAGGTGAGTTTTTAGGGTTGTTTTTTTTTTAATTCTAGATGATTATTCGTAGATTTCAGGCATTTTGGTAGATAATTCAGCACATAAGCAGCCAGGGTAACTGTATAAGTAGGACCACAAAGAAACCAGTCTTATCTTTATACAGTATCCCATTGCTGGTTAAGAGCACAATATCACATTTAACCGGTCATGGTACAGCCAGCTCCATAAAACTGGGAATTCAATGCCAGAGCCCTAACATGACCTGTAATTGAATTTCTGAGCATAACACCTGCGGAGGTCAGCAAAACGCTGAGCAATGCAAGTGTAATATCAACCCCAGGGTTTATATTTGTAGACAGCAGCATGATGAACCCCCACAATCTCTCCTCCTGTGCCAGATAAGAAGGGAAGGAAATGAGGAACAGTGTGTGGGTAGATAACTTGGTGGTATGGTAGCTGAAGCCCAAGGCAGGCAGGTGCTACCTCTGCAAGACCAAAACAAACAAAAAAAAAACTCTTCATGCTAAGAGTTACAAAATTAACTGTATCAATTAGGCCTTTTTTCAGTAAATAGAGTTAAACAGAAAACGAAAGACCTCATTTATCTCCCAGTTTGGCCAAGATGTTGGTAAAACAAGATGAAGCCAAAAGATGTAGGAGACTATTAACTGATAAACGGGGACAGTGTCAGGGCTGGCTTGCCACTAAGCATCTGCCTAGTGTGGTACGATTTTAAGGGGGGGGGGGGCACCAATGCTGCAGTCAACACCATTAAACAACACTAAGCACGGCCAGTATGGGGCCCTCAGCACCCACAGGGCTCAAGGTCTGCCACATCCTGCCAATTTTCAAGTTTCAAACACCATTTTGGCAATCTCATAGTGTCTCTCCAATATAAAAGTATTTTCAGAGGGGGCATGGTCTGCTCTGCAATAAGGGTGCAGCTGAGGTATTCATTCAGCAAACAGAGCATACAGCATGAATTACTATCAAAGCTTCTCATAGAAACCTGGAATGAATGAGCCCAAATATGACCATCTCTGGGAAAAGGTGACTAAAGTCACCAGAAACCAAAAATAAGGGTTTCATTAATTCTGTTAGGTTTGGAATACAACAATTTAAACCGCACCCTTTTATGTGAAGATTAAAATAATAGAAATTCAAACATGTAAATTTCAGACTGTGTATGGACCCACTACTTTAGTCACCTTTTCTCGGAGATGGTCACAAATGTGAAAATAAATAGCTTTAAGTACCCCACCACCAAGAAGCACAAAAACAAGAGCGAGCAGCGTTACCTCTAAGAGCACCCCAGACAGTGTCTGCAGTCAACAGGAATCCCTGGTCCGAGATACTCAGCTTATCTGAAATAACAACATTTCTAGTCAATACCAGACATTCAGCTCCCTACAGAAAGGGGGCGACAATTTTCACACTCCTCACAGAGTCCAACAGATATAAGACTGGGCCTTTCCTTTTGAAAAACATGGCCAATGTGCACAAAGCAGGTGTAAAGATATCAGTGTACCTTACACGGGAACAGGTGCACAGTAACTGAAGGGGACCTGCCATATCTTTAAACTTGCTGTCACCTGATGAGCCATTACTTGAGATGTAATCCCTTTATCCCAAGACCTGCTTTACTCACTGTCCATGTCCTACTGCACCAGCAGAAAGCCAACATGGGGGCAACCATCCAGCAGATGCAGCCACTAGACCCACTGCCCTCCCATGGTCTTCTGACTGGCAGAACTCGATCCAGCCAGCTCAATTAATAGAGACACAAAAGGTACGTGTATGTACATAAAGCTGGTCCAAATAGATACCAAGTTCCAGAAGTTTATATTAGATAGAAAATTTGTACCGTCACGAATTATCAGAACAAAACTATTTTTAATTTTACGTAGTTATTACTCTTTCAGTTATAGCATTAGCTGCTGAGAAGAGAATCCAACATCACTCAGAGTTTCAGTCCTAAAGCCAGGACTGGAATCCACAGAGAAACTCAAATTCTAACCACTAGATTATACTTCATCCCCCAAATCCCTGATTTGGAACAGATAGATTGTGCTTTGCTAATACATACAGTTCTCCTTGGAGTCAAGCTGAGGAAAGTCATCACATCCAGGCGCTGTAACAGAGACTGCCAAAGTGAAGAAAGATGCTGCTCCATGAAGTACATCCTCTGCAGAAAGAAGAGAAGCAGAACGTTTAAAAAAACCCAAACACCTTCATGTCTCACCACAGTCACTCACAGCTTTCATAATCTCTCTTTTCTGGACTATATACCCCAAATTGGTATTGTTGCCGACTTTCCCTTCACTAGGTAGTCAACAGCTCTCTGGCAGAAACTGAAAGATTGGCCAGAAGCAAGACAGTAACCGGAAGGACAAAGCTGATCCTGAATGGCACCCCTCTATTTGTAAAATCTGAGACCTGAAAATTAGGCAACTTCCCTAAACTAATAGCAATCACCCCAGTGGCAAGAAACGCCTTCTTCCACCTCTGGCAGCCAGAGCAGGTAAATCCATAGATCACTAATATATTCATCTGTCCTCTCGTGCCTAGATTACTGAAATTTATTGTATACAGATCTCTTACAACTAATGCAGTCAGAGAGTACCATGACACAGCATTCTGCAACTACATAGGCCACATCAGATTGGTCCTCCTGGATCTACGCTGGCCTTCTGTTCCCTGCCAGGCTCAATTCAAAGCCCTCTCTAGCAACTAAGGAGCCCTTTTACTAAGCCACATAGGTGCCTATGTGCGCCGAATGCGCACCAAATTGGAGATACCACCCAGTTACCGCGTGGCCCTTGTGGTAATTTCAATTTTGGCGCACATCTGAAAAATATTTTTTATTTTCTGGCACGTGTAATGGATGAGCGCCAAGTGGCATTTGACACACATAGGTCATTACTGCCCAGATTCTTTACCACTAGGTCAATGGCTGGTGGTAAGGTCTCAGACCCAAAATGGACGCGCAGCAATTTTGATTTTGTCGCATGTCCATTTTCGGCAAAAAAAAAAATAGAGGCCTTTTTTTACAGGCGTGCTAAAAAATGGATCAGCACATGCCCAAAACCCGCACCTACTCTACCGCAAGCCATTTTTCAGCGCGCCTTTGTAAAAAGACCCCTGACTAAGAGGGGCATAATCAAACGCGAACGCCCATCTTCATGGGTGTCTATCTCCGAGAACGGGTACGTGAAGGGGTGGGACAGACCGTATTTTCGAAAAAGATGGGCATCCATCTTTTTTTTCAATAATACGGTTTGTGCCGGGCCAATGCATCGGATTTGTGCGGATTTGAGCTGGGCGGTATCGTTTTTCAGCGATAATGTGGAAGACTCCTAAAAAAATCCACATTGGACCATCAATACTCAGCAGAAACTATTACAAAATTAATCAAATTCATTTTAACTCACAACTACTTCCGCTTTAACAATGATATCTATCTACAAATAATGGGCACTGCAATGGGCACCAGGACAGCACCCCAATATGCCAACCTTTTTATGGCTGAGCTGGAAGAGACATTTCTGAATACACACCAGACCAAACCTCTAAAATACTACCGGTACATCGATGACATTTTTATGATTTGGACGGAGGGTGAAGAAACTCAGAAACAATTTTATTCTGCCTTCAATACATACCATCCTACTATCAGATTCAAAATTGACTACTCCCCAGAAAAAGTCAATTTTTTGGACACCACAGTCTCAATCAGTGATGGCTGTATACAAACATCTATATACAAGAAACCCACAGACAGATGCAGCTACCTCCACAATTCCAGCTTCCATCCTTCACATACAAAAAGATCCATCATTTACAGCCAAGCCACAAGATACCACCATATCTGCTCTGACCCAGGGGACAGAGACAGACACCTTAAAAGCCTGACTGCATCCTTCAAACAGAAAGGCTACAACCCCAAAATAATCTCCAAGAATATTGCCTCCTCCCTCAAAACACCCAGGGAGAATCTGCTACAGTACAAGGAGAAAAAATCCACAGACAGAATCCCGCTTGTAGTGACATACAATCCAGAGCTGGAAAAACTGAGGAAAATCATAAGAGATCTACAACCTCTACTCCAGGAGGATGAATTACTGAAAGAGATATTCCCATCCCCACCGGTACTGGCCTTCCGACAGCCACCCAACTTAAAACACAAGCTAATCAGAAGTAAACTTCCATCACAGACTGAAAAGGAACAGAAGGGCACACTTCCCTGTAATTTATCCAGTTGCAAACTATGCCAAAATATTTCACAGGACCCCACAGTCATCCACAAAGGAAAGATATTCAACATAAAGGAATCTTTCACTTGCTCATCTTCCAATGTGGTATATATCATTCAGTGTAAAAAAATGTAATGAAGGATGCTATATTGGAGAAACAGGCCAGATGCTTAAGACAAGATTCAATTTACATAGACATCACACGAACAATACTGGTGCCAGTAGGGTTCCCACCCCTGTTGGTCAGCATTTTACAGGACCAGGACACTGTACCAGTGACTTCACAGTGAGAATCCTGAAAGGTAACTTTAAAACCATACAAGAACGTAAGACCTTTGAAGTCAGAATGATTGAATATTTTAACACCCAACAGAAAGGACTTAACAAGGATCTGGGGTTCCTAGCTCATTATAAACCATAAAGCTGTATGTCTCTGTTGATCACCCTCCCCTCACCTATCCACACCCATCCTGTTAGAATATCAATGATATGCTTTGATGTCCCCATGCATACCTCCTACCCACCCCCATCCTCCCACCCTGTCAGACTGTCATAGTAATGCTTGAATGTTTTCACTTATATACACTGTCAGCTAGCACATTTGCTTATTTCCGATCTGACGAAGAAGGGCAACCTTCGAAAGCTAATCAAGAAATGTATTAAGTTATGTCCAATAAAAAAGGTATCATCTTATTTTCTTTTCCATGTTTTATTTTGTTTGATTTCTATTGATAACCTTAAGAGTGGACTAACATGGCTACCACACTCCTCTACTCAGCGATAATGGAAACCGAAGGCACCCAGCTCAAAAACGAACAAATCCAAGGCATTTGGTCGTGGGAGGGGCCAGGATTCGTAGTGCACTGGTCCTCCTCACATGCCAGGACACCAACCGGGCACCCTAGGGGCACTTGTAACAATTAAAAAAAACAATTAAAATACCTCCCAAGCCCATAGCTCCCTTCCCTTGGGTGATGCGCCCCCCAAATCCCCCCCAAAACCCACTGCCCACAACTCTACACCATTACCATAGCACTTATGGCTGAAAGGGGGCACCTAGATGTGGATACAGTGGGTTTTGGGGGCGGTTTGGAGCGCTCCCATTTAGCAGCACAAGTGTAACAGGTGGAGAGGGGGGGATGGGCCTGGGTCCACCTGGCTGAAGTCCACTGCACCCACTAACAACTGCTCCAGAGACCTGCATACTGCTGTGATGGAGCTGGGTATGACATTTGAGGCTGGCATACAGGCTGGAAAAAAAAAATTTTAAGTTCTTTTTTTTGGGTGGGAGGGGCTTAGTGACCACTGGGAGAGTCAGGGGAGGTCATCCCCGATTCCCTCCGGTGGTCATCTGAGCAGTTGGGGCACTTTTTGGGGACTTGTTCATGAAAAAAAAGGGTCCAGAAAAAGTGACACAAATTCTCGCTTCTGGCTCCCTTCTTTTTTCCATTATCGGCCGAGCGTGCCCATCTCTCCTCGGCCAATAAACACACCTCAGTCCCGCCTTCACCACGCCTCTGACACGCCCCCTCAGCTTTGTCCGTTCCCGCGACAGATCGCAGTTGGAGAAGCCCAAAATCGGCTTTCAATTATACCGATTTGGGCGCCCACGGGAGAAAGGCGCCCATCTCCCGATTTGGGTCAAAATATGGACATCTTTCTCTTTCCAAAATAAGCTGGTAAGGGTCTCTTTTACCAAACCATGCTAGCAATTCCCGTGCCGCAGCCCATTCAAAATTAATGGGCTGTAGCACATTTGCCAAGCCAGGAATCGGTAGCATGGTTTAGTAAGAGAGGCCCTATATTTATTTATTACATTTGTGCCCCACATTTTCCCACCTATTTGCAGGGGCTTACATAGTACCAGTAAAGGCGTTTGCCAATTCGGTTGATAACAAATACAAGGTTATGTTGTGGTCAAAGGAGGTAGGTGTGAATCAGGCGTCATGGGGTCAAAGGGAATGAAGATTGTAAATTGTTCAGTACAATCATCGGTTATGCTGTGTTGCTGGGTGTGGGGATCTACGTTGGATCGGTGGGATAGGTCTCTGTGAAGAGGTGAGTTTTTAGTGATTTCCTAAAGTTTAGGTGCTCATGGATTGTTTTCACAGCTTTTGGGAGTCCATTCCATAGTTGTGCGCTTATTTATGTAGGAGAAGCTAGAGGCATAAGTTGTTTTGTATTTTAGTCCTTTGCAGTTTGGGTAATGTAGGTTTAGGTATAATCGTGATGATCCGATTCTGTTTCTGGTTTGTAGATCTATGAGGTCTGTCATGTATCCTGGGACTACGCCGTAGATAATTTTGCGGACCAAAGTTGTTTATTTAAACCTTATCCGATATCACCATGGAAATGAGACTGAGGTATACCCATTAGCTGATCTCATTATTCTCTCTTTTATTGATCTGCAAAAGCTGCTATTCACCTGCTGTCTGTGGAGCCTATATATAATCAAGGTCCACTTTGTAGAAGGGCTACATACAAACTCTCTTCCAAATTAAAATCCAGAAATGCACTCCTACTGCTGTCTGCCCCAAGGGATTCCAGGCTGGCTAGACCCTGTAAGCATGCCTTCCCCTGTTTTAGCCTCAGGCTCTAGAATGTTCTACTGAGAGTGACTGGACTAACCCACACAAGCCAGAAACCTGATTTGGTGGTTATTCCATAAGGCAGTATAGTAAATGGCACAATAAACACACATAAGCACCATCCTCATTCCATCTGCCTTATAACAGTGGTTCTCAATCCAGTCCTCAAGGTACACCTAGCCAGTCAGGTTTTCAGGATATCCGCAATTAATATTCATGAGATATATCTCCATACAAAGGAAGCAATGCATGCAGATTCAATGTGGATAGCCTGAGAACCTCACTGGATGGGTATGTCCTTGAGAACCATTAACTTATAGAATCCCAAACTATATTCAACTAAAGGATCCACTAACACTTTAGCCTCAGGAACCCCTGTCTTACTGTGATGCCTTCATCACCTAATCACTGATCTGTATCCTTTATTCCCAACTCCGTGATATCACTGTGTCACCACGGATTCCCACCTTCGTTCTATGAGACCTAACAGCATAACATGCCACTAATTTAATGTCACTGACCCAAAATAGCTAATGTTTTTAGTACTGATAATAGAGTTACATAGTACTAATCTGTTACCTGTAAACTGACTTATGCATGACCAATAACTTCTAGTTTATTTCTGGCATTTTCTCACACTGGTAAATTACATAGAAATACTGGAGTGGAGGCTCAGCTTAATGTAGTGGGCTAAGAACCTGGGGAACTGGGTTTGATTTCTACTGCAGCTCCCTGTAACCCTAGGCGAATGGCTTACCCCTCCATTGCCCACATACAAAACTTCAATTGTAAACCCACTAAGAACAAAGTAAGTAGCTGCATAAAATAAATGCAAACCCCTTTGGTTATACCACGACCTTTTAACTCCTGTATCTTGCTTTCAGTACTGCACCAGAAGGTGAGAGAAAAAAAAATGCTTGTACAATTTTTTACTCCCCAGTAAAGCAGATAATTTTATATTGGTGATAATGACAACCCAGAGCCCAATGTCACACTACCAGCCAGGGCCGCAGAGGGGGGGGTTTGCATGGGGGACAAAATTCCCTGGGCCCAGGACTCCAAGGGGGGCCCGGCGCCACAGTCCCAAGTCTCACCCGCCTGCCCTCGGCTCTGTCAACAGCCCCTCTCCATCTGCCACCGGGACCCCTGCATTCAAATCGATTCGGCAGCGCCTCACCTCCGTGTGAAAGTGCAGCGGCAGATCACCTCCCTTTGGGCCTTCCCTCCGTGTCCCGCCCTCATCTGATGTAACTTCCTGTTTCCGCGAGGGCGGGACACAGGGAGGGAAGGCCCGAAGGGAGGCAACCTGCCAGTGCACTTTCACACGGAGATGAGGCACTGCCGAATCGATTTGAATGCAGGAAGCCCGGTGACGGACGGAGAGGGGCTGTCGACAGAGCCGCGGGCGGATGAAACCGGGAGGCTGCAGCGCCGGCGGCCTGAGTGGCGATGGGGGCGGGGGGGCGTGGCCCGGCTCAGTCTCTCAGCGGCCCTGCTACCAGCTTTCACATACTTGTGGTTTTCCATGGACAGGATCTTCTAGTCACACCCCTTGAATATACGCCACGATGATGTGCGTGACCCGGCCATCCAATAGCAACGCTTTAAAAAGAAAGCAAAAAAATTAGCGGATTCCCGCCCATAAGTACTGTATAAATACACTTGACAGCCCAGACCAGTCAGTTTTATTTTTTCCGCGATTGACAGCGACCCGGTTTTTACTATTCAGTCAGTCATCTACAATTGTAAATTATTTACGTTATGTCTCAGAAAAAAAACGGGGTTTAAGGCTTGCGCTACATGCCCACGTAAATTGTCTCTCACAGATACACATATTAGATGTTTGAGGTGTTTAGGTGAACATCACAATACCAAGTCCTGTTTTGCCTGTAAGAATATGTCTCAGAAATCCTTGCACATTAGGGCATTTAAATTACAGCAGCATCTGACAGTGTCTCAGTCTGAAACTCGATCTGTCAGCTCCTCTGACAAAGCTTCACCGCCTATGGCTGTCACAGCATCAGCAGCTTCAGCGCTTCAGGATGTTGCTATTCTCCCTGCTCTCCCCCTTGCCATAGTGCCCGGGGATCAGGTGGCGTCCATTCCTGCTCTCCCCCTTGCCTCAGTGCCCGGGGATCAGGTTCTTTCTTTACAAAATGGACAGCAAGCGTCTGTGAGAGAAGTCACTGACATCGAGGTCAGTTCTCGAGATCGACGTCGGCATCACAGATCTTTGAGATCAGCTGATGCTCGACGTCGTCATGACAACCCTCGACATCGAGCAATGAATCCGATGTCAGTACCAGGCAGGGCAGTGCACGGCACCATCGATGTTCTGCTAGACCAAGTCGTTCTTCACAGCGTCGTTCTTCAAAATATGAGTATTCTCCTCGAGGCAGAAGCATTGTTCGATCCAGTTCATCTTCTTCTTCATCTGCTGCTCCTCAGAAGAAGCGATGCAGAAGGCAGGCTCGATCACCCTCTCACTCTGCTAGATGTAGGGGATCGACTCGGTCAATTTCTCATGCCTCCTCTAGAGGGCGTTCTTCCACTTCTTCCACTACACAATTGAAAATAGTGGATTTGCTAACGAAGTTGTTAGCAAATCAGCAAAAAATGCATCAGCCTGCAGTTCAATCAACTCAATTAGTCACCTCTGAAGCAATATCTCTGCCTCATTCACCTCAGAGGCAGCAGTTATGTGCCTTTTCTCCTTCACCTTTGGTGCAGGAAGTGTTGTCAGTAAAATCACCAGCAAATTCACCAGCACCTTCAGTGGCTTCTTCACATCATACACACATGACTCCAACAGGACAAGATTTACCTGCGCTTCCAGCTCTTCCTTCTACTTCTCAGGATGAGACTCTTCCTGTCCAGGATGAATCTTATACAAAATTTTTACACAAATTGGTGACTACTTTGCATATACCCCTTACATCTCAAGGGGACATTTCTGAAGGGAAAAGATCTGTCACTAAATATTTGAATTTAGTCAAGCAATCAATAGCCTTGCCTATACCGCAGGTGCTTCAAGACCATCAAAAATTAGTTTGGTCCACACCTTATTCAATTAGACCTACACAAAGGTGGTTAGACAATAAATATAAGGTCCAGGATTTTTTGGGTCATGGGAAGATGCAACTTCCTCATGCATCATTGGTAGTCAAATCAGCCATGAGGCGAAGTAAGTTGCAGAAAGATATAACCAACCATCCACCACCGAAAGATTTGAAATTTATGGACATTCTAGCACGGAAAACTTTTCAGTCTTCCATGTTGTCAGCACATATTGCAAGTCACATGTTCCATCAGATTGAATACCTTTATACCATCATGGAAGATTTATCCAAATTGCAATCATTGATTCATCAACAGAACATGCCGCTTTTTCAGCAAATTCTGGTGAGTTTAGAAGACAGCTCTAAACAAATGATCCGAACTATTCATGATCAGTTTGACACTTCGGTCAGAACTGCGGCTACTTCTATTGCATCCAGACGCTTGTCATGGTTAAGAGCGTCGGCATTGGGAGAAGATGTTCATGACAAGGTAGCTGATGCTCCTTGTGTTGGGGATTCTTTGTTTGGAGATAAAGTAAAACAGTTAATTGAGGGCCTTAAAGAGGACTGTACAACTTTAGATACGTTGGAGCAAGATAAACAACAGCCTTCAAAATCAAACTGTAAACGCTTGCCTTATTTTAATACTAAGAATAGATTTCTTCAAAGGAAGTCTTTTCCTCCTCAACAGTCAGCTTCTCATTTTAAATCTCAGTATCACCGTTACAATTTTCATGCTAGACCGGCTAGAGAAAGGCGCTCTCAGAAGCCTGTTCAACCACATCAGCAGCAAAAGCTTACGCCTTCTTTTTGACCCTTCCCAGGCCCATTTTTTCCCTGCTTGGAGATCAATAACAACAGACAAGTGGATTCTGGAGATTGTTCAACACGGTTATTCTCTGGTATTTTCACAAACCCCACCTTTTCGATCATCTACACATCTCCATGTCCCCAGTTCTCAGGTGTTTCAATTACGTCAGGAAGTGTGCAGACTTCTTCATCTCAATGCTATAGAGATTGTACCTGCTCACGACATAAACAAGGGCTTTTATTCCCGATTTTTTCTCATTCCCAAGAAAGATGGAGGTCAAAGAGCGATACTAGATCTGCGGCATCTCAACAAGTTTCTCCCAAAACAAAGGTTTCGAATGACATCGTTACAGGTCATTCTCCCTCTATTGAATCAGGGAGCATGGTTTTCAGCCATAGACCTGCAGGATGCTTACCTACATATTCCTGTTCATCCCTCTTCAAGACGATTTCTTCGGTTTGTCTGTCAAGGACAACATTACCAGTACAAAGTTCTGCCCTTTGGTCTAACATCAGCTCCCAGGGTGTTCTCGAAGTGTGTCATAGCACCAGTTGCTCAATTACAGACAGGGAATCGTCCTTTTCCCATATCTCGACGATTGGCTGATCGTAGCCCAGTCTTCTCAGCAGAATCTTCAAGATTTACAGATTACCATTGTGCTTCTCGAAAAGTTAGGTTTAGTGATCAATTACAAAAAATCACATTTGATCCCAACACAGAGATTGACTTTCATCGGAGCGGATCTGGTGTCATACGAGTCTCTAGCGAAGTTACCACTCCCTCGAGCTCATTTGCTTATCCAATTAGTTCACTATCTTCAATCACTGAAGGTCATAACAGCTCGGGTTCTCCTAATTCTGTTAGGTCATATGGCATCGACAGTTGCGGTACTTCCACTAGCACGTCTGCACATGAGACCTTTACAGTGGTATTTAAAGAACAGGTGGATTCAGTATCAAGATCCGCTTACTTCAAGGATTCTTCTATCCACCCGTATCAAACTTCAGCTCTCTTGGTGGACATATCAACACAATCTTTTGGTAGGAGCGCCTTTCCAGTCACCTCTTCCAACAAAAATTCTTACCACGGATGCATCCAAAGTGGGATGGGGGGGCGCATATCGACCACTTCTCGACACAAGGCCACTGGACCAATCAAGAGAAGTGTTATTCCATCAATCTTCTGGAATTGAGGGCGGTCAGATTGGCTATTCAAACTTTTCACCATCTACTTCGATCCCAAGTGATTCAAGTTCGTATAGACAATCAAGTCGCAATGTTTTATATCAACAAGCAAGGAGGTATGGGTTCTCTTCATCTGTGTCAAGAAGCTGTCACACTCTGAAACCTAGTTCTCTCCCTCAATTCGGTGATTCAAGCAATTTATCTACCAGGTCGGGAGAATCAGATTGCAGATGTATTAAGCAGGAGTCTTCAACCTCACGAGTGGTCCCTGAAGACCATAATTATTCACGAACTGTTCCAAATGTGAGGCTGGCCTCTAGTAGATCTTTTTGCCTCCCCACAGAACAACAAATGTCAGAGATATTGTTCAAGGTGGCCTGCAAAGAACAGAGTAGCAGAGGACGCATTTGCTATCCGTTGGACAAATTCTCTGTTTTTTGCATTCCCTCCAATCCCTCTCATTCCAAGAGTGTTGCAGAAAGTTCTCCAGGACAAATCATCACTCATTCTAATAGCGCCATTTTGGCCGAGGCAAGTGTGGTTTCCTATGCTAAACCAGTTAGCTGTCCGACCACCACAGTTTCTGCCTGTAGTTCCAGACCTTCTTTCACAGAACAACGGTCAGCTTCTACACCCAAATCTCAGCCACCTCCAGCTCACTGCGTGGTATCTTCAAGTCAATCATTAGTTTCTCAAGCTTTTTCTCAACCAGTTCTTGCAGCAGTCTTGTTGGCAGTCGACTCGAATGGTTTATGCCTCAAAATGGCGAAGATTTTGTCATTGGTGTACAGCGCATCAACTTGACCCAGTGTCGTGTCAATTTCTTCCTTATTGGAATATTTCCTTTCTTTATCTAATTCACAACTAGCTGCATCTTCAGTAAAGGTACATGTTGCGGCGATTTCTGTTTTTCATGATTCAATTGATGGTTGCACTGTCACGGCACATCCCATCACTAAAAGATTTTTAAAGGGGTTAACCTTAAACCTCCGGTTCAATTACCTCCAGTAGTTTGGGATTTGAATTTGGTTTTAGACAAACTCATGGAACCTCCATTCGAACCTCTTCAAGAGACAACCCTTCAATATCTTACTTGGAAAACCTTGTTTCTTATAGCTATTACTTCAGCTCGAAGAATTGGGGAATTACATGCACTCGTATATTACAGTCCTTATACTCAAATATTACATGATAAAGCGATACTACGTCCTCATCCGAAGTTTCTGCCAAAGGTAGTTTCTTCTTTTCATATAAATCAATCAATTATTTTACCAGTGTTTTTCCTCCTCCACATCAATCTGTTCAACACAGTAGGTTGCACACATTGGATTGTACCAGAGCATTATCTATTTATTTGCACCGTACGTCAGGTAGTCATAGACCTTCACAGCTTTTTTTGTCGTACAATGGGAATGCTCAACAACCAATATCAAAACGAACTTTATCATCATATGTGACTCAGTGTATAAATTTTTATCATCACCAGCATGCATCACATCCTCATGTTACTGCTCATAAATTACACTCAATGGCAGCCTCTACTGCATTTCTACATAGAGCACCTCTTATTGATATGCATACTTTTTCAAAGCATTACTGTTTGGATGCAGCTTCACGTGCAGATTCATTGTTTGGACTGTCAATCCTGCGGGAGGCAATGTAACCGACAACTGTCCTCCTCCTCCTATCACAGGTAACAGATTTCCGGCAGTGGGTTGACTGTATATTTCATGTTAATGATTACATGTTTTTGTTACCTGTGTTTTCTTGGGAGTCTTCAAGGGGTGTGGCTAGAAGATCCTGTCCATGGAAAAATCTTAGTTTCTTACCTGTAACGGTAGTTTTCCGTGGACAAAGGATCTTCTAGCCACACCATCCCTCCCTACCCTCCCTAGTTGTCTTAGCTATATTATTAAACTGACTGGTCTGGGCTGTCAAGTGTATTTATACAGTACTTATGGGCGGGAATCCGCTAATTTTTTTGCTTTCTTTTTAAAGCGTTGCTATTGGATGGCCGGGTCACGCACGTCATCGTGGCGTATATTCAAGGGGTGTGGCTAGAAGATCCTTTGTCCACGGAAAACTACCATTACAGGTAAGAAACTAAGATTTTCAGTCTTTTGTTTTGACCATACAAGCCAAAGCAATATGTTCAAGGTAGTTCCTGATTCTACCCAATTAAATTTTCGCTGCAGTCCCACAATGCCCTTTTCTGGGAGATGTTCTGCCTTTCAGTTACTTCCTAGTTCTTCTCCATGTTTATACAACCCGTTTTTAACATCTACAAAAACAAGTGTGCCATACTAACTTTGTTAGGCTTGAAAATGTCAGGAAATACTGCTTTGGCTTGTGGTACATAATAACCACCACACTCCGGGTCCAGCAGATACTGTGTGAAACAATTGCTGGAGTGCTCGTGATCGGTAATGCTAACGACTTCTTTAGATCTTTACCTGGCCGGGTCCCGGGATTCTGCGCCCCACCAGCAAACAGGATACGGGAGTAGCGCTTGAAAGCCTCATCAAGGACACTACAGCCCTCCCACACCGCTGAGGAGGCCGAATACTGGAAACGGAAGCTGAAAGGGCTAACCGGGTACACCTGCGGAGAGGAGACCACAAACTGCGGCAGGGGCCATACAGCTTCCACCGGCAAGACCAGAAGCAGGGGTAGCAACACAAGGGTCCGAAAAACATTCATAACCAAAGACTACGACTGCCAGAGCCAAATCCAACACAGCCCAGCGAACCCACAAGCACCATCAAACTTGAAATACCACCGAAAAGCACAACGAGAAACCAATAAACTAGCTTCCAGCGCAAATCATGTGACAGTCCCACTTGATAGCCTGTCACTTGACTCTCACGTGACTGGGAGATCGTGCCGGCTGGGCTTCTTCCCGCGACCCGCTGCGGCTTTTTCACGCCGCGTGCGGTTTGCAATATTTTGGGCGTTTTTTTTCGCCCGCCGCGGCTTTTTTATTCACGGCAGTCGGCAGCGGGTTGGGGTTTAAACCAGTGGTTTTCCCGCAGCCGTGGCCAGTGGAGGCGGGGTTATGACATCGGAGGCGGGGTTAATTACATCATCTGTATGCAAATTACTGTGTGCTGTTTGGGGCGGGGAAATTTTTTTTCCATCTGGCAACTCTGGCATCCTCCTCCAGTAGTAGTTTGTGTTTTTTCTAGGGACGGACGCGGAAGAGGAGGAGGCCTGGGTTTATAAGTGACCTGGATATCTTAGAGCGAGGAACACAACTGAAACGGTGTCAAAGATTGAGCAATAGGCTCTAGACTGACTCAGCATAAGACCAAACAATAGTAGCACTCATAGTTTATTTTTTATTTTTGTTACATTTGTACCCCGCGCTTTCCCACTCATGGCAGGCTCAATGCGGCAGGCAATGGAGGGTTAAGTGACTTGCCCAGAGTCACAAGGAGCTGCCTGTGCCGGGAATCGAACTCAGTTTATATTACGGACTTGTGATATTATACCCAGCACAATTTTTTTTGAAGACCTCAGTTGCTGGAGTCATGGGGTACTTTATAACTTTAGCCTCCATTTCTCCAATCGTCACTGGACTTACTAATTTGTTTTTTTATTATTTTTTTTATATTAAACCTATGTATCCCTTCTATAAACTTTATGTATATACTTATATCAGGTTAATGCTATAGCAGCACTTGTTTAAGTCTGTTCTCTGGGGGGATATGTTGTCCGAAACGACTTCGTGTTTCGCCATTTCGGCTTTTTCAAGGATATCGCCCCTATAAAAAAAAAACATATGAAATGCAAAATAATATATATTACAGAATAGTACTTATCTTTGAAGAAATCTGTGCCACCAACTGTCTCGGTATTATATCTTTCTCTCACCGATGTAAGATGGCAGCGGCGTTTTTTTATCAGCTGATTTGTATCTCATCATTAAATTCCCCACCAATCACTTATATAGTACTATTCTGTAATACATAAGTTCTTTTGACTGAAGTCTATGCATTTCATATGTTTTTTGTAGGGAAGGCATCCTTGAAAAAGCCGAAATGGCGAAACATGAAGTTATGTTGGGCAACATATCCCCCAAAGAACAGACTTGCTTAAGTGCTGCTATAGCATTAACCTGATATAAGTATATACATAAAGTTCATAGAAGGGATACGCCTAATGGACATACATCAATAGGTTTAATATAAAATTAAAAAATTAGGGAGACCGGTGACGATTAGAGAAGTGGAGGCTAAAGCTATAAAGTGCCCCATGACTCTGGCAACTGAGGTCTTCAAAAAATTGTGCAACATATAATATCACAAGTCCGTAGTATAAGCTGTGAAAGATTGAGCAATGTAATATAAACTTAGGAAAACTCCATCTAGTGCAAGCATATGAAGAATCAGGAGGAAAAAGCCTCAAGAAGCTCCTCTTTGGTCCACAACTGTGTAAAGAGAGCTACGACTTCATCATGGGCAAAAAACCTCCTGGTCTTAATTAATTAATGTATAAGGAGGCCTCAATCAAAAAAAGTTCGAGTGACAACAATATCAAAAGGTACTTAGCTTGGAGGATTGAAGCATGCCGTTTTCCTGTATCTTCTTCTTGACCGTGGTCAACGTTGGCCCCCGTTTCGCCGAAGCTGCGTCAGAACCACTTGTCAATTTGTAGATTATTCTGTTCAGTATGCCGATGGTTGCAGGAAAGCCTTCTTCATATACTTGCACTAGATGGAGTTTTCCTAAGTTTATATTACATTAGTATAACTAGTGGATTCTCTTTCCCCTATTGAAGATTTAGTTCATCCCTAAAGATTGAGCAATGGCATTTTATTTTATTTTCTTCTGCTCCTCGCTGCTCAGCCACCTTCCTCTTAGCTGTCTGTTACTCTTCCTCCTCTTTCTCGTATGTTTCTGCTTCCCTTTCTAGCCATGCCACCCTCTCTTCTCTGCCTTTCTACGCTTAAGGACCTAAAGTTGCTATATGTCTCGCTTAAGCAAGAACAGGTCACATAATTTGACCATACATTTGTGCATTTTTGGGAGTTGTAGTGAATCAAGGAAATGGTATATACACTTGAATATATGCACACAACAACAATAAAAAAACTTTATATTTCATACATGACACATGGGCAGATGTTTTTTTAAAAGGGAAGGAGTAGGGTGCCGATAGTATGGTGCATCATCATCCAGTCCTTGTTCTCTTCTGCTTTATTCCCTCACTCTCTCCCCTCTTCTTTCAAGTACCTGTCCATCTCCTGCCACAGGTCAGTTTACCCCTCTCCCATTTTTTCTGTCTTCTCGCTCTCTTTTTCTTACCTATCCCAACCAGCTTTTCTGTCTCTCTCCTTTACCTCCAACAATTCTTCCATACTAGCTTATGTTCCTTTTCCTCTCCATCTCCCTCCCTGCAATGGATCTCTATATCTCCTCCCCAATTCTTTCTCTCGGATTATTCTTCATCTGTGTCACCTTTCCTCATTGGATTCCTTTCTATCATCCTATTCCCAGGTTCATGTTCTTTTAGTTTTAGGACATGCTCAACTCACTTATTCCTCAAAACCCCACTCTCACTAAGTTTACTACAGTTTATAATATTCTCCTTAAACATTTTGCGATTGTAATTATTTACTATGTAAGCCGCATTGAGCCTGTAAGGTGTGGGAATGCACAGGGTACACATGTAATAATAATAATATTACTATGAGAAAATTAGCAGCAGTGCCAGTATACTGCAAGCATGTGTTCCTCATCCCTTTGATTTCTCTTCTATGGTCTATGCCTCCTTTCTAATCAGGACCCTTGGGGAAGGGAGGAACAAATGCACAGAGTAGAATATGTGCTTAATGTGTCCCCACACTGGAGCCTGCTATCACTGCCACCTTACTGTCCTTTCCATTTATGCACCAACCTTTTCAGCAAAGGACTTAAAGTAGTTTACATTATAATAGTATGAGTAGGCAGTGTGATCTGTTGCCACTAGATATAGATGTAAGCTGCAATTTTGGAAAGAAAAATATACCTGTACTTTCCCTTTCTAAAACTCCCAATAATTACCAGTGCACTGGTAGCATCCATTTATGCAGCTGATTCTAAAATTGCCTTCAACATTAATACATCTACAATAAAAATTAACAGTTTACAATTGAAGATACAAAATACCAGTAAAAAATACAGTACACCTCAATATAATCAATTATAGTAATAGGTGCCTAATGCAGCAAAAATGGCCTAACACAGGACATACTAAAGTGTTTATTAGTTTTGCCATATACATGGAGGTGTATTTTCAAAACACTTAGACTTACAAAGTTCTATACTAACCTAAGGAACTTTGAAAATTAGCCTCATAATGATGGCAGATAAAGACCTGTATGGTCCATCCAGTCTGCCCAACAAGATAAACTCATTGTATGTGATACTTTATATGTATCACAAACTTTTTCTGGTATTTAGAATTTGAGTTGAGACGGTTTGAAATTCCCAGTTTTATATTTATACTTTATATGTATACCAGACCTTGGTTTGTTCTTGCCATTTTCAGGGCACAGACCGTAGAAGTCTGCCCAGCACTGGCTTTGCTTCCCAATTACCGATGTTGCCACCCATATCTCCACTAAGCTACTGTGGATTCATTCCTTCTAAATAGGATTCCTTTGTGTTTATCCCACGCAGTTTTGAATTCTGTTACCGCTTTCATCTCCACCGCCTCCTGCGAGAGGGCATTCCAAGTATCTACCACCCTCTCCGTGAAAAAATACTTCCTGAGTCTGTCCCCTTCAACCTCAATTCATGTTGTCAAGTTCTACCACTTTCCCATCTCTGGAAAAGGTTTGTTTGGGGATTAATACCTTTCAAATACTTGAACATCACCCCTGTTTCTCCTTTCCTCCAGGGTATACATGTTCAGGTCAGAAACCCTGTTTCTCCTTTCCTCCAGGGTATACATGTTCAGGTCAGTATGTCTGTCCTTGTATGTCTTGCAATGCAAATCACATACCATTTTTGTAGCTTTTCTTTGTATCGCTTCAAGTCTTTATACATCCTTAGCAAGATATGGCCTCCAAATCTGAACACAGTAGTCCAAGTGGGCCTCACTAATGACTTGTAGAGGGGCATTAACACCTCCTTTCTTTTGTTGGTTATAACCTTCTCTATGCAGCCTAGCATCCTTCTGGCCACAGCCACCGCCTCGTCACATTGTTTCTTCACCTTCAGATCCTTGGACACCATCACCATAAGGTCCCTCTCCTGAGTCAAGGTTATCAATCTCTCCCTCCTATCCGGTATCTCTCTTTTGGGTTTCTGCACCCCAACTGCATCACTCTGCACTTCTTGGCATTAAGTTTTAACCAAATAACACCAATCTGTGAAGTTTACTCTCTAAGATTGTCTGATCCCTTAAGTATATTTTTAATTAATCTAGCTCAGTGTTCTTTTATCAAATCCAATGAATTCAAATTAATTTAAATTAAGTGATTATGTGCTCAGTTCTAACAAATTCACACCATTACATCCCTAGGGGAATATTTGGTGGAATCATAGGAACCATCATCGCACAAGGAAGTGTTCCATTTTCAAATAAATTATGTACATATTCTCATTTGTTTTTTTACCGCTCAATTGAGAACAAAGAGATTATATTTTATTTTCAACGTATCTAGTTAAATCAAAGTAAATAACTCATTAACTAATCCCTGCTTGTGTTTCATATATACCCTCTATTGTTTTAACAAATGAACAAATACCTTTCCCACATATACACATAATGATCTTATATCATATATAATATCAAATAGTTTACTGCTCCTACAATAAAAATAATCATGGATAAGATCTACATATATTTAGACATATATGTGTGTATAGAGAGAGAGGAAGGAAGGCTTCTGAGTTACTACATAAAATGGATGTAACAATAAACAAATGACATAAACACTTCATAACATGCTCGGTTTCCTATGTCTTATATCTAATTCTATTTCAGATCTCATATCATCTGCTCCCTTTAAACTTATTCAATTGCACATTTCCCTGTGATGTACCATGATGTTGCATGCCCTATAACACCATGATTATTCCCACCACTTGTGCTCCTACTATTGTCCCCTTGACTCTGGCCGAGTTTCGCAATGCTTTATCAAAAGGAGACTTGTGCATAAACATAAAATTAAATAAATCCTCTAATTCAATGTCAATGTCTCTCCTTCTCTGCTCATATCCAGCAGATTGCCAAGACCTGTCGTTTCTTTCTTTACAACATCCGTAAAATCCGCCCCTTTCTTTCCGAGCACTCTACCAAAACCCTCATCCATACCCTTGTCACCTCTCATTTAGACTAGTGCAATCTGCTTCTTGCTGGCCTTCCTCTTAGTCACCTCTCTCCTCTCCAATCAGTTCAAAACTCTGCTGCCCGTCTCGTCTTCCACCAGGGTCACTTTACTCATACTACCCCTTCACTGGCTCCATATCTGTTTTCACATCCTGTTCAAACTTCTTCTACTAACCTATAAATGTACTCACTCTGCTGCTCCCCAGTATCTCTCCACACTCGTCCTTCCCTACACCCCTTCCCGTGCACTCTGCTCCATGGATAAATCCTTCTTATCTGTTCCCTTCTCCACTACTGCCAACTCCAGACTTCGCGCCTTCTGTCTCGCTGCACCCTATGCCTGGAATAAACTTCCTGAGCCCCTATGTCTTGCCCCATCCTTGGCCACCTTTAAATCTAGACTGAAAGCCCACCTCTTTAACATTGCTTTTGACTCGTAACCACTTGTAACCACTCGCCTCCACCTACTCTTCTCTCCTCCTTCCTGTACACATTAATTGATTTGATTTGCTTACTTTCTTTTTTTGTCTATTAGATTATAAGCTCTTTGAGCAGGGACTGTCTTTCTTCTATGTGCAGCGCTGCGTACGCCTTGTAGCGCTATAGAAATGCTAAATAGTAGTAGTAGTAAATAACGCACATACCTGATATATTGAATACCTTTTTCTTTACTTACAAACTACACGGACAACGCCTTTTGCCAAACACCCCGATGGGATCTCAAAGCCCCGCCCAGTAGGGATGATCTGCGTGATAGTGTCATTCATTCTCCTGCCTTTTCAATTCAGGTCTAATCTATCATATGACTTAGCTTCTCATTAGCTATTCACATCCATTCCACATCTCAGTTCAGCCCATGAGGTTGAACCGTACCCCAAGAGAAAATCAATCTTTGTTCTTTGTGGCACAAAACATCACTAATGGAGCCTCCCTGTTCCATATGTACCTGCAATAACACTGTATATTTCAAATTCAATATCATATGATTACTATCCCTCCAGTGAGCCACCAGTGATGTTTCCGGTTTCGCTGTTTTTATGTTACTAATAATATGTTCTGCACCATCTGGCCTATATATATCAAACTGCATGGACACCCTATGCAATATACCACCGCTGTAGAACTACAGTTTGTCCTGGATTTTAAGTGGAAATACCGGGAACTGTGTGGTATTAATATTTTATTACCTTCTTTTACATACCCACAATACATACAATTCCACACATTTGTAATGTCCAGTTTCTCCCCCAAGTTCCTGCTTCTACTATATACAAATCTGGGTAAATCATTTAAGGGGGATGCACCCTCAACAAATGTCAGTACTTGTGAATCAAGGTTCATATATTGTGTGTCATTGTTGAAAACGAAAGCACACTCACCATTGATGGATTTGCTTGATGAGATTTAGTTGCCAATAACCACTGTCTGTCAACATGTTTTGCCCTCTTAAATGCTAAATACTGTTTTCAGTACCTGGTTGGGATAACCCCGTTGTTGACATCTGTAAGCCATATTGCTAGCATGGTGCATAAATTGTTCCTTAGATGAACACAATCTTCTCATACAAAGAAACTGTCCATCTGGGATGTTATCTCTTAGATGTCTCGGGTGGTGACTGGAGTAATGTAACATCATATTTCGTTCTGTTTCTTTTCTATATGCTGTAGTGACTTGCTCTTGGTTTACACGACTGATGGTGATGACCTGAAAGCTTATAGACGTATAATCCCACTGTCCCATGAATTTGATGCGACTGTCTACTCCCATGGTGCTTTTCCCCCTGCTAACTGGGTCAAAGTGTGCCCTGTTTTACTTCTGTTAGTCCATGAGGTAGTGGCCATGTTTGTAAGCCAGTTTTAGATCCCTTTCATATGTTAGCCACGTTAGAGAACTTAGTTCTTACCTTGAATGTGGCTGAAAGAGGGCATTGTACACCATTCTGCCAGCTCTGACCTAATGCTAATCTCAGTACCAGGAAGACTCTTTGCCAGTGGGGCACAACCTCTGATCTGCAGTTAACTGTGAGTAAACGTGCTTATTCAAATAAATGACTTTTTCAAAGAGATTAGTGTTCAGGTGTCAACTGGTGTGGCAAGCTTATACAGCAGCAACAAGTCCTGTCCCTGGAGCACTTTTAGTGGGTACCGCAGTGCACTTAAGGCAGGCGGACCCAGACCCATCCCCCCCTACCTGTAACACTTGTGCTGGTAATGGGAGCCCTCCAAAACCCACTGTACCTACATGTCTAGGGTGCCCAGTTGGTGTCCTGGCATGTCAGGGGGACCAGTGCGCTACAAATGCTGGCTCCTCCCACGACCAAATGGCTTGGATTTGGCCGGGTTGGAGATGCCGGTATTGTTTTCCATTATCACTGAAAAACAAACCCGGCCATCTCAAACCCAGCGAAATCCACGCCATTTGGCTGGGCTAAACCGTATTATCGAAAAAAAAATGGCCGGCCATCTTTTTCGATAATACGGTTCCGGCCAACTGTAGCACCACCGCCACAATAGATCGCCGGCGACCTATTTGGCCGGCGACGTTCGATTATGCCCCTCCATGTGGCCTAATAGTCTCAATATCTGCCAACCTGCCTGCTGCTCTGGACTTGTGAGGTGAGCATTATTGCACTGTACCTAGCAGGGCTCCTATGTATTCCAATCGCTGAGTTATGTATTATGTGAGTTGGGAGAAGATGGTACTTGGAGTAGTTTATAACGAACCTAGGAGTTTCAGCACCTGAATAGTTCTCCACATTGACTACTACTACTACTATTTAGCATTTCTATAGTGCTACAAGGCGTACGCAGCGCTGCACAAACATAGAAGAAAGACAGTCCCTGCTCAAAGAGCTTACAATCTAATAGACAAAAAAATAAATAAAGTAAGCAAATCAAATCAATTAATGTGAACGGGAAGGAAGAGAGGAGGGTAGGTGGAGGCGAGTGGTTACAAGTGGATACGAGTTAAAAGCAATGCTAAAGAGGTGGGCTTTCAGTCTAGATTTAAAGGTGGCCTAGGATGGGGCAAGACGTAGGGGCTCAGGAAGTTTATTCCAGGCGTAGGGTGCAGTGAGACAGAAGGCGCGAAGTCTGGAGTTGGCAGTAGTGGAGAAGGGAACAGATAAGAAGGATTTATCCATGGAGCGGAGTGCACGGGAAGGGGTGTAGGGAAGGACGAGTGTGGAGAGATACTGGGGAGCAGCAGAGTGAGTACATTTATAGGTTAGTAGAAGAAGTTTGAACAGGATGCGAAAACGAATAGGGAGCCAGTGAAGGGTCTTGAGGAGAGGGGTAGTATGAGTAAAGCGACCCTGGCGGAAGACAAGACGGGCAGCAGAGTTTTGAACTGACTGGAGAGGGGAGAGGTGACTAAGTGGGAGGCCAGCAAGAAGCAGATTGCAGTAGTCTAAACGAGAGGTGACAAGGGTGTGGATGAGGGTTTTGGTAGAGTGCTCGGAAAGAAAGGGGCGGATTTTACGGATGTTGTAAAGAAAGAAACGACAGGTCTTGGCAATCTGCTGGATATGAGCAGAGAAGGAGAGAGAAGAGTCAAAGATGACCCCAAGGTTTCGAGCTGAGGAGACAGGGAGAATGAGAGAACCATCAACAGAAATAGAAAACGGGGGGAGCGGGGAAGTGGGTTTGGGGGGGGGGGGGAAATGAGAAGCTCGGTTTTGGTCATATTTAATTTCAGGTGGCGTTGAGACATCCAGACAGCAATGTCAGACAAGCACGCTGAAACTTTGGTTTGGATGCAAGGTGAGATATCAGGGGTAGAAAGGTAGATTTGGGAGTCATCAGCATAGAGATGGTAGGAAAAGCCATGGGATGAGATTAATGAACCAAGGGAAGAAGTGTAGATAGAAAAGAGGAGGGGACCAAGAACAGAACCCTGAGGTACGCCGACAGGCAGAGGGATAGAAGTAGAAGAGGATCCACCAGAGTGAACACTAAAGGTGCGGAGGGAGAGGTAGGAAGAGAACCAGGAAAGGACAGAGCCCTGGAATCCAAGTGAGGACAGGGTATCGAGAAGTATGCTGTGATCGACAGTGTCAAAAGCAGCAGAAAGATCAAGAAGAATGAGGATGGAATATTGACCTCTGGATTTAGCCAGTAATAGGTCATTGGAGACTTTAGTAAGTGCAGTTTCGGTTGAGTGGAGAGGGCGAAAACCAGATTGTAGTGGGTCAAGAATAGCATGTGAGGAGAGAAAATCAAGGCAGCGGCGGTGAACAGCACGCTCAAGTAATTTGGAGAGAAAAGGAAGGAGGGAGATGGGTCGGTAATTAGAGGGACAAGTAGGGTCGAGTGAAGGCTTCTTAAGGAGAGGTGTGACCACAGCATGTTTAAAGGCAGCAGGGACAGTCGCAGTGGAAAGTGAGAGGTTGAGAATGTGACAGATAAAAGGAATAAGAGCAGGAGAGATGGCATTATTTATTTATTTATTTATTGCATTTGTATCCCACATTTTCCCACCTTTTTGCGGGCTCAGTGTGGCTAAGAATGTGGGTGGGAATGGGATCAGAGAAACAGGTGGTACATTTTGAGGAAGAAAGGAGAAGTGTAGTTTCCTCAATAGTAACTTCAGGAAAGGAGGAAAGGGAATGAGGGGAATGGACTAGTGGAGGGAGAGGTGGTGAGGTAGAGAAAGCAAGGTTTATCTTTTGAACCTTGTTGTGAAAGAATTCAGCAAAGGTCTGAGGAGATAATGAAGGGGGAGTTGGGGGAGGAGGCACCTTGAGGAGAGAGTTCAATGTGGTGAAGGGAAGTCGAGGTGCTCCTTCCTGTGGTGTGCTGTTGACCAACCAATTGTCTAGGTAGGGAAACACATAAACTCCCAGTCTGCGTAGCGATGCTGCAAGCCTGGGAGCTGATGTGAGGCCAAAAGGCAGAATGTGATACTGAAAGTGGTGTTTTCCTACTCAAAATCTGAGATATTTCCTTTGACGGGGAAGCATGTAAATGTGGGTATAGGCATCCTTCAAGTCCAGAGAGCATAGCCAATCTTATTCCTGAATCATGGGGAGAAGGGTGCCCAATAAAATTATCCTGAACTTTGACCTGGAATTTGTTCAGGGCCCTTAGCTCTGGGATGGGATGAAATCTCCAGGTCTTCTTGGTCATAAGGAGGCAAGAGGCAAGAGGCAGACAGGAGGGAAGGGAGCACCCGATAGGCCAAATGGACAGAAAAAGGGAGGAGCCGCTCGCGCCAAGGTAAGGGACATGACAGGTACTTCCTTATGACCGTCATGTCCCTTACCTTGGCGCGAGCGGCGTCCTCAAGTGACGCGGGGCTCCGTGCTACCTTAGTCAGCGCTGCGCGTGCTCCGGCTTGTGGACAGCACTATCATTTTTGTTTTTTTTCTGGCACTCCTGCGCCTCGGCGCACTTTGCATCAGCGGACACTGACTCAACCTGGATGCCTCGCCCTGCCTCCCGGTTTCACTGGGATTGGGTGTCCCCACGGCTGCTCCGCGGCTCCTCCCTTTTTCTGTCCATTTGTCCTATCGGGTGCTTCCTTCCCTCCTGTCTGCCTCTTGCCTCTCTCCCATTGGTCGCCAGCCATTCCCTCCTCCTACTCTCTATCCTATGGCAGCTCTCTCTTCCCTGGTAGGCTCCTGCTGACGTCAGACGCCAACACTTTATCTGCTGATCTTCTTTCTGGGACCTTGCTTTGGCTTCTACTTCGGTAGGTGTTTACTTTGCTCTGTTGTTTGCTTCCTGTCTGCTTTGTTCCCTCGTTCCTGAACTCTGCCTGGACTTTGACTACTCTCTGTGCCTGCTGCCTGCCTATTTACCCAGCGTGTACCCTGACTACTCTCTGTGCGTGCTACCTGCCTATTGACCTAGCATGTACCCTGACTACTCTCTGTGCCTGCTGCATGCCTATTGACCCAGTGTATACCCGACAACTCTCTGTGCCTGCTTCCTGTCTACTAACCCAGTGTGTACCCTGACCACTCTTTGTGCCTGTTCCTATAAGTCCTGTCGGCCGCCTGTACCTAAGGGCTCGACCTCTGGGAAACGTCAGCCATTGCAGGTGAATCCTCAGGGTTGCCCAACCCCCGAGTCAGGACCTGGGTCCTCCTCTTCTCCAGAAAGCGTCAGTGTTCTATTCAACACAAGGACTCATGAATCTGACAGTACCTGGAATAGAATCCATTCCCTTCTTCCCTGGGTGGCACAGGTTTGACAACATTGTCTTGTAAAAGGGCAGAGAATTCCTCTACAAGTACCTGCTTGTGCTGAGATCTGATGTAAGATTCTCTCAGTGGACAATTTGGTGGTTTCTGACGCCAATAAACTGTATAACCAAGGTGGACTAATTGAAGAACCCACCAGCCAGTGGTTATAAGGGGTTACCTTGAAGGTAAAAATTCAGCCTCCCCCCCACCGGTAGGCATCCAGAATGGTTACTTGGATATCAGCTATGCTCTCCTAGAGCCAGTCAAAAGCTTGTCCCTTGGTTTGGCTAGGGATCCAGCTAGGCCTTCTAGGATCAAGACTGATGTGGCCAGGAGAGTTGGGGCTGGGGCTGCGGCTGCTGGGTAGAGTGGAAAGGTGGTGGAAACCTACACCTTTGAGAGTAATAGGTTCACCACCTAGGCCCAGTCAGAAATCTCCTGGCAGAGAAGGACAAAGCTGGAGGCTGCTGAGAGAGGGACTGAATGGTGTCAGTATGTTTGTTGAGATCTGCAATCTCCTCCATCTTATCCTCAAAAAGATTATCTCCTTGGCACGGTATATCTGCTAACCTTTCCTGAACTGCTGGTTCCAGGTTAGAGACACGCAGCCATGAGAGTTTGTGTACCCCCACAGCCATAGCAGAGAGCCTGGATGCAATATCAAAGGTGTCATAGATATTTCCTGCACTCCAGCTGCATGTTGGCCAACTGGTAAAGCTCCGTGGCCTGTTAGTCTACGAGACTGAGCATATTGCATACCAAATACTTCAAGTATATGCTCGTATAGAGCTGGTAGGGCTGGATGTGGTTAATTAGTTTTGAGGCCTGATAAACTTTTCTCCAAAATAAATCCAGTCAGAGCCTCTCTACCTAGGAAGCCAAGGCATGAGCCCTGGAACTTCTGGCTCAATTAAGAGCAGATTTGACCACCAGAAAGCAGTGAGGCAATTGCACCCTCTCAAATCCGAGAGCCTTCTGGATACAATGGTGAGTATCCACTTTCTTTGGTACAACATGCACTGAGAAGGGACATTCTAATTCTTTGTCAGTGCATCTTTAAGATAGGGCACAATGGAACTGTAACCCCTTCCTTAGGAGGAGATTCATAGTCCAGGGCAGATAAAATTTCTTCCCTAGGCTCTTCCTCCATCTCCAACTTAAATGGGATGGCCGAAGCCATCTTCTTCACAAAACGTGTGAATGAGAGACTCTCAGGTGGAGATTTATGCCTCTCTTGAGGTGGGAAGGGGTCAGAAGGGAGTCCATGACTCTTCCTCCGAGAAGTAATGTGGATTTTCATCTGACTCCAAGTCCAAGTCCAACTTATCGCAATACTCCAAGATGGGCAGTGCCTGCCCCGGCTCAGTGGAACCATATCCATGCCCTGAAAGGCGCCAAGGTACAGCCCTACTCTCAGACATCGAGAAAAGAATTGCTCAATATTAAGTATCAAAAAAGACAAGGCTCAAATCAAGGTTTGTGCTCAGGCCTAAACAAGGCCTAAAGAGCTGCACAAAAAAGACAAAAAACTTTAAAACCTGAAAAACCTAATAAAATAAAGGGAGATAGTACCGAAAATAAAAACTATAAAGAAAATGATAGAAATTAAGGGGGAAAACGCACAGGAAGGCACTGAAAAAGTAACTGTTAATTCCCGCTGAAGACAGACCACAAAGACGTGACCTCTCAGCTCCACGGATAAAAGCAAACTGATGAACCTGCACTCACGCATCACGCGGGAAGGCACTCGCTCATTCACAGTAGGATGCTGCTAGAATTTTCTACTGTCCGTATACACTAGGCAGTGTCTGCACTGGGCTCTGTCAGATGATGTCACCACAGATGTAAGAATACTAATGGCCTGCTTGTCCTCTGAGAATAATAGCAATTGACATATTGCATCAAAAACTCCTGAACTGTAACTATCATACGGACGTATTGAACTCTACTACACTTTCTCTTTTCTTCCCCTCTGTAATTTCTCACCAACCTCTTCAACTGAAATGTGTCTGAATGTTTGTTGCTAGATTGATGTAAGCCACATTGAGCTTGCCCATGGGTGGGGAAAATGTGGGAAATAAATGCTGTAAATAATAAATAAAATAATAATCACAATTGCCCCTTAGTATCTTCCTGGACCCTCTGTATCTGGGTGACCCTAGCCTTATGCATCAAAACTGCCACTCCTTCCTTTTTGGCTCTTGCTGTTGTGGCCACACATCCCGCCACCCACCACTTCTTTATTTTCTCATGTACTGGGGCTTTCAAGTTGGTCTCCTGCAAGAAAGCTACATCCAACTTGTGTCTCTGTAGGATTTTGTACTTTTTTTTATCAGGGATGATATCCCCCTATGTTCCATGATATCAATTTTACCATTCAGCCAAACTGTTCACATAAGTCATCAACCCCAAGGCCCTTGTTTGTTGTCAAATGGGGGCCATCTGAGCCACCAGCCCCCCTCCATTGTCCCATGATCACTGAGCATCTGCCCCATCCCCTTCCTTTTGTTAACTTGGCTAAGTCTTCCATGTATTTTCGCTGCAGTAGGGTGGTGATGGCACCAGTCCCCTCCTAACGTAGTAATTAATTTCCTGACTTCATCAGGAGTGGGCAGAAGCTTATGCTTGCCATCCACAGTCACCACCAGATTTGCAGGGTACCACACTCCTTCTCGGAATCCTTTGTTCTGTGATTCCTTTTTGAAGAAGCTCTCTCCTCTTGAGAATTGTTTCAATACTCAAGTGTGGAAAAATCTGTACATCAACTCTGTCATAATCGCATACTTTAAGTTGTCTAGTTTTTCTGAAAACCATCTCCAGCTCTTCAAAATGCAAAAGCTTCACCACAAAGGCTCTAGGAGGGAGAATAGCATTTGGTTTGGGTCAAAGCTCTCTGTTGGCCCTTTTATCTCAAAAGTTGGTAATGCCCCCGAGTCTGGGAAGCCCATAGCAGATTCTAAATATAGACAACATGTGTCTGTTCCTTTCGTCCCTCAGGGATTCCAAGTATCCGCAGGTTTGAATATTTACTCCTGTTCTCCTGGTCCTCAATTTTTTCCATAACATATAAAATTTCTCTTTGCATTTTACCTCTGGTGGACTTTTCCTCCACCCATTCTTTTTCAAGTTCTCCAACTTTTACCTCAAGAGATTCCATCCATGTTGTCATGACCTCAAGCCTCTCGTCTAGACTGGCCACCATGTCAACAATTTCTGTTTTGGCACCCCAGATTTCCCGCAGAACCTGGTTCCAGATGGCTTTATTTGCTGTATCTACTCCCTCACCTCGGGGGGGGGGGGGGGGGGCGGAGGGGCACCAGCAGTACTAGGCGAGGGGGCTTGGCCAGACTACCTAAGGGCCCCCCAATCTGTCCCATCTATGATGTGTAAATATCCTTAATAGAAACTGGGGCTTTTGGTATCTGTTTCTGTCCTCTGGGTGTGCTGGATACCACTGACTTTCAGAGTGGATCCCTGCTGCTACTCAGTAGGTATTCTGTCCTTGGGGGGCCTTAAAGTCACTATGCAAGGGGATGGTCATTCATTCAGGGGATCACATTAATTCCTCACTATTTGACTACCCTCAGATAGCCCTCCAATCACCTGCCTGGCTATTTGGGTCCACGCTGGGGCATTGCTTTTGTCACTGGTGCTCTAAACCCGCTAATCCCAGGTGTCCAAATACGGGCGCTCCAGCAGCAAATGGCCCCCCCTCCTGCCTCTAGACACGCCCTTGTCAAAATGGCGGTGCCCAGCCCCTGTCTGGTGCAAGCTGAGATGCATTGAGATGATTTTAATACTAGCAGGCTCATTAGCTTGGGACTTTTGGTCACTGCTTCCGTGCACTGTAAATCAGTAGCCGAAAGCCTCTGTGCATTTCTCACAAAATAATGTTTTATTTAGACTGGCTAAAAGCAGTCAAAATTAAATATTGCAAGCCCAGTTTGCTCTGAGCATCGGGCCCCTAGTGGCTATTCTCCTAGAAGTCAAAACAACCAGGGGTAAATCAACATCTTGTTGTTTAACAAGATTCTCTTGTCACCTCTCGTTTAGACTACTGCAATCTGCTTCTTGCTGGCCTCCCACTTAGTCACCTCTCCCCTCTCCAATCGGTTCAAAACTCTGCTGCCCGTCTCGTCTTCCACCAGGGTCGCTTTACTCATACTACCCCTCTCTTCAAGTCGCTTCACTAGCTCCCTATCCGTTTTCACATCCAGTTCAAACTTCTTCTACTAACCTATAAATGTACTCACTCTGCTGCTCCCCAGTATCTCTCCACACTCGTCCTTCCCTACACCCCTTCCCGTGCACTCCGCACCATGGATAAATCCTTCTTATCTGTTCCCTTCTCCACTACTGCCAACTCCAGACTTCGCGCCTTCTGTCTCACTGCACCCTACGCCTGGAATAAACTTCCTGAGCCCCTACGTCTTGCCCCATCCTAGGCCACCTTTAAATCTAGACTGAAAGCCCACCTCTTTAACATTGCTTTTGACTCGTAACCACTTGTAACCACTCGCCTCCACCTACCCTCCTCTCCTCCTTCCTGTACACATTAATTGATTTGATTACTTTATTTTTTTGTCTATTAGATTGTAAGCTCTTTGAGCAGGGACTGTCTTTCTTCTTTGTTTGTGCAGCGCTGCGTACGCCTTGTAGCGCTATAGAAATGCTAAATAGTAGTAGTAGTAGTAGTAGCAATTCAGTCTAAGTGATTTCACATTTTAAATCTACTATAATAAAACTCACCTTCAACGTTCTGAGGACACTGACATCAGTGAAGCCAAGCCCTGACTTCCTTCAAAAAGGTTCGAAGGTTCGTGGTGGTGAAGCCACCAAAATCGCTCTGGGCCCCGCCCTCGAGGGCGGAGCAATGGCAGAACAACGAAGGGGTTGGCAGGGAGGGAGGCAGGGAGGCGGGGGGGGGGGGGAAATCGCTCCGGGCCCTGCCCTCTTTTACTACTGTTACAATAAGACCCGCCTCCTCAGCAACCAGACAATCTAAAAGCCCGTTGTTGAGGGCGTGCTGTTTCATAGAAGGACACTTGAACAGTCGTAGCAAAATGCTAAGATAGGACCCACCTACTAACAGGAATCAGCCAATCAATAAGCTCTGTCCTCCTTCAGGGCGAGCCAGTTTCTTTCAATAACAACAGGACGGGTTCAGCTAAGCTACTAGAAGACAGCACGGTGCAGGTTGAATGACGGGGAGGGCAGTCAGAGGACTCCTGAAACTAATCAAAACGGCAAAAAAAAACGTCGACCACACCTCTGCAGGGACTTTGGCTAACTGGTGAGGGGAATTCTATTGTTTCCCGTTTTTTTCTCTGTACCTATACATAAACTTTGATCACTTGTGATGCTAATGGCAAAAGAAGGCTGGGAGACAGTTTTGGTCCTGACACACATAGGCAGATGCACTAAACCTTAATAAGCCTTTAATGACCCTCCAACGAGGAAATTTTGATCTGTTGCATGCATCAAAGGGCTTTTACCGAGGAAGCTAGCAGCTAACGAAAACGGAATGCAGATGAGCAATTTGTGTACAAACCCCATTGAAACGAGATGCACTAACCTTTTCCGATTGCCTTTACGCAGGAAAAAGGCAGGAAATCTAACCAGAGGTCTGTACCTCTCGTTAGGACAGCTCTGTGCCAGGAAAAATCGTAAAGTGACAAAGCAAACAAACTGTGAGTCAATCCCAGCGCATTAGCAGAGCTAAAAGCGCTGTGATTGGTCGAAAAGGCCTTTGCATTACATATGTCCAAAAAGTATGGGAGCATTTTTTTTTTTAAATAAAGCTTAAAGAAAACGTGTCATAACCACATCAATGTAGTGCGTGCGTATTAGCGTGCTATATAGCCGTCGTTATGGCTGCAAGAGGGAGAAAACCAAATTTCTCAGATCTCGATGTCCTGTGGCTTGCCCAACTCTTCATTATAAACAAGAAGCGCCTTTTCCCTCGTGCAGGGAAAAGGAGGAACATAATGAGGATGGACCAGGGCTGGAGGACACTGCAGCGCTTATTTAATAAGTGTTGTTCATTCCCTAGATCTGTAAGTGGGGTACAAATGCAGCAAATAAATAATAATAAAGAAGTATTGGCTGGACATGTATGTGAAACGGGTGCGGTGCATGTACAGCAAAGGTGTTTTCTAGAACGTGGGTACAGTGAATGTGCATGACAGCAGGGGCGTAGCCACGCAACGGATTTTGAGTGTGCCTCGGTGGGCGCACAAATGAGTACAGGACTGCATGACAGTATATCATATCATAGAATATCATATCATAACTGGTGAAATGTGGCACCACAGTGCATGACAGTGCATCATTGCTTTTCCATTGTGTTTGTCTACATCTGACAGGTAGAGGAACTTAAAAAACGGGCGAGGGCATTACGGAAGGACCACCCAGGATGGCTACATGAGGTCAGGGCCAACCTTGACAACAGCCCAGGTATTTTTGGATTTCAGGTGAGTCTGCTGCATGACATTTGATGATTCAGAGTGTTATCACAAAAATTCTATTTGTCTCGCCAGAAGTGTCAGAGAAGGAGGAGGAGGAGGGTGACGAGGAGGATGATGATGTGGAGAAGGCTGATGATGATGATGATGACGATGACAATGATGATGATGGTGCCGGCGAGGGGTCCCTGGCTGGTGTTGCTCCTCCCCGCCCTTCTGCTCCTACCCCTGGTCCCCACCTCTTACCTTATGCCCTTGTCCGTCCCGGCCCCTCCTCTTGTCTCCCCCCCCGCCAAGAGATAACGGCATACCATTCTGCGGCTCCCTGCACCAAGATATGGCCCTTCCCACCGTTCCTCTTCTCCACCCCGAGCACACTTTAGCCCTCCTGCCTCACCCTCCCAGCCGCACGGTCTCACCAGCCCTCCTGGTTCCCCTTCCTCCCCCCCCCCCCCCCCGCCGCAAAGTCCGATCTTCCCTCCTGCTACCCCCTCCCACGCTCTCCCTCAGACTTCCCTCGCCCTTTCCCAACACCATGCCGCTGCCTCCACCTCGCCTGAGCAAGTAACCCCGTCCTGGAGATGTTCCAGATGGAGCCAGTACCTGTGTATGGTGAGTTTTAAAATTCTGCTCCTAGCCACAAGTGCCCTCCCCTTGTCCCTTCCTCCATTGTCACCCATTACTTCCCTCACTGTGTGTACAAGGGCTATCTGTTTGTATGAGGTGTTCTGCGCTGTGTGTGTCTGGTGTCGTAATACAATCAGTACTAATAATTCTTGTTATTGTTATTGCGTATCACGGTGTGTGTGCATTTTAAAGCTGTTCGTGGTGAAGCTTTCTGACAGTCCTTCTTTTGTCTTTTCTGACAGGTGCCACAGTGGACCTCACAGATGAAGAAAGTGAGGAGAGTGAAGAATTCCCATCTCTCCCCCCTCCCTGCACCCGTACCTGTTCACCGCAGTGTCTCGCCCATGTCCCCTGCTCCCACCCTCTGCTGCTCCACCTCCCCTATCCCCCCCACTCCTACTGTTGACCGTGGTACCTGTACCATCCCTCCTGCTCCTACCCGTGACCGATCCACCTCCACTTTTGCTCCCATCCTTGAAGACCGCGCCACATTTCCCCATATGCCTCTCCCCCTAATTAACCTTCCCCCGGATGAGCTCCAGGACATGGCCCGGACCCTGCGCATGGGAGGACAGGCACTGGAGGACCTTGCCGAAGTGATCCAGTACCTGTCCTCCAATGTACAGCGCCCTTGAGACCATCTCCTCCCCCTTTCCCCCCTATCTGACCCGCGTTTGATTCCCCCCCCCCCTCCATATATTGCCCTCCCACAAATTATCACAGTTCTTATTTTCTGTTTTATACAGTCACAAATAAAGTTTTATATTGTAAAAAAAAATTATTTTGTTTGGAAAGTTACACGAAAAAAAAAGTTTTCTATAGTTTCAAAGTTATTTACAAAGGCTTTTACGCTTTGTCCGTAAACGAGCGACAATATGTGACGTATATTTTATGCGCCATCATCGAGCACCGCATTGCTGAGTGTTCTATCGCGTTTCTCTTGCACGTGACACAGAGAAGCGAATCATCTTCTATTTCACACGATTATGGTCTTTCCTGTTTGGCTGCTCCTTGGTGCTTAAATATGACGTACATTGTGTGCGCTACAGACAAGCGCTGCTCCTCGTGTTTCCCCTGCTCGTGAATTGCAACAGAAGTAATGGATGGTGGGTTTTTCCTGGCACAGTTGGACTTTTTCCCTGGCATGGATTATGACCACATTCCTGCCATGCAGGAACAGGAGCAAAGAGAACCCATTCTAGAACACCCTGTCCACGTTCGCCCACGCCGGCTCCCCCGCCCACGTGTGTTTCGTCAACGGCTGGTTCTGGAAGACATGTCAGACAGAAAAATCGTGGATGACTACCGCTTGACCAGAACAGCTATATATCAACTATACCATGAAATTAGAGATGATATCGACCCAACCACACATAGATCTCATGCAGTGCCTGGCCTTGCAAAGCTGCTTACTGTTCTGCAGTTCTTAGCCACAGGGACATTCCAGCATGTGTTAGGGGGTAACAGCGGCGTGGACCAGGCAACTGTTTCAAGACATCTATCCCAGGTAATACTACGAATTTCGCTACACCCTATCCTCATCTCACCCCTCCTCCATCTTTGTGACACCTCCTTTCTCAAAACTGTACTGTATAAAACCTGGATAACCAATCCCCAAATTTGCACTGTGTTTCAGGTCCTGCACGCACTGAAAAAATGTGTTCACCAGCACATTGCATTTCCCACAGGGGAAGCAGAGCAGAGGAGGGTCAAGCAGGACTTCTACAAGATTGCTCGGTTACCCAATGTCCTGGGAGCTATAGACTGCACACATGTTGCCTTGACCCCGCCTGCGGATCAAGAAATGCAGTACCGAAACCGCAAGATGGGGTACTCACTGAATGTGCAAGTGGTGTGTGATGCAAATCTTAGGATCCGGGATGTTGTGACACGTTTTCCAGGGAGCTGCCATGACTCTTACATCTTGTCTAACAGTGCACTGGGAAGGAAGTTTGCAGAGGGGCAAATTCAAAACGGATGGCTTCTTGGTGAGTTTTTTACATTTGCTTTACTGGTGTGGGTGATACTACTACTACTACTTAACATTGCTGTACAGAGCAACAAACATGGAAATTCCCAGCTGCCATTTCTTAATAGTGCCCTGGTAGGCTACTGACCACTTCCGTCTTCAGTCCCAGAAAGAGCACACTGCTTCCTGGTGAAAGACGGAAAAGGTCACTATACCAACGGGCTACTTATAGGTAAATGTGTGGTGGGGGAGAGCTGGTAATCTACACATTTGTGCTGAATTCAGGGCAAACATACAGATCTACCAAGGCGGAGGGTTGCACACAGATGGCTCTGACTTAGGACATGACAGGTTAAATACGGAGATTTTGCTACCCTTTACTATTATGTGCTGACAGTAATGTATTGTTGTGTTCCTGCAGGGGATGCCGGATATGGGTCGAAAACATGGCTACTGACCCCGCTTGCAGTGCCCCGGTCTGATGCTGAGAAGCGTTACAACGAGTCACACATTGCAACAAGATGTTCAATAGAGCGCACGTTTGGGGTACTGAACAGCAGGTTTCGCTGCTTGCACATCTCGGGTGGCTCCCTGCAATACTCCCCTGAAAAGGTCGCTGACATAGTGCTTGTATGCTGCATGCTTCATAACATCGCACTGAAGCATCACCTTGACATCGACATTGTAGTCCCTCCAGAAGTTGACATAACCCCCTCGGACAGAGGATCGGATGCAAGCAAGGGAAATGCTGTGCGCCGGAAGGTCATCCATGAATTATTTTCCAAACCCCGCCATCCTTTGTAGCCACGTACCCCTTGTATGAGCTGTCATGTTCCGGGTCAAGGAGGGAGATAGGATAGCAACCAAGCAATGATTTAAAGGGATGTAATCATTGGACAACAAGTCCCACATAACCTGTGTCTGTCAGTTAAGAACATATAGACCAAAATCCTCTATCCCTCCTGGAATGGGGAACATGTCAGCACTGAACTTGCATATGTACGATGTGTCATTTGCTGATGTCTACACAGAATGCTATTGGTAACATTGCAGCGATATTTTGATTAGCAAATCACTATTTGTCAATGTGAGCTTTTTATTATGACTTCCCTTTCCTGGTTTCAGCCTGTGCCCTCCGTTCTCAAGTGAAAGTTATTACCAACGGCATTACCTACGTCTTTATTGAAAGTAATAAAAGCTAATCAAAACTGTTCAGAACAAATAAGTTTATTAATTAAACATGTTAAAAATAACTTTAAATGTTTGATATATGTTACAACTTCTTTCTGCATGCAATATTTAAAGGTAGGTAGACGAGATGCATTGATAAGCAGGAAAAGACTGCATTGCAAGATGTGTTACTAGCTCCGTCGCACCGTATTCTGCTGTTCCACTGCACCTTTGAAACACAAAAAAAAGTAATTGGAATGTGCATTTTACTGTTGTTTTGGGGGGGGGGGGGGAAGCAACTGGAAGATAACTTATTCTAAATTTTACATATACTTGTTAACAAACATTGAAGATAACCCTTTCAAATGGTGACAACACAACAGTGCACAAATTTCGAAAAAAAAAAAATCAATGCATTTCACAAACATTTCCCCTGTTATGTAACCACAATTGGAAAAACCAAGTTTCAGGCAGAAAAAAATGTGTGCTCGCACTCCCCCCCCCCCCCCCCCCAGCCCCACTGATTTCAGTCTGCAGGTGGGAGCCAGCGATTGACGCTGACAGCCTAGCCTACCAACTGTACAGGATAACAAACTATGAAACTTACTATCCAATGACAGGCTGCTACACAGCCGGGGTACAGGAGGGTATTCTGTTGTTCTGTCGTCCTGCCCATGTTCTGGTGCTCTGTTGCTGCAATGAAACAACAGAAAATAAAACTTAATATGTTGCAAACTGTGTACCAAGTTTACAAAGGTGAGAGGCAACCGTTACAATTTGCGCAAGTAATGGGTGAATAAATGAAAAAAATGCAAAACATACATTCCAACAAATATCTATTTGTATGTCTCGCACCCAGACTTACTATTGAGAAACAGGCTGCCACACAGGGTGGGCAATGGAGGGTGTTATGTTGTTCTGTGGTCCCGGCTGTGGGTTAGAGTGGTCATGCCTGCAATTTGATGAAAAAGGAAACAGTTAAATGTACATAAGTCTGTATAGAATATAATAAAGTACAGAGACAGGTCCACGGGCCACTCAATCACGCAAGATACTTACTCAGAAAAGGAGGCCCTTACGACCACGGTTCGGCCTGTGGACCCTGCACCTAACAAAAAAAAAACAACAGCGGGGGTAACGGTACGCACAGTGTGCCAAAGAGTAAAAACAAGGAATTAACAAAGGGCATTAAAATCCTGGGTGGAAAAGAAGAGGCCACAGAGATTAAAACCTACCTAGAGGAGGATGAGAAAATGAATAAACACGACGGGTGATGGGAGACAAGGAAGGGAGCGTGGGAGGTACACCTGTCTCGAAGCCTGCCATGAAAAAAAAAAACACAGTAGGCTATAGTACATACATCTGGATGATTTAACAAAGAAGTCAGGACACAACTAGCACCTGGAGTACTATACTTACTTGCAACTGCATCGTTGGTCGTCCGGGGCTGGAATGGCATCCAGGCTGTTATATTGTTTTGGAAAAGAACACACACATTAGACGAACACTTTAGAACAGAGGGGATATATAATATGTGTTTGTGGATAACATATAGGGATGGAATAATTAAAGAAAATATACCATTTGCAGTGCGGCAACTGCAAGCGGAGTCATCCCGCAATAGAACACGTTGCATCCCCCTGATCTCCTGTCGGAGATCCATAAACATCTGCTGTTGCTGCTGGGAATACGCTCTGGTAAGATTGCACAGTTCGCGCAAAAGAGCGTTGTTCTGGTCCAATAAGGCATTTGTTTTATCAGATTGGGCATTGGTGTTCTCCGCCACATTCTGCACCTGTGCACATATGGCAGTTGTGGAATGATGGACACGTTCTGCCACTTTTTCAAGCAGTATATTTATACCCTCATTCCACTTGCCCTGCCTGTCCCACAACTTGCGACGTGCCTGCCATTCCTCCGCCGGGGTCCTACGAGGAGGGCCCATGGGCGAATCAATACAAGAAGATAGGGGGGTGGTTGGGACATCAACGAGGTCGAGTGTTACAGTTTCATTATCCTCCCCATCCTCTCCTCCCACTGTAGGGGTCATCAACAGTACACCTAACAAATACAAAGGCAAGAACCGTAACACGGAACATGTAAGATACACATTCAACGCTGATTTGTTCAAAACACGATAACACGTTTGTACTCACGTGCTTCTTCTCCCTCCTGTTGTGTCGCACATGGTGTTGCAGACCCTGCTGACCATGTTGAACAGCCCGGAACTGGAGGCTCTGTGGCACATGGTGTTGCTGAGAGAAGATATGATAGAGGTATGCAAATAATGCTGGAGGTGACCGTGTACATTATAAGCGTCTGTTGATGCAAAAAAAAAAAATACAGCGAACAGTGATCCTACAAAAGGTAGGACACAATAGAATCTGCGATACAATACTTACGTGGAACTGCTACACCAGGAAGGGGAAGAGGTGGACTGACTTGTACTTTGCAGAGCATCGCTGGTAGTACAGGAAGGGGCAGAGAGGGGCAGGCTTCTCATCCAGGCTGTAATACATGGCAAAGAACACACGCTTGTAAATCTGGTTGCTGTGCTCGAAGGTCTTTCACATCATGACAATAGTCATGTCCCCTCCAGCACCCCACAGCAAATCATCAGTACTCACCACCTTCTGTGTCCTCAGATAATCTTGAATATTCAAGATGTTCACCTACAAACGCAGACAAAAACTATGTAGATTCAAAACCGCCATCACAGAGAGTTGATACCCACACACACCCCTACTTGAGCACAACGTTAAAAAAGTCAACTTCCATACCATCAATGGTATTTTCCGACGTGTTGTCCCCAGTAGATAGTCCGACCACCTGTTCACGACCAAGGGTGGCCAACACTGCCTCCTCTAGGGGAGTCATCTGCACGGCACATGGAGGGCCACCACCTGTCCCCTTTCCATGGTTCCACTTGTTCCGAGCCTTGGCTTTCACCATACCCCTGAAGTCCTGCCAACGGTGCTTGCACTGCTCAAAAGTGCGCTTCCGCACACCAAGAGCATTCACCTCGTCCACAATCTTCCCCCATATCCTGTTCTTCTGTCCAAGCGTCAACCTGGACTTTTTAAAAAGTTGTCCAAATTCGTCACATACACTGCGAATCAATACTTCTAGCTCTTCCTCCGCACATTTTGGAGCACGCTTACGCTTGCCATTGACATGAGGGCCCTCAATTGTCTCCTCATCCTCCTCACGCCACGACACGTTATCCTGCATTGCTTCATGAACAAAAAACAAAAGTGAAGGAGATGTAAACACCTTAGAAAATAAAATGTAGACGTGAACAGGAAAACAGCAGAAAACTCAAATTCTACCCCATTCATAAGCTCTTTGGAAGGTCCTACCTACCTATGCACACTCTGTATATGAACGAATGAATGGTGGAACAATGCAGAACACACCTTGAAAAGAAAAAAATGTAAACGTTAACAAACAAATGGCAGCAAATCGCAATCAATCCCATTTCATAAATTCATGTGAGCCTCTTACCTATAACGATTTTTTGGAAAACAAAAAGGATGAAACCATGTGGCACACACCACACACCTTACAAAAGGGAAAAATAAGTTATTAACTGCAAATGCAGCAAAATCACAATTTACAACATCATAGGCTCATGACAACGTCATACCCACCTGTGAACACCTTGTTTTTAAAAAATACAACGTGGCACAAAGGAAGGAAAATAGCGAGAAGAAAAACGAAGCAATACTGGCCAGTAGCCTGGTGATGCCTAAACGGCAGCGACGCGAGTCCTACATGCTATGGATGCACGCTGTGGACGCACGTCTATGACGTCAGGGACGCATATTACCTACGTTGATACCGTGTGCTTTCCGAATTTGCAACAGCGCATGCGTTTTCTGCTCCGCTACGAAACTTTCGTGCATCCGACTTTTGAATAACGAATCGGAGTTTCCAGGTGGGGTTTCTTGGTACATTCTTCGTTTTTTACAAATCGGTAAGTCCTTTAACGTTTTTCATTCCTTTACGTTTGGTTGATGCATCTGCCTCACAGTCAGCTGCACATCTTCTCTTCTTCACACATCCTCTACCCCTAATCGTTTCTTTTTCTGTGCTGCTGGCTGTCAATGGGAACACTACACCCACATTCTACAGCCACTTCTGTTCTCTCACTATGCTAAACAGGACTGAGTCACAAACTTTTAACAAACAACTGGATCCTCAGAACAAAGAATTGCCTGAGCTACTCACAACAGACACAGATGGGCCAGCAGAACTGTTCTCTGAACTTCTCCTACCCGGGACAGACGATGCCAGGTTTTGCAGTATCAAGTTCAAGGAGGTTTTTAAGTCCAGCCTCGAGTAACTGCACATACAGCCCTGTACGTCGGGGAGAAACCCGGAGGGAGGGAAGGGGGATGACCCTGGAATTCAGAGGGATGGAGGGGGGAGGAAGGGGCCCCTGGCACACACTCTGATTCTCACACACACACTCTCTCTCTCACGGACACACTCGCACCCAGTCTCAGTCTCTCTCTGTCACATACAAACACTCGCACATTCACTCTCTCTCACAGTCAATCTCACACACACTCTCTCAAACATACACACTACGAGGAAAACCGTGCTAGCGCCCGTTTCATTTCTAACAGAAACGGGCCTTTTTTACTAGTATCATAATAAAAGAAACTTCAGCATATATGTAATCTAGGCTCATAATGTAAAAAAAGGAAAAGATATAATATTAACAGCAATGACGGATATCTGGTTACCTTGTGGTTTTTTTTTTCTAACTCCCCCCCCCCCCCCCCATTTACAAAGCCGCACTAGCGACTGCCGGTGCGCTAATGCCGACACAGCGCAACTTTGTAAACGGGGGGAAAGTTAGCAACTTAACTGACAGGCATGCATGATGCCCATCTTTAAACAGCATTTTGTTGAGATTCAATAAAGGAATAAGTGTTTAATAGAAAGGTAGTAGAATGGAAATCACACACTTGTCACTTTATTTTCTAAAATGTTGCTAGCACTCACTCCAGAGCTCAATAATTCAGGATGTTGTCATGTAACTAAGTATATGGAGTGTCCCACTTTTTTTTTCCTAAATTCTAGTCTAAATAATCACATTCTTAAATTACTGTTTCCAACATTTTGCTATAAACCAGTAAGCTTTACAGCATGCACTTTACAGTTCTCCATTGCTTATAGTTTCTTTTACTACACCCTTCCTCCTGAACTCTGTTCATCTGGCAAGTCACTCTTATCAGTGCCCTTCTCCTACACTGCTAACTCAAGACTCCACTCTTTCAGCCTTGCTGCACTGGTTCCCTGGAACAGACTTCCTGCATCAATGCATAGTGCTTCCTTTATTGCCATATTCAAATCCAGCACAGACAGAGAAATCAGGCAGCCTTGGATATGCTGGAGTGGCTGGCCAAGGTGAAAAAAAAAATGATGGGCTGAGAGAAGGTATGAGCTTCAGGGGAATGACTGGAAGAGTGGGGGTAAGAGGAGAGGGAGGGCATGGGGGTGGAGCTGGTGAAGTGACTATTGGAGAAAGCAAGGGGAAAGGTTCTCTACCCAGTCCTTATTAATAAATAGAAATACAACAAAACAAAGAAGATAAGATGACATATTTTTTTATTTGGCTAACAATATATTTTTTTGACTAGCTTTTTAAGGCAATGCTGCTATTTTCAGGTAATTTTATAGCCTGAAGAAGAAGGCATTGCTTTTGAAAGCTAGCCAAAAAAATTTATTCAGTTAGCATGAAACATGGTATCATCTTATCCTCTTTGTTTTGTTTTATTTTATTTCTGTTTATTAAAATGGACTTACATGGCAACCAAACTACTTTATCCCAGTCCTTGGGCCACACTAAGCTGATCAGGTTTTCAGGACACCTACAATGAATGTGCAAGAGACACATTTTGTTTACAATGGAGGTAGTGCATCCAAATTTCTCATGCATATTCATGGTGGATATCCTGAAAACCAGACTGTCTTGGTGTGTCCTGTGGCCTGGGTTGAGAACTCCTGCTATGGGGATGGTAAGAAAAAGGAGAAGCAGAACCAGAGCCAGAGACAATCCAAGGTGCAAATGTAAAAGAGTGCACCACTTTCACTCTCTTATACACATGCACTCCTCCCACTGAGTCAGAGCTATGTAACACACATAAAACCAAGCTCATGCAGCCCTCACCATTATGTGAGTCTTTTACTAAAGATTAGTTCATGTTACCTGTAGCAGGGCCCATGGGAATAAAATGGGTCCTGTGGCAGATAATGTTTATTTATTTAACAAATGTTTTAACGAATGATCTAAAAATTCTTCGCAGGTTACAATTAAAACATACATAATAACATATCAAAAACATACTGAGACAAAGCCAACATGGATTTAGTGAAGGGAAATCTTGCCTCACCAATCTATTACATTTCTTTGAAGGGGTGAACAAACATGTGGATAAAGGTGAGCCAGTTGATATTGTGTATCTGGATTTTCAAAAGGCGTTTGACAAAGTACCTCATGAAAGACTGCAGAGGAAATTGGAGACCTCTATATCATTAAAGTAGTGGAGGTGGAATCTAAATAACTCAACAGCTCTCCCAATAAATTGAATGATCCACACCAAAACACAGCAGAAAATAAGTAAATGTCTATCACTTGAAAGAAGGAAAAGCCTCAAGGCACTCCAGACCCGAAGGTCTAATGAGCTGATAAGAATCAAAATGACCTAGATATTTGGTCAATATGATCTGTTCCTCATCATTGGCAAAAACCTTCTAACTTTTAGACAAAATTCAACAAAGTGTCCAAAAAATGTATTTGATTCAAACACATTTGTATGCCCCTTATATATCATAGAGGGCATGAAAAGGTGCAAACCATACATATTTTGTAGTTTTTATTTTAATATAGCTATTTTGCTTTTCTTGAGCTGGGAGCAGACTTAAGAGTTGCAAGAGAGCTATAATGTGCTTTTTCTGAAAAATACCTTTCTAAGGCTGTGATTTGACATCTGGCCTATGCTATGCTAACTTGTGATAAGTTGCTGGTCAGCAGCTAAGACAGAGGGCCAGATGCACTAAACGTAACGAGCCAGCAACGTGGTTTTTAAACTCAGGGCCGGTCTTAGGCAGGGGCGACAGGAGCGGTCACACAGGGCCTCGCACCTCCAGGGGCCCCACGGCGCTTCCTGTCGCTCCCTGCCATAGTGCCATTGATCCTAAGCTGCTTTCCTTCCAGCCGCCCTGCGTTTAAAAAGTCGCACCGGCAGCTGCAGCAAAAAAGCAGGCTCACCTCTCCTTTAAGCCTTCCCCTTCTCTCTCAGCGTGCACTGATGCAATTTCCTGTTTCCGGTTTCCGCGAAGGCGGCACAATACACGCTGAGAGAGAAGGGGAAGGCTTAAAGAAGAGGCGAGCCTGTTTTTTCGCTGCTGCTGCTGCAGCCGCCACTGCGACTTTTTAAACGCAGAGCAGCTGGAAGGAAAGGAGGGCTGTGGTGGAAAACTGAGAGCACAGGTGGGGCTGGGGTTGGGAACTGAAACCCAGAGGGGGGTGAAAAGGGGGGTAAGTTGGGGGCTGGGGCGAGTCACTGGACATGGAGGGGAGGGGAGGGCAGGGGACAGAGGAGAATCACAGGATGTGGATGAAAGCGGAGGACAGGGGGCAAAGGAGAATCGCTGGACATGGATGGGTGGGGAGGGCAGGGGAGAGAGGAGAGTTGCTGGACATGGATGGATGAAGGTGAGGGCAGGAGAAATGCTGGACATGGATGGGATGGGAGGGGAGGGCAGGGGACAGAGGAAAATCACTGAATGTGGATGAGAGGGGAGGACAGGGCAAAGGAGAATCGTTGGACATAGAGGGGAGGGGAGGGCAGAGGAGAATTGCTGGACATGGATAGGTAGGGAGGGCAGGGGAGAGTTGCTATGGATGGATGGAAGGGAGGGCAGGAGAAATGCTGGACATGGATGGAGGTGAGGGAAGACAGGAAGGAGATGCACATGGATGGAGGGGGGAGGAGAATTTCTGGACACGGATGGAGGAGAGTTGAAATGATGGATATGGATGGAGGGGAGGGAAGAGAGGACGCGAGATGAAGTGAGATGAAGATGGATGGAGGGGAGGAGAGAGAGGAGAAATGCTGGACATGGATGAAGGAGAGGGAAGAGAGAGGAAGGAGATTGTCACGTCTGTGGCCATGACCACCCTCAGACTTACCTCATTTCTGGGGGCCAGCGGCTGTGCTGGCTTCTCTCTGTGCTTGTGTTAGTCTTGTCTCTGTTCTGGTGTGCTGGCTGCTTCCAGCATGAACCTGATTGCTTCACTAGACCTCACCTGTGTGGGCTATGCCTCTCTAGGGAGCCAGCATCTAAGATGGCTGCCACCGGTTCTATGCCAGCTTCCAAGATGGCTCTGGCTTGTCTTTCCTGTGGGCTCACTTCCTATGTGTGTCAAGCCTCTCTTTGGGGTCAAGGTACTTCCTGCTTCTGTCCTGCTGCTGGTGACCTCATCAGTGAGAGCCTTCATAAGGAAGTGCTGTGCTTGCAGTCAGGGCCTTTGCATTGGTGTTATGCTCTTAGGCCAGGTCAGGTTAGTAAGTGTCTGCTGCACTACTGCTTAGCCTTTCTCTGGGTTCCAGCCCAGCTTTGCTCTGTGCAGGGGCTTAGCTGCGTGGGGCCTGAGGGGCCCAGGCCCCCGCATTCCTCTCTCAGGCCCCCTCTACGCTAGTGGCCAGTCAGGTGCCTGATTTTAGGCAGCACTGCAAGCAAACACAGTTTGCTGCAGTTTTAAAGGGCATTTTTAATTTTGCTTCCCAGCAACACTGCCACCTACCTTTGTGGGCCCCCCACACTGGCTCCTGCCGATGTGACACTCAGAGTGTCACAGGCACTGCTGTGATGAGCCAGCCCTAAAGTTCCTTCATTGAGCCGCGAGGAGCCCCGCCCACAGCATGAGACGGACGTGCAGGCAAGCCTCTCCCGTGCGGTGCAGAGCATTGACGTCATCCGAAGCGTGGGCGTGGCAACGAGACAGAGAGAAGCAGGACTGACTGCCGGTGCATGCTGCAAGGGAGTGGGACCGTCCCCAATCTACACTGATTCTCCGTCCTGACTCCAACAGTTCGGGTGAGCACTCAGCAGCCTCATCCCGTCCGCTGCTGCCCTGTCCGCTGCTGCCCTGTCAGCTGCTGCCCTGTCAGCTGCCGATCTGCCTCGCGCCTCACTCTTCCCACCTCGTGCCTCACTCCTCTTCCCGCCTCGCGCCTCACTCGTCTTCCCGCCTCAGCCTAATTCGCGCCATCTGACTGAGAGCCTCATGTCTCGCGCCTTGCACCTCACTCATCTTCCCGCCTCGCGGCTCGCGCCAAAGTCAGATCAGAGACTCTCTCTAGATCTGATTGAGAGCCACCATCTGCCGCCTGTCAGTCCGACTCCAGTTGTTCCCAGGGCCAGGCTCTGCCTCCCCTCCACCACTGTAACTGCCTGCTGTGCTGTCCACTCCAGAGACTCCAGGTAAAAAAAAAAAAAAACTTTTTGGGGACAGTAGGTGAGGCTGGGTTGGGTTGGACTGTGGTGGTAGTATGGGAACTCGGCAGAATTAAGTCGGGAGCTATGAGAGGGTGAGGTATATAGAGAACAACTGGGGTGATGCAGCCAGGTCTATGGGGGTGGGGTATAGAAGGGCAGGGAATATTCCAGGATTTATATGAAGGGGGGTATGAAGGGCAGAGGAGAAGCTGGGCTTTATATGAAGGGGTTGGGGTATGAAGGGCAGAGGAGAAGCTGGCCTTTATATGAAGGGGTTTGGGGGTATGAAGGGCAGGGGAGAAGCTGGGCTTTATATGAAGGGGTTGGGGGTACAGAAGGGCAGAGGAGATGCTTGGCTATAGGAAAAGTTCTGTATGTTCCTGCTGTTGGGTGCTGTATTTACAGACTGGTGAAATGCTAAATCTCCTGGATCTGCTTGATCCAGTCTATAACATTTTAAAGCTGGAAGATCTGGCTTTTTACCAGTTCTCTGCTCAGCCGTACCCCTGGATCCTCAGTTGTCATGATCTGCTTTGCAGTGCAGTGGTTTTTCCTGCTCAGACAGGAACATAAGCATTTTGTATTCTTCACCTTAAAGTTGGATCCAGAGGTCTCTGGGGGAAGTGGCTGACTGGGTAAAAGTCTGATTTAAGGTGTTATAGACTGTACCTGATGGATCTAGAGTATCCAGATATTATCTATGTTCCTATATTTATGTTTCATTGGTGTTAGCCTGGAAGGGGGGGGGAGGGGTAATAATGATTCGCACTGTTGTGACTTGATTTACTCAAATTCAGATTGATAGACCTGGTTGGGCAAAAGGTGCTTTATTTTTGTTACAGGTGTAAATGTTTGGAATATTAGCGTATAGATGTGTATGCATCCACTTACATAGCGTATGAACGCTAGACTGTTGTCTAACTGCTATTTGGCAAATACTCCTTTAACTTACATGGTATGTCTTTGAGGAATATATTTAAACTCTGTTGCTTATAATGCTGTGTCCCACAAGTTTTTTTTTTTAACAGATCATGGGTATTCAGAGAATTAATTTATTTTTGTGTTTCATTTTGGGTAGTAAGTGATCTTGCATTTTGCGCCCTACAGTTGATAATGCCTTTTTATTTTATTTCTCCTGTGCTGCATTGCTTATAGAGAATGTGATTTCTCAGTGTTTCCTGTTCAAATTGTTGGTCATTTATTCTTTAATTGATGAGGGTTGGTTGGTCTGTGTTCTGTGATTGACCAAGGTGAGAGATTCTGCTGGTACGTGGTTTATGTGGGGTAGAGTCTGACTTGTCTAGATTTTTCCAGTAGGAAATTTATTGCTGTTTTGTATTTTTACTGCTGCCTTTTCTGTGTTCAGAACTGTTGCTGTTAAGTTTGCCACATGGTCTCTGAAAAGCATATATGGCATTGCAGAGTGTTTGTGATCTTGTTATTGAGGTACTGCCAGAATCTCTGGTGAGTGCTGGGTAGAGGAAGCGCTGACAGGATCAAAACTGCTGGTTTGTGCATGTTACTCTTGTTGCCCATGGTGTCATTGTATTATGATTCCACTACCCACTTTTCAGGAAATAGGATCTTCTGTGTTTATCACAAAACTTACAGAAATTCATTATGATTTTAGCTTCCAAGAGAGAGAAAGTTCCTGACAGTGTTCCCAAGAAAAAAAAGAATTTCCTGACAGTGTTCTGTAGTCTACCCCCATGGCAAAACAAAGTTCTTTGCTAACTTACTTCAAAAAAACACATCTAGAAGATCATGGCAAGGATGAAGATAGAAACAAAAAGCCACGACTAGAAGAACACGACGAGAATGTTGATTGAAGTGAATCATTACCTGGTCCCTCTACCTCTACAAGTTCTACTTTATGCCCACAGATTAGTCATCATTCCATAAGCATCATCTTGAAAACAATTCTTCAAATCTGTTATCTGACAGTCAATAATCTCATTCCACAAATGTCTCAAATCTTCATTGCTCTGCACACAAGAAGATGTACCCAATGTTGAAAAAACCAATGTATCGCTAATCTTTGCAGGTAGCTTTGCCTTGCAAGATGAAGAGATATCCCACTTTTCAATATTATACTTCTCCATGAGCTCATCTGTTAACTGAAGAACTTTGTAAAAGTCGTGTGATGTGTTCTCCCTAAACCGAACGAAAGTTTCTTTTAGACACTCTATCAAACTAATGCAAACTGTAACAGACACAGTGGCGCTCTGTAGACCTTTAGTGGCAAAATCACTACTTTCAAACAATTTCCCAAATGTAACTAACAGAAATAAGAATTTCTTTGTCTCTATTTGTTGTAGCAGAAAATGGGATTCTAGTTGTGTCTGTCCAGCAGATGAATCCATTACGAATGGGATGTATCAAAGCAATTCCTAGATATGTTGGGAACAAGCCACACCATGCGCAAGCACTTGTGCTTCAAAAAGTGTGTCCCTCCTGGCAGCCATATCCAGCCTGTAATGACGGGCAAAAGAGAGCATAGAAGCCCAAGTAGCTGCACTACATATCTCTTCAAGAGAGAGTGCTCCTGTCTCAGCCCAAGAGGAGGAAATCACTCTTGTGGAATGTGCCTTAAAGGCGTCAGGCGGAGGCCGGCCAGATAGCAGATATGCAGAAAAAATGGCTTCCTTAAGCCAACGGGCTATAGTGGCTTTAGACGCTGGAGATCCTCTGCAAGGACCTGACAACAATACAAAAAGGTGATCAGAGGTCCTGAAAGCATTTGACATCTGCAGATACTGCAACAGAGCCCTGCGCACATCCAGAAGGTGCAACTGCCCAAAAGATTCCGGAAACTCCTCCCTAGTAAAGGAGGGCAGAAAAATAGGCTGGTTTAGGTGAAACGCTGAAACCACCTTAGGCAGGAAGGAAGGTACAGTACGTACCATAACTCCGAACTCTGAGAATTGCAGAAATGGGTCTCGACAGGACAGCGCCTAGAACTCAGACACCCATCTCGCCGATGTAATGGCCACCAAAAAGACTGTCTTTAGAGTCACATCCTTCAACGAAGCTCACCTCAGCGGCTCGAAGGGCGAACACTGAAGAGCCTTTAATACTAGCCCCAGGTTCCAAGCTGGACAAAGTGCCCGCATGGGAGGATGGAACCGAAGCACCCCTCTAAGAAACCGTGTAATGTCTGGATGCGCAACTAAGGAGAGGCCAGTGACCTTCCCTCGAAAGCATGCCAATGCTGCCACTTGCACCTTGTGACAAGGCTACATCCCAGAGGTACAAAATGAAACAACAAAATCCTGAATAAGTCTCCCAGAATGCATTGCCCGTCCCAGCAAAGGGAGCCCCAGGGATAGACAAGATGGGTATATACCAACTCTGACCACAAGAGGGAGGGAGAAGGAAGAAGCCCAGTTCCCTGGCTCCGTAATCAATACATGATGCCTCCCACCTGTAGAGGGAAGGGTGGGGTGAGAAGCAGGTGGAGGAGGGGGTTAAGGCTGCTGAGCAAGAAGCAGAAGGAGGATGGAATGGGAGCTGGAGAGCCCTGAGGAAGGTAGCACCTAAAGGGGGAAAGCTATGTGTTTAAAAGTTTTGATTTAAAACCTGTTGTAAGGAAGAAGCCTGTTTTGATTTGAACTGTTGGCTGTGGGGGAAGGGCAGAGGATTGGAAGAGTTATAAGCCTGGTTCCCCAGCTGCTCCTGTTTGTTGTGTAAGAACTGTGGGAGCTGGAAACCCTGGTTGGATTGCTGGGTGAGGGGCAGCACTACCCTGCCTGGGGCAGCCCTAACCCCAGGGCTGGACTGAAGCTTTTGTTTGTAACTTGGAAACAAAAATAAAAAGAAAAGAATATTTGAAAGTATCTGCTGGTGGCAATTTGTGGGGCTGGGATTAATCCTGGGGAGGAGACTTCCTTCCTCCCCCTACTGGCGCAGTGGTCCCGTTTACAACCTGCAGGGAATTATAGGCCAAGCCTTTTTGTACACCATCCTGCAAAAAGTCAAGAATCGGCGAGACAGAAGACTGCATGGGTGTGATCGTCTTTAGAACACACCAGGCCTCAAACTGGCGCCAAATCTGGGCATACACAAGGAAGTTGACCACTTGCGGGCCTGCAAGAGAGTGGAGATGACCTTCTTAGAATAGCCCTTGTCTCTCAATTGCACCCTCTCAATAGCCATGCCTAAGACCAAAGCGGCAGGGATCCTCCATGGTTACCGAGCCCTGCGTCAACAGATTCGGTACCAGAGGCAAAGGAAGAGGAGCCTCCACCAGCATCCGCCGGAGGTCCGCATACCAGGGCCGCCTGGGCCAATCCGGGGCAATGAGAATCACCACTCCCTGGTGCAGCTGAATTCGCAGGAGTACTCGCCCTATGAAGGGCTAAGGCGGGAACACATATCGGAGGCCCAGAGGCCAGGGTTGAGCCAAGGCATCCAACCCCGCCGAGCGAGGATCTCTCCGTCTGCTGTAAAAGCACGGAACTTTGGCATTTGTGCTTGACACCATCAGATCCGCTACGGGCATTCCCCATTTGGCACAGAGTTGAAGGAACACTTCGTCTGCCAACTCCCACTCCGCTGGGTCGATGTGGTGTCTGCATAGATAATCGGCTTGCACGTTGCTCTGACCTGCAATGTGAGCTGCTGACAGGAACTGTAGATGCAGCTCGGCCCAGTGGCAAATCTGATTGGCCTGCGCGGCCAGTGCTCTGCACTGCGTTCCGCCTTGACGATTTATGTAGGCCACTGCCGTCATATTGTCCGACAGCACTCTGACAGCCAATCCCTCCAAGGTCGATTGAAAGGCCAGCAACGCCTGGAAAATTGCTTTTAACTCCAAGCGATTGATGGGCCACTTCGATTCTTCGAGTGTCCATAGACCCTGGGCATGCCTCTCCTGGCAATGCTGGCATCGGTTACCACCAGGCACCAGTCGGGGAGCACTAACGGCATTCCTCGCTGCAGCTTGCTGTCTGAGAGCCACCACTCCATGCTGAGTTGGGCCGCAGGGAGCCAACTGAGTCTGCACTGATAATCCTGGGAAATGGGAGACCAACGTTGTAGCAGGGAACACTGCAGCGGTCTCATGTGCGCTCTCGCCTAAGGCACCACTTCTAGGGTGGCTTTCATCGACCCCAAGAGCTGGACAATGTCCCAAGCTCGCGGGCGAGGCATCCTCAGGAGCAGATGGACCTGGGTCTGAAGCTTGCACCTCCTTTGCTCGGGTAAAATAACCAACCCCGAGGCTGTGTTGAACCGCACCCCCAAATACTCAAGAGATTGAGAGGGGGGTCAGGTGATTTTTGGGTATATTGACAACCCAGCCCAGAGACTGCAGTACTGAGACCACTCTGGCTGTTACATGAGGACTCTCTTCTGCAGAGTCGTTTGTTTCTCTGTTTATTACCCTCCTCTCACCTACCAACACCCATTCTGTTAGAATATCAATGAAATGCTTTGATGTCCCCATGCATACCCCCACCCTCCCACTCTGTCAGACTGTCAAAGTAATGCTTTGATGTTTCTCTTATATATACTACCTGCTACCACATTTGCTTATTTCCGATCTGACGAAGAAGGGCAACCTTCGAAAGCTAATCAAGAAATGTATTAAGTTATGTCCAATAAAAAACGTATCATCTTATTTTCTTTTCCATGTTTTATTTTGTTTGATTTCTATTGATAACCTGTAAAAGCAACACAAACTCAGGGGAGAAAGGCTCACCCTGATCTCCCGGTTCCAGTCTGGGGCAAGCAGCTCCTCTGGTAGCCTCCATCCGAGACTCCCCTCCGGCCTCAGACACCTCCGCTCCTGCGGGGGTCGGACCATGCGGTGCATCCAAGACATCGCTCACCATGCTCGTGCCGGCCCTGACGTCTGAAGAGCATGATTTACAGAGCCCCGCTGCTGATCTGCGCTTGCCACAACATGAACAGCGCTTAACAACCTCCGCAGCCATCGCCGAAAATGGCGGAAAATTTCAAAATGGCGGATTCGTGCCAAAAACGCCCCGATCGCAGGCCCTCCCCGGAGGAGCTACAAGACGCTCTTACCTCAACAGACCGAGTCCCAGAGCTCCGGTCACGCTGCACAGACAGAAGATAGCCTCAGAATCGCAGCGCTAACAAGTGCGTCACGTTTTTTTAACGCTGTGAGGAAAGTTAGGGGCAACAACTACAGAGGCACTCCGAAGGTCCAGAAGAGTGGGAAAGGCAGGGAAAGGACGAACCAATGTGCTTGCATCCACATAGAAGAGAGTGGGAAAGGCAGAGACAGGGCAAACCTATATGCCTGCATCCACATAGGGGGAAGGGTAAGGCAGGGAAAGGGCTAACCTATGTGCCTTTAAAGTGGAGCTGCAATAGCCACAACACCCCTGCTACAACTGGCAAAAGCACAGGAGCCACCCCAGGCAGATTCTTGAAGGAGCTGAATAAGCTACGTCCAACCCTGCTGGGAGATAGAGAATACTGAGAGGCAGATGGAGCTAGCTGTCCAGGAGGTACTATGGTTTTCAGTGTTCTCTATCTCCCCCTGCTGGTAGGTGGACACAACCCATTCGTAATGGATTCATCTGCTGATGATGACAAGGAAAAATGCTGGTTAGTTGCAAATCTGGCAGTATTATGTCCAGCACAAGCATATGCTTGTTCAAAATTTCACGTCCGTATCTTTGTTTGCATGGAAGTTGTTGCGGTCTGAATATTGGTCCAAATATGTTCCGATGAGTCGCAACCAATTTTGATGCACACTTTGAGTCAACTTGTTTGACTGGAGTTTGCATCCATAATGTTAATGACATGATTGTGGCCGTGACCTCTCCCAGACGTACCTTATTTCTGGTGATCAGCTTCTTAGCTGGCTTCTGTTTCTTCTGTCTGTCCTTTCTGAGCTAGCTCTGTCTCTCTGTGCTGGCTGCTTCCAGCAGCATGACTCTAATTGCTTCACTATACTGCACCTGGGTGGGTTGAATGAGTTAGCACTGTTTCAGCATGCTGGCTGCCTGGGTCTGGTAGTTGTGACATCATCAGGCTGGGCCTTGATAAGGAAGTGGTGTTCTTTCCTTCGGGGCCTTTGCAACGTTTGCTTTTGCTACTCTTACTTTAGGTCCAGGTTAGTCTTAGTGCAGTGTGCACATGTGGCTTGTGTGTTTAGCTTTCCTGCTTTTCCCTCTTGGTGCTTTGGAAGCACCTGCTGTGTGTAGGGCTTTGGAAGCTCTGTTGTGTTTAGTGGTTTGGAAGCACTGCTGTGTTTGGTGCTTTGGAAGCTCTGTGGTGTTTGGTGCTTTGGTAGCACTGCTGTGTTTGGTGCTTTGGAAGCACTTCTGACTTCTGTGTTTAGCTTCCCTCTTTTTTCCCTTGTGGCTCCCGTCTTCCCTTTTAGTGCTAGGAGCTCTTCTGTTGTTTGGTGCTTAGGAGCACCCTTGTTAATTTAGGGTTGTACAGCTTCTGTAGCTTGGTGCTTAGAGCACCGGTGTTAGGTTAGTGCTGTGGAGCACTGCGGAAGTTTGGTGCTTAGGAAGCACCTTTGTTAGCTTATGTGTTTAGCTTCCCTGCTTTTTCCTTGTGGCTCACCTGCTTTCCCTTTTGGTGCAGTGAGAAGCACTTCTGTTAGAGTAGTGCCTAGGGGCACTCCTGTTAGTCTAGTGTTAGGAACACTTGTTGGTTTAGGGCTTGGGAGCACTTATGTCAGTTTAGGATTTAGGAGCACTTCTGTTGCAAGCTTGTTCTAGTATCCTGGTCCCTGTGTCCGGTAAGTCCTGCCGGCCGCTCGAACCCAGGGGCTCAACTCCTGGGGGGCAGTGGCTAAGTGCAGGTGAAGCTGTATGGACCAGTCTGGTGTACTCCAGTCCAGTATGTTCCAGTCCGGTGTGTTCCAGTCCAGTGCAGACCAGTCCGGTGTCCTCCAGTCCAGGGGGTTCCAGTCCGTGTGTTCCGGAACGCTGGGCGACGCCTGCAGTCCTTGCCTATGCCGGTGTGCTAGCCCAGTGTTGGTTGGTGGGTTTTGCCTGCTGCTGTCGCTCCTCGTCAGCAGCCCAAGGGCTCACGTTTGCTCCAGAGCCCGTCCCCGCGGGCTCTGAACCTGAGAACCTGACAGATTGCAAAGGCCATGAGCCCAGCAAGATCACCCGTCCAGATGGGGTCCATCTCCGTCGTTGTTCTTGATCCTTCCATGACTCTTCATAACTATCATGGTAAACTTTTGTCTCATCCTGTTTTGAAGAAGACCCCTGAAGCGGCAGCTGAGAGAAAACGTGTCCGGCTGCTTGGGATCGTGGAAAACCCAGTTTTGGACATTGACCTTTTTATCACGCTCTCTGAGTATCGCTGCAACCTTGTCTTGAATCCAGCTTTGTGGGATACTCCTGAAGCTGTCGCTGAGAGGAGACGTCTTGGGAATTCCACGCTCTGGGCCCAGCAGGTGTCCAGTCCCGTTCAAGCAACGCCCAGCCAATCCTCTGAATCCAGTCCGAGCAGCACGTGCAGCCAAGCTTCAGAGTCCAGTCCGAGGGACGCTTCTGACCGAGCCTCCAATGCCAGTTCAAGTGGCGCTTCCACTCAAGCTTCGGAGTCCAGTCCGTGGGACGCTGCTGATTGAGCCTCTGATTCCAGTCCGAGGGGGGCTTCTCACTGAGCCTCCAGTGCCAGTCCAGGTGGCGCCTCAACGCAAGCCTCGGAGTCCAGTCCGAGGGACGTTGACCGCGCCTCCAATTCCAGTCCGAGTGGGGCTGTTAATCGAGTCTCCGAGTCCAGTCCAAGCTGTGCTTCCAGGCAAGTCTCTGAGTCCAGTTCGAGTGGCGCTTCAAACCGAGCCTCCTAGTTCCAGTTCGGATCTCAGTTCCAACCCAAGTTTTGATCTGGATCTGCTTATGACGCTCCAGGATTATCGGGTTGCACTTTTGTTTGATCCAGCCTTGAAGGATACCCCTGAAGCTGCAGCAGACAGGAAGCGTGTCGCTTGGCTGGGGTTCGTTGAAAATCCAGTTTCTGCTATGGATCCCTCTACCAGGCTGTTCTTTTACCGCTTCCAACTCCTATCGGATCCAGCCCTGCGAGATACTCCTGAGGCCCAAGCTGAAAGAAGGTGGCTTAGTAGTCCCAGACCTAGTGCCAGTGGCAGCCAAGATGCTGAGTCTGGATTGAGTTGCAGCAGTGGCAACCAAGATGCTGAGTCCGAATGGAGTTGCAGTTCCGGGCAAGATGCTGAGTCCGGATCGAGTTGGAGTTCTGGCCAAGATGCTGAGTCCGGATTGAGTTGCAGCAGTGGCAGCCAAGATGCTGAGTCTGGATCGAGTTGCAACAGTGGCAGCCAAGATGCTGAGTCTGGATCGAGTTGCAGCGGTGGCAGCCAAGATACTGAGTCCGAGTTGAGTTGCAGTTCCGGGCAAGATGCTGAGTCTGGATCGAGTTGTAGTTCCGGCCAAGATGCTGTCCGGATCGAGTTGCAGAAGTGGCAGTCCCGGCCAAGATGCTGTGTCCGGGGCAAGGTGCAGTCCTGGCCAAGATGCTGTGTCCGGGTCAAGTTGCAGTCCCAGCCATGATGCTGAGTCTACACCGAGTGCAGAGTCCAGCCGCGATCTTGAGTCCATGATGAGTGCTGAGTCTACACCGAGTGCAGAGCCCAGCCGAGATGCGGAGTCTATGCTGAGTACCGAGTCCGGTCAAGATGCTGAGTCCGGTGTGAGTTGCAGTCCCAGACAAGATGCTGCTAAGTCCGAATCGAGTGGAAGTTCCGGTCAAGATGCTGAGTCCGGTGTGAGTTGCAGTTCCGGTCAAGATGCTGAGTCCGGTTTGAGTTGCAGTTCCGGTCAAGAGGCTGAGTCCGGACCAAGTCCTAGTCTCAGGCAAGATGCTGAGTCTACTCAGAGTTCCCATTTCAGCCAAAATGTGGAATCCCTTCTGAGTTACAGCTCCAGCCACGAGGTGAGGTCCAGTCCGAAGTCCAGTTTGAGTTCCTGTCCGGCTTCAGATTCCAGGGGTATTGGCTCTAGCCCAGTTCCTGCTGCTACATTGGAGTGCCAGGAGGTCAAGGAAGTTGTGGAGTCCTGCAGGAGAGGGTTCCTTTTGAATGTGACTCCGCGTGTTGCATCCAGAACTCTGATCCTGCCTAGCAGCTGTCCTAAAGAGCCTCGTGGCTGCCAGTGCTACTCTAGTTTCCAAGTTCCAGATTTACTGGCTACTTCCGGTCCAGTAGTCCAGGTCTATGTTTTGAGACCCATTGGTAGATTTCATCACAGTTACCCATGGAGACTGGAATTTTCCTTGAAGACCTGGAGCTCCCGTGGGGAAACGGGAGCCTTGAGGGGGAGGTGCTGTCATGATTGTGGCTGTGACCTCTCCCAGACGTACCTTATTTCTGGTGGTCAACTTCTTAGCTGGCTTCTGTTTCTTCTGTCTGTCCTTTCTGAGCTAGCTCTGTCTCTCTGTGCTGGTTGCTTCCAGCAGCATGACTCTAATTGCTTCACTATACTGCACCTGGGTAGGTTGACTGAGTTAGCTCTGTCTCTGTGTGCTGGCTGTTCCCAGCACAGCTCTAATTGCTTCACTATACTGCAGCTGTGTGGGTTAAGCCTCTCTGTGTTTCAGCATGCTGGCTGCCTGGGTCTGGTAGTTGTGACATCATCAGGCAGGGCCTTGATAAGGAAGTGGTGTTCTTTCCTTCAGGGCCTTTGCAACGTTTGCTTTTGCTACTCTTGCTTTAGGTCCAGGTTAGTCTTAGTGCAGTGTGTACGTGTGACTTGTGTGTTTAGCTTTCCTGCTTTCCCCTAGTGGTTCCCCTGCTTTTCCCTCTTGGTGCTTTGGAAGCACTGCTGTGTGTAGGGCTTTGGAAGCTCTGTTGTGTTTGGTGCTTTGGAAGCACTGCTGTGTGTAGGGCTTTGGAAGCTCTGTTGTGTTTAGTGCTTTGGAAGCACTGCTGTGTGTAATGCTTTGGAAGCACTGCTGTGTTTGGTGCTTTGGAAGCACTGCTGTGTGTAGGGCTTTGGAAGCTCTGTGGTGTTTAGTGCTTTGGTAGCACTGCTGTGTTTGGTGCTTTGGAAGCACTTCTGACTTCTGTGTTTAGCTTCCCTGTTTTTTCCCTTGTGGCTCCCCTGTCTTCCCTTTTAGTGCTAGGAGCTCTTCTGTTGTTTGGTGCTTAGGAGCACCCTTGTTAGTTTAGGGTTGTAGACAGGGGCGTATCTGCGTGGGGCCTCAGGGGCCTGGGCCCCCGCAGATTTCGCCCTGGACCCCCCTACCGCTGCCAACCCTCCCCCTCCGTTGCTCGCCTACCTTCGCTGGCGGGGGACCCCAACCCCCGCCAGCCGAGGTCCGCGTCCTCCTGCCGCTGCCGGCTGCCTTTGGTCCTTTAATTCTTCCATTGAAGCTGGCGCCGACGAAAGTTTCTTTTGAGTCTGACGTCGCTGCACGTTGTACGTGCAGGACGTCAGACTCAGAAATTGTTTCTGAGTCTGACGTCCTGCACGTACAACGTGCAACGTGCAGCGACGTCAGATTCAAAAGAAACTTTTTCGTCGGCGCCAGCTTCAATGGAAGAATGAAAGGACCAAAGGCAGCCGGCAGCGGCAGGAGGACGCGGACCTCGGCTGGCGGGGGTTGGGGTCCCCCGCCAGCGAAGGTAGGCGAGCAACGGAGGGGGAGGGTTAGCAATGGCAGCGGCTGGGGGGAGGGGGATCGGCAATGGCGGTGGCGGCGGCGGCGGCGGGGGGGGGGCTATAATGTGCCCCCCCCTCTCTGGCCCTGGCCCCCCCTACCGCCGCAGTTCAGATACGCCCCTGGTTGTAGAGCTTCTGTAGCTTGGTGCTCAGAGTACCCGTGTTAGGTTAGTGCTGTGGAGCACTGCGGAAGTTTGGTGCTTAGGAAGCACCTTTGTTAGCTTATGTGTTTAGCTTCCCTGCTTTTTCCTTGTGGCTCACCTGCTTTCCCTTTTGGTGCAGTGAGAAGCACTTCTGTTAGCGTAGTGCCTAGGGGCACTCCTGTTAGTTTAGTGTCTAGGGGCACTCCTGTTAGTCTAGTGCCTAGGGGCACTCTTGTTAGTGTAGTGCTTAGGTCTGTTAGCTTACTGTTAGGAACACTTTTGTTGGTTTAGGGCTTGGGAGCACTTATGTCAGTTTAGAATTTAGGAGCACTTCTGTTGCAAGCTTGTTCTAGTATCCTGGTCCCTGTGTCCGGTAAGTCCTGCCGGCCGCTCGAACCCAGGGGCTCAACTCCTGGGGGGGCAGTGGCTACATGCAGGTGAAGCTGTATGGACCAGTCTGGTGTACTCCAGTCCAGTGTGTTCCAGTCCAGTGTCCTCCAGTCCAGGGGGTTCCAGTCCGTGTGTTCCGGAATGCTGGGCGACGCCTGCAGTCCTTGCCTGTGCCGGTGTGCTAGCCCAGTGTTGGTTGGTGGGTTTTGCCTGCTGCTGTCGCTCCTCGTCAGCAGCCCAGGGGCTCACATTTGCTCCAGAGCCCGTCCCCGCGGGCTCTGAACCTGAGAACCTGACAGTTAAAATGTATTTCATCGGAATTAGCATCAAAAACTGTACAGGATTTTAATTTTTTAGCCATTCTTATAAATGTGTTTGGATTTTATTAGACCCCCAAAATGGCATTTTGGTAAATGTCGCGCGCTCATGGACTGACCTTTCTGAAAAGGGGGTCTAGATCTGCAACTATTGCAGTTAGAGACCTCAAATTTTGGGAAATTTTGTTTAACACCTGACTCGCACAACAGATAAAATTTGAACAAAATTGGAGACAAGATGGTGGGAAGGTTTAGACCACTTGGCATGGAATGACTCATGGTCCATAACCACAATGCCTCCACCCTTATCGGCCGGTTTAATAACTATATCGGCGTTAGATGATAGATAATGTAAGGCCTTGTTTTCCTGTGTAGTGAGGTTATGGAAAGGATGTCTCTTTTTACTGTTTTGAAGGTTAAAAATGTCCTGAAGGACAACTTCATGGAAAGCTTGGTTCATGGGGTCAACATTACCTGGTGGGATCCAGTTATGGAGGGATCCTGATGATATGTTATGGTGGTAGAAAAAAAAAGTTGTAACTTCTTCTGGAATCTAAATAAATAAATCCTGGTCTGAAAAGGGTCATAAGTGGTAGTGGGAGCAAAAGAAAGACCTCTTTGCAATACTTTTTTCTCTGCTTCTGTTCTGACTTTGGACAAGTTGAAGATGGGAATATCCCCTACCACTGCCGCGACCATGTCCTCTTCTTCTCCCACAGCCTCTTCCTCTGTACTTATGATGAAACCTGTAATCTTGATAATCTGGTCCGGGTGTGGATGTTTTCCATCCAATTTGAAAATTGTCTCTCCTCCATAGTTCTAACAAATCTTTGCAGGGGGCAATCTGGGGTGTTGGGCTAGTGAGGGGTGATGTAAACGAAACATCTTAGAAATACTTCTGATTCTTTTGCGACTCCTTTCTACTGTACTAGAGGATTCATCATTTGCTTGGTGTACTTGTGCATGTACTAATATATATTTTTTTATTATCTTGTTGTTTATGATTATACTAGTACAAAAGGCCCATTTCTGAAACAAATGAAACGGGCGCTAGCATGGTATTTGTTTTCTGCCATGAATGTGTTGTAACAGTTTTTTATTATAATTGTGTTGTGTTGGTAATGAAAAAGTGTAATTTCTACTTTATGTGCAATTTCATTGTTTAATTTTTGTGTTTTTGTAGTGTTTTTCTTTTTGTATTTGTAGGATGTAGTATAAGGAAGTTACGAAATACTACATCCTACAAATAGGATGTTGTGTGCACGCGTGCTTCGTGATTATTTCTTGCTGAGTGTGTGTGAGAGTGTCTGTGTGAACAGAGAGAGTGAGTGTGTGTGTGAGAGAGAGAGAGTGAGTCTGGGTGTGAGTGTGTGTGTGTGAGAATGAGATTGTGTTTGTTTGAATGAGTGTGTGTGCGAGTGCATATGTGAGTCAAAGTGATGTGAGTCAAAGTGAGTGTGAGAGAGTGTGTTTCACATAGATAGTGTGAGAGAGTATGTGTGCGATACATAGAGTGTCTGTGAGTGCGACAGTGTATGAGACGGAGAGTGTGTGTGAGACTGAGAGTGTGTGAGAGTGTGTGTGTGTGAGTGTGAGAGAGAAATGCTGTCTCTCCATGGCAGAGTGTGTGTATGTTGTAGTGTGGGTTGGGGTGGTGTAGTTTGGTTGTGTTTGTGGGTGTGAGTGAGAGAAGCTGGTTTTCCATGGTAGAGCTTGTGTTTTTTTTTTTTTGGGGGGGGGGGAGTGTGTGGGTGTAAGTGAGAGACAGCGTGGCAGAGTTTGTGTCTGCTGTTGTGGGGGTGGTTGGGGGTAGTGTGTGTCTGAGTGAGTGTGTTTCTCCATGGCACAGTGTTTGTATGCTTGTAGGAAGGGGTTTGGTGTTTGAAGGAATGTCTGTGTGTGCAGCCAGATGCTGTTTTCCTTTGGATATTTCTTTTATGATGTCGGTGTGTGTGTGTGTGTGGGGGGGGGGAGGTTGTCAGAGTTTGTGTATGATTGTGTGTGTGTGTGGGGGGGGGTGGGGTGGACAATGTAGCAGCATCTGTGTGGGAGAGTGTGGGCACTCACCATGATCTACTTTTCGTGCATTGAAATAATCCCGTCCATTTTTCTGCTCCACTGTGGTAAAATGACAGCTGCTGCTGTGCATTAGCGGATTGTCTGAGTGTTCGTAGCCAGTGCGCAGGTGCGCTTGTTGTGGGCTCGGGATTCGATTGGCATTTTTTTTTGTAGCGAGACACAGGCGCGCTTTGTGTTGTTATGCGAGTGGAGTTAAAGGCGCGCGCCTGTGTTCACGCGAGTTAGGGAGCGCGATTCTTTAATGCCGGTATAACTCATTACCCGCCCTTGACGTCGTGACGTTTTGACGCGAGGGCGGAGCAGACAGATGGTCGTTTGTTGTGGGCACGGGAGTGGCTTGGTGTGTTTTTGTTCCCCGCCCTCGACGTCATGACGTTTTGATGCGAGGGGGGAGAAGACAGAGATGGAGCCTGAGCTTCAGAAGCTTCAAACCGTTCACTGAAGCCACGGAGTCAGCTTCAGAACGTTGAGGGTACTTTTTATTATATAGGATTTGAGTAATCTATCGTTAGATAATGTTCTTTTTTGTGTTCTATACATGGTCATTCCCTAATATTTTTCTTAGTTTGATATTTAATTCTCAAAACTGCCCACGGATAAATGAGCCCTCTTTTATAGTCATTGATGATGTATCGTTTGAATTTGGCCATTTTCACTTTCTTAATCTCTTGTCTAAAACTCCTATTACGGATGTTTACCTCTGGGATAACTGTATTGAAATTACTATCATCTTTCTATAATGAGTCGAGTTCTAATCTAAGTTGGTTTTTAATATCTTCTGCCTTCCTTTTAGCTGTCTCAATCAACTGTTAGTACTGATAAGCTGTACAATACTTTCACTAAGCTCTGATCCCTAATCTTCCTGTTACAAATTGTTTTTGAGATTGTTCTTATTTAATGTTGCAGGGGAATCTAACATTTATATCCACCCTTTGGTGGAGATCTTTAAAACCATGTATGCAAGCAAGTGAAGTTCACATTTGTTTTCTCAATTGGAGGAAAAAAAAAGATTGAAAACACTATCAATCCTTTTGTATAATTTTGTATGGAGTGGGCCAGTAGGGAATGAACTGGTGTTAAATTTTGAGAAAACGGAGATGCTTTGGTTGTTACGACCTGTTCTTTGCCTTGACTTCACCTGATGTATTCATTTGATATACCGCATTTAAACCCAAAGGATGGAAACAACTTCAGTAAGCACATGAATGTTGAAGGTATAAGGGTGGTTTTAGATTCTTTATAAATAGATTAAATAGGGATGATGATTTTTGGTAAGACAGTTATATAGCATATCCAGAAAATATTAGGTTGATTATATAGTAATTGGTATTGTCAGATTACTGTAATTCATTTATATATAGATAGCTAGGAAAGGGGAAGTACTACTGATAGGTGACTTCAATATGCCGGATGTTGATTGGGGTGTCCGGCTGCAGGGTCGTCTAGAAGCAAAGAGATCTTAGATTCCCTACAGGAAAAATTGTTCCAGCAGTGGGTAACAGAACTGACATGGGATGGAGCTGTTCTGGACTTGGTGCTTACGAATGGAGAGTACGTTTCTGACGTCAAGGCGGCGGACCATTTGGCATCTAGTGATCATCGTATGGTATGGTTCAATATTAAAACAGAAAAGAGGGCTCGTTCGAGATTGAAGGTCCTGGATTTCAAAGGAACTAACTTTGCCGAGATGGGGGAATTTCTCAAGGAACAGTTAGCGGGATGGGAACAGCTGAAGGATGTAGAACAGCAATGGACAAGACTGAAAGGAGCTATATTAAAGGCAACTAACCTTGATGTTAGAAAATTACATAAAAGTAAGAGGAAAAGAAGGCCTCTCTGGTACTCGAATGTAGTAGCTGAAATGATAAGGGAAAGGAGGCTAGCCTTTGCACGTTATAAGACGACTCAGAAAGATGAAGGCAGGAGAGAATACCTAAATAAGCGAAGCGGCAAATGGAGGAAAAGATAGCTAATATGGTAAAATTGGGGGACAAGACCTTTTTCAGATATGTAAGTGACAAGAGGAAGTGCCATAATAGCATTGTGAGGCTCAAAGCTGAGGGAGAGAAATATGTGGAAGATGATAAGGATAAAGCTGAACTGCTTAACGATTATTTTAGCTCTGTGTTCATGAATGAAAGACCGGGGGTAGGGCTGCAGAAAACAAAGGCTAAAGGGGATGGATGTATGGTAGACCAAGACCCGTTTATGGAGGACTGTGTTCGTGAGGAGCTTGCCAAACTAAAAGTAGACAGAGCAAAGGGGCCTGATGGGATACACCCGAGGGTGCTTCAGGAACTCGGAGAAGTCCTGTCGGCTCTGCTGATGGACCTCTTCAATGCTTCCTTAGAAACTGGAATGGTCCCGGTGGACTGGAGAAGGGCGCATGTGCTTCCTTTGCACAAGGGTGGAAGTAAGGAGGAGGCTGGGAATTACAGACCTGTCAGTCTGACCTCAGTGGTGAGTAAGCTAATGGAAACGCTTCTGAAGAGGAGGATTGTAAGTTTTCTTGAACTACATGGAATGCGGGACCCGAGGCAGCATTGCTTCACTAGTGGCAGGTCGTGTCAGACGAATGTGACTGTCTTCTTTGACTGGGTGACCAAACAGTTGGGGCGCTTGATGTGGTATACTTGGATTTCACCAAAGCCTTTGACACGGTTCCGCACAGGCGACTGATAAATAAATTGAGTGCCCTCGGTAGGGGACCTAGAGTAACGGATTGGGTTAAAAATTGATTGAATGGTAGGCAGAGGGTGGTGGTAAATGGAGCTTGCTCTGAAGAAAAGAATGTCGTCAGTACAGTACCGCAGGGATTGGTCTTGGGTCCGGCTCTTTTTAACGTCTTTGTGAGCGATATTGCGGAAGGGTTGTCTGGTAAGGTTTGTCTCTTTGTGGATGATACTAAACTCTGCAACAGGGTGGACAACCTGGAGGGTGTGAATGACATGAGGAAGGACCTAGCGAAGCTAGAGGAATGGACTGATATTTGGCAACTAAGGTTTAATCCCAAAAAATGCAGGGTCATGCACTTGGTTTGCAAAAATCCGAGGGAACGGTACAGTATAGGGGGTGTGGTGTTTCAGTGTGCGAAGGAAGAGTGGGACTTGGGGGTGATTATGTCTGATGACCTTAAAGCTTTCAAACAGGTAGAAAAAGCGACGGCCAAAGCCAGAAGGATGCTTGAGTGCATAAAGAGAGGCATGACCAGCAGGAAAAAGGAGGTGATAGTGCCGTTGTATAAGTCTCTGGTGAGGCCTCATTTGGAGTATTGCGTGCAGTTCTGGAGACCGCACCTACGGAAAGATATAAACAGGATGGAGTCGGTCCAGAGGGTGGCTACGGAATTAGTAAGCGGTCTTGAATGCAAACATTATAGGGACAGGCTTATAAACCTCAACATGTATACGCTGGAAGAGAGGAGGGAGAGAGGAGACATGATAGAAACGTTTAAATATCTCAAGGGCATTTATGTACAGGAAGAGAGCCTTTTTCAAATGAAGGAGAGCTCTGGAATGAGGGGGCATATGACAAAGTTAAGAGGGAATAGGCTTAGGAGTAACCTAAGAAAGTATTATTTCACAGAAAGGGTGGTGGAGGCGTGGAGTCTAGGACTGTTCCAGAATGTAAAAAGGCATGGGATAAGCATGTGGGATCGCTTAGGAACAGGAAGAATTAGGGGTTACAGAGGATGGGCAGACTGGATGGGTCATGTGGCCGTTATCTGCCGTCATGTTTCTATGTTTCTGAACAGAAGTGCAGTATAATTTGATTCTTACACTGACTAGTCAATGCTCAACAAAAACTGGATATCGTCTGCATAAATTCTGAACTGAAGATTCAGATGGTTAAGTAATCTACACAAGGGGAGCAAGAAGATATTAAAGAGCATAGCTGACAGGGAGGATCCTTGTAGGACCCCAGTTGGTATATCAGTGTCTACAGTGTCTCACACTTACATATGCACACACCTCATCAGTGAAGGGTGCATATTTGGAGAACCCTAATGGTTGCAACACCAATCAGGGAAGCCCAATTCAAATCCCGCTGCTGCTCCTTGTGATATTAGGCAAGTCACTTAACCTTACATTGTCTTAGGTACAAACTTAGGGGCCCTTTTACTGATACTTAGTGCATGCTAACTGCTAAGAAGTCCACAGGTATACAGTGGGGTTCTTAGCAGTTAGTGCATGCTAGGCACTCGTTATCAAAGCAGATGGGCATCTCAAAATAGGCAAAAAATGGTCCATCTGCTGAAAATGTCCATATTGTGATTTTTGAAAGGCAGAATTTAGATGTTTTACACTGCAGTTTTTCCAAATAGCAAGGGGGCATGTTGGAGACCTGTTTTGGTGGAATTAGGGTGGGCCTAAAATTAGGACATCTTTCAGTGATAATGGAATGGGAAGAACATCCAAGGCAAAAAAGAAGGATGTTTTTATATAGTCCTTTTTCAGTCACATGCAGGGTACAAAAAAGGGCCCTGATTGAGCAACTGACCACTGGAGGGATGAAGACATGACCCCTCCTTAATTTCCCAGCAGTTACTGACCCCCTCACCTCCTAAGAAGTGGAAGTGCAGTGGCGTACCTAGGGTAGTTGACACCCGGGGTCGGTCATTTTTTAACACCCCCCTCCAAAATCCAGTACTAGGCATACCGAGAATACAAAACATTCAGGACCTATAGAGCAATTCTAGCATACCATAAGCAGTAATTTCTACAAGTCACACAAGGAAAAGGAAAGCATCTTAAACACTACAGTGAGCACTAGAACATCAATTCACCTACTGTAAAACAAAACCAGCCAGAATAGTACAGATCGACGATCCTGCACAGTCAATGCTAACTGAAAGCCATGTCTTTTTCACAAACAGATACAGCCTAATCCACTATAGAATAAGTAATCATAAACTTTCTATTTAGACAAAAATTAAACTGAACCCCCAAGATGCCAGACTCTGCATACAATGCAACACCACAGAAACAGAAAATGTCCCCAAGTACTGTGCAAAATATAAAGACAGCAGATGTAAATTTAAAAAAATTAACAAATACCAATCATCACTTTACAAATTAACAAATAGAAATAAAACAAATATAGAAAATCAAATAATACCATTTTATTGGACTAATACATTTAGTTTTCAGAGGCCAAAACCTCCTTCCTCAGGTCAATACAGTATAGTGCTGTTACAGTATCCTATCCTGACCTGAGGAAGGGGGTTTTGTTCTCCGAATGTTAGTCAAAATGTATTAAAATTAGTCCAATAAAAAGATTACCTTATTTACATGTTCTATTTATAAACATTTATTAACACATCTGCAATAATACTTTATCCTAAAGCAAAAAAATAAAAATATATATTTTATTAACAGTTTGTTGTCTCTGGTTTCTGCTTTCCTCATCTTCTTTTCACTGTCTTCCTTCCTTCCATCTAGCATCTGTCTTCGCTCTCTCTGTGCCATCCAGTGTCTGCCCGCTCTGCCGTCCCCTCTATCCATTATCTGCCCTCTCTCCCTGCCCCTTCCATCCACTGTCTGGCCTCTCTCCCCCTTCCATCCAAATCTGCCCTCTATCTCTGCCCCTTCCATAAACCATCTGCCTGTCTGCCCTCTCTCTCCCCCCCTTCCATCCATGGTCTGCCCTTTCTCTCTGCCCCTTCAATCCACCATTTGCCTTTCCTCTCCCATCCATCCAGGGTCTGCCCTCCCTCTCGCTCCCCCTTCCATCCAGGATCTGTCCCCTCTCTCTCTCTGCCCCCTCTTTTCGGTCCCAAGTGTCAGCCCCACTATCCCACCAGTCCCCAGTTTCAGCCCCAGCCCTTTTCTCTCACCAGTCCTGAGCTTCAGCCCCAGCCACTTCTCCCTGTCCCCTTTTCAGCCCCTGCCCCTTTTCTGTCCCCAGTTCCAGTACTAGCCCCCTTATCCCACCTACCCTCCTTTTCAGCCCCCAGTTCCAGTCCCCTTCATCCATATGCCTTGCATTAGGGCCCCCCTTTTCAGCCCCAGACCCATTCTGCCACCTGCCCCAGGCATGGCCCCATTCTTCCTCCTGCCTCCATCTCAGACCCCAGTTCCAGCTCCAGGCCCCTCCTCCCATCTGAGCTCCCCCTCCCAGACCCAGTCCCCTTCTCCCATCTGAGCCCCCCCCCACCTGCCCGCCAGCTCCGTTGACAGATGACCCTCTTCTCCTGCCACTCGGCACCCAGCCTTAAAAAAAATCAGTGAAGCGCCTTGCGTCTGCTCTGCTGTAAAAGAAACAAATCGCTTCGTCGTGTCAGCCCTTCCCTCACTGTGTTCTGCCCTCTGATGTAACTTCCTATTTCCGTGAGGGCGGGACATAGTGAGGGAAGGGCTGACACGAGGCGATTTGTTTCTTTTACAGCAGAGCAGACGTGAGGCGCTTCACAGATTTTTTTTAAGGCTGGGTGCCGGGTAGCAGGAAAAGAGGGTCATCTGTCGACGGAGCTGGTGGGCAGGTGGGGACTGCAGCGCCAGCTGAGCACCCCCCCACACCTGCTGACACTAGGGGCGGACCGCCCCTACCACCCCGCCCTTGGTACGCCACTGTGGAAGTGACAGTGGATACTAGGCTCTATGACAGCTTCAGGTACTATGACCATTCCTAATAGAGTAGCAAGCAAGTGTAAGAAGTAGCCTAGTGGTCACTGTAGTGGACTTTGAACAATGGGACCAAGGTGTAACTCCTATTTTAACACTTTTATTTCTGTACAAATATGTGACCCCTCCTGAAACATAGAAATACCTACTGTATCTGAATTTATAAGACACAAGTGTGATGGCTATAGTAGTGGTGTATGTTTAGGTACAGTAGTTTTGTTGTTGTTTTTCATCTGGAGGGCTCACATTAACATTTATAGGAATTAAGGTGGGATTTGTACCTTGGTCCAATTGTTTAAAGTTCACTGCACTGACTACTAGGCTGCCTTTCTGCTCTGCATGGACATCTGTGTGGCCATTTTTGTAGATATGATGCTAGGCAGACATTTTTGTGCTTGGTGTTTTGTCTTTCATATTTTTGGATGTTTAATTTTGGAAAGTGGCTGCTCAATTTGGTCGTATTCAGCACAAAAACTTCCTTGTCACATATTTTCGAAAAGGAAATGCCGTTTTCCGGTTGAAAATGGCTGTGAGATGGATGTTTTTATGATGTTATGAGCAGGACATCCCAACTCTGACTTGGACAGTCTTTCGAAAATGCCCCTCCCAGTGTACCTTAAGCTATTACTGAAAAAGTGTGAGTTAAATCCAAAATAAATAAATAAATAAACTTCTTACATCTTGACACTTCTCTGTATACATGCTCCTAATTATCCTGTATGCTATCTTAACTAGACTGTAAGCTCTATTAAATAGGAAAAGTCTCTCATATGTATCTCTAATGCACTTCATACGCATGGTAGAGTCACGGTGTAGGGTATTATTCTATAATCCTGAGGATGGTTTTGGTAAATATGCATGTTAATAAAATTAAGAACATAAGAGTTGCCATACTGGGACAGACTGAAGGTCCATCAAGCCCAGCATCCAGTTTCCAATAAGTGGCCAATCTAGGTTACAAGTACCTGGCAAGATCCCAATACAAGACAATACATTTTATTTATGCTGCTTATCCTAGAAATAAGCCATGGATTTTCCCAAATCCATCTTAATAATGGCTTATGGACTTTTCTTTTAGGAAGATATTCAAACCTTTTTTAAACCCCGCTAAGCTAACTGCTTTTACCACATTCTCTGGCAACGAATCTCAGAGCTTAATTTCACGTTGAGTGAAGAAATATTATCTCCAGTTTGTTTTAAATTTATTACTTTGTAGCTTCATTACATACCCCCTAGTCCTAGTATTTGTGGAGAGGAAACAAGCGATTCTCCACTTGTTATTTTATACACCTCTATCATATCTCCCCTCAGCTGTCTTTTCTCCAAGCTGAAAAGCCCAACGTATTCACCAATATATTTAAGAACTTTTGGTTTGATGGCTTCTCCCCGTATGTTTATAAAGCCAGAGCTGGGCATCCAAGACCAATGACTAAGCACCTGCTTGCAGCAAGGAACTAAGGGGCCCTTTTATAAAACTGCGCTGAAAAATGGCCCCCGGTAGTGTAGATGCGTGTTTTGGGCGCGCGCAGAATCATTTTTCAGCTCCCTGTAAAAAATACATTTTTAAAATTTTTGGTGAAAATGGACGTGCAGCAAATTGAAAATTGCCGCGCGTCCATTTTGGGTCTCAGACCTTACTGCCAGCCAGTGGTAACCGGGTGGTAATGACCTACGTGCGTCAAATGCCACTTGGCGCACGTCGAAAAATATTTTTTTCGGACACAAAAAATGAAATTACCACAAGAGTCACGTGGTAGTTGGGCAGTAACTCCATTTTGGCACGCGTAGATGCTTACACAGCTTAGTAAAAGGGCACCTAAGCAATTGTTTATAGGAGCATTTCCACAATAGGGATTTAGGTTGAACGTAGACATAAGGCAGTCCCGGCTATTTAACATCCGATGTAAGTACAGCTTGCAACCTGTAGCAGAGTGTTACAATGAAAAAAGCAGGATGCCATCTCTCTCCTCTCCAATCTGTCCAAAATTCTGCGGCCCGACTTTTCCGCCAGAACGTTATACCCACACTAGCCCACTCCTCAAGTCACTTCACTGGCTCCCTGTCCGATTCCGCATACAGTTTAAACTTCTCGTACTGACCTTTAAATGCATCCACTCTACAGCCCCCCATTACCTCTCCACTCTCATCTCTCCCTACATTCCTCCCCGTGAAATCCGCTCACTAGACAAATCTCTCTTGTCGTTCCCCCTTCTCCTCCACTGCTAACTCCAGGCTTTGTTCCTTTTCTCTCGCGGCACCTTATGCCTGGAATAGACTTCCTGGACCTATATGTCTAGCCCCAACTCTACCTATTTTCAAATCTACGCTGAAAACCCATCTTTTCACTGCTGCTTTTGGCTCCTAGCCACTACTCATTTGCCCTCCCCTTGTTCCTTCCCTCCTTCTCACCCAGTACTTCCCTCACCCTTAACTGTCTTGTCTGTCTGTATTACTATTACTTAGATTGTAAGCTCTATAGAGCAGGGACTTGTAGATAGAATGTATTTGGATACAGGCAGCAGATGATGTTTTGTATATTCCTGAGAATCTAGCATGTGATGTTTTTGTTCTTTCCTGAGAAAGTAGCAGAATAGCAGGTGATGTTTGTACATTCCTGAGCAGGTTCACGAGCTGTTCATGTAGAGTTGTTCTTGTAAGCAATGCATGATCATGGTTGTGTAAGCAAAATGTAACCAATAGTAATGATAATACATGTAATATCCATGAATATTCATAGAGTATATAAGAAGGGGATTGACTCCCAAATAAAGAGTTTTTTGCCCAGACACACGAGAGGAGAGTTATTTTGCAACATCTGGTGATCCCCGACGTGATCGGTGAAAACGTGACGTACTTACTACGACTGGAACAGTCAGCGCGCCATTCCTTCTACGGAACACTGTAAGTATGGGGGGAAATTTAACATCATCACATAAACAACATGCACAGGAGCTATATACTATAACGCAAAGATATGGTTCCTCCCGAAATCCAATAACTCTTAAAGATATAGAGCGTTAATTGAGGAAATAGTTTGTCAATGTCCCTGGTATCCAGAGAAGGGATCATTCGATCCTCAACATGGGAAAAGATAGGGCAGCAGTTTCGTTTAGAGCCTAGAGTTTCGACTCCTATATTATTGACTTGGAGAGAGATATATTCTACTATAGTAATTCTCTCTTCTGGATTGACAGGCATTACTAACGAAAATATATCCAACAAATTGCCAGGCAAGACCTGGTCTCTTTTACCTCCCGCGACTCTTGGACCTACACCTTCTCCTCCTTCTTGTCGGCTGGCCACCGATATGGGAAGGGAAGAGCAAAACAAAACTCCTGACTTTACTACTACTACCCCTAATAAACCAATTGAAAATATCCAAACAACAACGCTAATGATAGCGTTATTATTACCAAAACACCAAAGAGCGTAGAACGACCTAGTTTAATTCAATTAGGTATACAGCAAGCACGAAAAAATGGTGAATTCATTTGGAACGATGATCTATGGGATAATTCGGAACCTAATCCTAATTTATACCCAGTTACTAGAACTACAACAATAGAGGCAGGGAACGAAACACATCATGCAGAATGGACTGCTCTACCTTATCAAGTTTTGAGAGAATTACGTAGAGCTATCGTAGAATCAGGTTTAAAAAGTTCATTTGTTCAAGGCATGATAGAAGGGATTAGTAACGGTTACTTAATGACTCCAAAAGATTGGAAAGACCTTTTCCGTATGCTGTTAACTCCTGCGCAATATGTAGTGTGGGATAATGAATATAAGCAAGCAGCACAACTTATCACTGGGACTAATTTGGTGCCTGATCAAATTTATGGATCGGGACCATTTTCAACCCTTGATATGCAAATTCAACAAAACGATACCTGTTTTCAAGCCATAGGCACTTGTATCTTGCGAGCATTTAAAAGAACACCAGAAGGGAATAAACCAACAAAATCTTTTGCATCAATTAAACAGGGTGCAACCGAATCTTACCTTCAATTTGTTAATCGATTGCAGGAAGCTGTAACTAGGCAAATTGATAATCTTGATGCGCAAACAGAGTTATTGATTAAATTAGCCCAAGAAAATGCAAATTCAGATTGCAAAAAGGCATTGCAGACTGTAGCTCATCGCCCAGGAATTACTTTAGCAGATTTATTGAGCGCATGTGCAGATGTGGGGACTCATGGTTATTCTATGAATTTGTTAGCAGGAGCTATACAAAAAGGTAATAAGCCACAGGGGACGTGTTTTAATTGTAAGAAACCAGGACATTTTCGAGCTCAGTGTAGAGCCCCAGGAGGGGGTGCCAACTTTGCAAAAGGACCTTCTCGACCTTCTCGAAAATGTCCTCGATGTCAAAAAGGATATCATTGGGCCAATCAATGTCGCTCTAATCCAATTAATTCCACACCGCCACCCCCAAAAAACTTTGCTCCGGGTTAACTCCTAACCTCGGTCCAAAGGGAGTGCAAGGGTCTTTTGCTCATAGTACTACTGCTACACAAGGTAGTGCAGGAATTGACCTTATTGCAGCGGAATGTAAAACTGCCATCTTACCTCATGAAGTTTTGGTATATAATACTACCTTTAAAGGACCCATTCCAGCGGCTACTGTAGGTTTAGTATTACCTCGCTCCTCTGCATCGAAGGCAGGTATTCATGTTATCCCTGGAGTTATTGATGCTGATTACACAGGCATTGTTAAAATTCAAGTATGGTCCTCATCACCTTTAACAATTTCTCCCGGGGACTCGTGGGCACAATTAATTATTTACCATATTTTACAGCACCTATTCCTTCTACTGTCTCTCGTACAGGGGGCTTTGGATCTACGCGACAGGTAAGTGCAGTTTTAAAAACCGGTTTCTAATGCACGACCCACTGCTCAATTTTATTGCAACAAAAGCCCTTTGTTGGTATATTAGATACCGGGGCGGATGTTTCTGTCATAGCTTATAAACAATGGCCTGTGGAATGGCCCATTGAAGATACTTCACATGTGACAGGAATAGGGGGAACTCAGTCAGCCTCCCAAAGTTCTCAATGGTTATCTATTACATATCCTAACGATACCAAGGTTCTAGGACATATTAAGCCCTGTATTTTACAAGTACCCTTTAATTTATGGGGTCGTGACCTTTTGGAACAATTAGATGCATCATTGATCCTACCTGATTAACAGTTCATAAATATGTCTTTTTCTCTTCCTTTGGAATGGAAAACTGACAAACCTGTTTGGGTAGAGCAGTGGCCGATTACCAGAGAAAAACTGTTGATTTTACATCAATTGGTGGAAGAACAATTACAATTAAATCACATTGAGCCTACCAATTCTCCATATAATACTCCGGTATTTGTGATCAAGAAAAAAATCCGGAAAATGGAGATTTTTACATGACCTACGAGCTATTAATGCGATTTTAGAACCAATGGGCCCGTTACAATGTGGTATTCCAACTCCTAATTTGATTCCTTATGATTATCAATTAGCTATTATAGATCTGAAGGATTGTTTTTTTTTCAATTCCTCTCCAGGAAAAAGATTATAAATACTTTGCTTTTACTGTACCTGTTTACAATAATGCACACCCTACTACTAGGTATTGTTGGAAAGTTTTGCCCCAGGGAATGTTAAATTCACCCACTATTTGTCAATACTATGTTCATCAAGCCTTGCAACCATTTCGTGCCTATTTCCCTCAACTTTTGGTATATCATTATATGGATGATATACTAATTGCAGGGATAACTCTTCCCCCTTCTTGGAAATCTACTTTAATTTCTATCTTGGCCTCCTCAGGATTAACAATTGCCTCAGAGAAGGTTCAAGAAAAGGAACCCTATTTATATCTAGGTTTCCGTATGACTAAAGCTGCAGCCCAACCTGTCGCTCCTCATCTCAATTTACAGTCTCCCACGACATTACATCAATTACAAGAGATTTTAGGAAATCTCAATTGGTTACGTCCCTACTTGAAACTTCCTACACTCACTGCATCGCAACAAACAATTCTGTCACAATTGGATCAAATCTTACAAACAAAATGGACAGATAGACGAGATGCATTTGCCCTTTTTTGTTTTTACTGTTAACCCTCCAAGGTTACTTGGAGAATCGCCTTTCTTCTCTCTTTATAGGTCATATCCGCAGTCATCAACCTTTTCCTGGTGGTCTGTCTGAAGGGAATGCTCGAGCGGATCGCCATCTTCATTTTTTCTCCACTACACACTGAATCATCTCAATCTCATCAATAATCCTGCTACAAAAACTTTTTCTTCCAGATTTGAACAACATTTTCGTACTCCTGCCCCACCTTTATCTCGTCCTTTGGTCATATACCGACAACTACCTTCTGATCAGTGGAGTTCCCCTGTGCCTCTCTTTACCTGGGGTCGTGGTTACGCTGCTGTTCAAACAGATTCTGGCCCGGTGTGGATTCCAGCAAAGTGGGTGAAACCTCATGTCGTGGCATCAAGGTCTTCACAACCCAATTCCCAATTTCACACTCACCCTTCAAGGACCGCAGATGCAAACACGCAAACGGTCAGTGACTCGTCAACCTAATGCTCCTGTTACTTGGGGACAAATTAAAGCCTTGAGTCAACAAGCTACAGAGACTTTAGAAAAAGCTCATATTGAAAAGACTGATGATAACTTCGTAGTGGCTATTATTGCAGCGCTTAATGCTAATTCCATTACATTGCTTCTACTGTGTTGTTGTTTGTACATACCTTGTGGACAGTCACAATTACTTCCCACAAAAAATATTTGGGAAGCGTTTGCAATTTCACTGAACCAAACTGATTTCTGTCTTTCTCATCAAAAGGCAGTTGGAGAAGTTTTGGCAACTTGCCTGATTCCAGTATGTCATGATCCTAAAGATATGCAAAATGATACTTGGTTTTATTCACAGCTTCCTGTTAATTCATCCTATCGAAATGCTTCTTATGAATACCATAATTGGGGAACACAAACCCTGTTGCCGCCTACTTTGGCAATGCATGTGAGAACCAATCAAATAGCTAGTATCAATATGACATGTGCTCGTATGGTTAATTGTACCCGATCAAATTGTGTTAATTTTGGACCAACTTTGTTAAATTGTAGCTCCTACGAAAATGTTTCATATATTTATAAATTTACTCATTTACCCCCTGGCTGGTTTTGGTCATGTGGAATGTATACCTTTAATTATATTCCAGCTAATATATCTGATGGTACTACATGCTGTCTAAGTCGACTCACTATGGTACTTCCCAGTAAACATATTTTATTTTCTAACTCCTCACATATGCGATCCAAGCGTATGACCCTTGCTGCCAATTGCAATGATAATGTTAAATTTCTGAGTCAAACTGAATATCTGGCACTTGCATTTCATTAATAGGTGTCCCTGCATTGGCAGCGGCAAATGCAAAAAATATTCGTGAATTAGCCTGTTGGGCAATTAAATCAATCAATGCAACCTCCACTGCTATTAGTTTACTTAATGCTGAGCAACAGCAATTACGTCATGGAGTTTTACAAAATCGAGCAGCCATTGATTATCTTTTATTACTTAACCATCATGGTTGCGAAGAGTTTCAGGACATGTGCTGTTTTAATTTATCTGACAATTCAAAGGCCATTGACAAACAATTAGCTTTCCTACGGAATTAACTACTCATATTACTATTCATAATAACCTACTCTCTGATGTATGGGATCAATTGTGGCAATGGATCCCTTGGACCTGGCTCCGCCCTATTATCCAGTATTTAGTCATTGGTATTTTTGTTTTCACTATTTTTTGCTGTTGTATACAATGCATTCCTAACCTTTTTTCTTTATGTTTTCCTCGTCCATTCGCTCCAACACGTCACTCTGCTCAATATGTTTATAAGCTATTACAAACATCTCCACCTCCATCTCCAGCTGGCACACCACGGAGATTTCATTAAAAAAAAAAAAAAAAAAGGTGGAGATGTAGATAGAATGTATTTGGATACAGGCAGCAGATGATGTTTTGTATATTCCTGAGAATCTAGCATGTGATGTTTTTGTTCTTTCCTGAGAAAGTAGCAGAATAGCAGGTGATGTTTGTACATTCCTGAGCAGGTTCACGAGCTGTTCATGTAGAGTTGTTCTTGTAAGCAATGCATGATCATGGTTGTGTAAGCAAAATGTAACCAATAGTAATGATAATACATGTAATATCCATGAATATTCATAGAGTATATAAGAAGGGGATTGACTCCCAAATAAAGAGTTTTTTGCCCAGACACACGAGAGGAGAGTTATTTTGCAACAGGGACTGTCTCTTTGTGTCAGGTGTTCAGCGCTGCGTGTGTCTGTTAGCGCTATACAAATGCTAATAACAATAATAATTATATTCAACGAAGTTAGTGATATAAAGTTAAAAACTAGCACTGGGAAAAATTGTCTTTCCATAAATTAGGTTACACGGCAACTTAAGACTCCAAAACTAAAAGTTTCACTGAGTTTATCATAAGCAACCGTCATAAAATGTATTCTCCATTAAAATACGGAATTCAGTAATAACACTTGAAACTAGAACTGCATATCTGCCAAGTTACCCATTCCAGGAGGGGAGACTTTTTGGCCAGTCCTGATTTAAAACTTGCATCCCAAAGCAGTGTAGTATTTGTAGTCCATGATTCTATCCATTGAAATCAGTGCTGCAGATCCCATAACGCACCAGGATGAAGTTGGCAGAAATCCAGGACCGGTCAAAAGTCTCTCTCCTGGAATGGGTAACTTGGCAGATCTGGAACTGCAATAAACATTCCTACATTCGAGATGACACATTCAATATGGCAGCATTTAAGAAATTCTGTAGCATCTTCTGCCACCTTCAATATGGCAGTCTTGACTGTCAAATATCAAGAGACATAGCCATCTTTGACTCAGACCTATAGAGTTCGCAGTCTTCGTTTAACTTCATGTCGCGGTAGTTAAAGAATAAATAATTTACTACATAAATGCTGATATAACGACTAAACTTTCTACTAAATACGGAAAGTCGTCTGTCTCTTGTTTAAAAATAAAGTCGCTTATTATAAATGTTTGCCACACTCAAAATGGCGCTGGCGTCAGGACAGACCAAAAACTTAATGATCAGGAGAAGGGAATTCGGCGACCTGTGCGGTACGTCATTACGTAGCGCGCGTGACGCATCGTCCCTTTGTTGGCTAAGCGGCGGCGCTGTGTTGTTTTATCGGAGAGGCCGGAGCAGAGTCTCTTGTACAACGCAGAGAGGGAAAGGGGGACGAAGAGTAAAAGAGAGAGAGACCGAGAGAGGAAGAAGGGGGAGGGGGAGTCAAATGATACACTGGCCCGCAAGCAACAGCAGAGGGACGGCCGCCAATTAAGAGGCGAGCCTTAGCCCCAGCCACACAACGCGTACAGACACGGCGCGAGACGTAAGGCAAGGAGACAGCGCGCAAGGCGCAGGGAGACCGAGAGGGAACGTTCGATCCGCAAGGCGCGAGACGCAGGGACAGAGAGACGGTAGAGCGCTCCGGCCGCAGGGCGCGCGAGCCGAGGAGGGGAGAGGGAAAGGGGAGGGAGGAGAGTCCGCGCCAGGCCCAGGCCCAGGCCTCCCTCTCTCTCTCTTTCTCTCTCTCCTAGTTTGAGAGACCCAGACCTGCTGCGCCATGGACTCAGACGAGGGCTACAACTACGAGTTCGACGACGACGAGGAGTGCAGCGAGGACAGCGCGGAGGAGGAGCCCGAGGACGACAACTTGGACCTGGGTGAAGTGGAACTGGTAGAGGCCGGCCTCGGGATGAGCGAACGGGACGGCCTGTGCGGAGAAACTGGCGGTAGCGCCCTGGGGCCTGGGCAGGACGAGGAGGATTACCGCTACGAGGTGCTGACGGCTGAACAGATCCTGCAACACATGGTGGAGTGTATCCGGGAGGTCAATGAGGTCATCCAGGTGAGGCTGGAGAGGGTTGTGCTACTGCTCACCCCTTCGTACCAGGCCTCCAGGAAGGTCCATGGATGAGAGAGAGGCCTATGTGGAGAGTGCAAGACTGGGACCGGGCAAAGGGTGGTGTGAGCAGTGGTAGGTACCAAAGCTGTGAAGGAGATGATACGGCAGAATTGTTATTGTTTCTCTTTGTTGAGTTTGGTCTTAGTTTTACTCGTATTGTTGAGATAAGGGTCATCAAGCAAGCGTAGGTGGTGCAATTTTTATAGGAGTCAAGAGGTTGGGGTTAGTATTTCAGAATTAAGTTCATTTTATCAGGTCAGTGCAGTGTTTACTTAGCATTGACCTATGATAAAAGATGCATAACTTCAAAGAGAAGTAATCACAAATGGTCATGGTCCAAAATGTCACTTATATAACTTATTTGCAAATCTTTATGCTTAGTTACTCAACTAGATTAACTTGGGTAGTCATTTTGTATTGTGGGAAAGCGCTATAGAATATGCATCTTATGGAGACAGTACATGACTTGCCCATTTCTGGGAGAGATCTTTATTATGTTGCTTTATCGCCCATCCTTCACACCCTTCTAGTTATATTGGATCTCTTTTTCCAGTTACTTCCAATGGGAACAGAGGAGCGCCAACCATAGGAATAATAGAAGAGATTAGTTATTTGAAATTTTTTTTCTTTGTTTTGAGACTTTAGGCATAGAGAAACTTGCCAAATGAATGCACTTCAATAACTTGAGTGATCTGTGAAGTTGTGTAAGCGTTTTTGAGCATGACACTTTCTTGTTATACTTACTGCACTCCTCCCCGTGTTGGCTGTCAATTGTATTATTTTTAGTTGAACTCAGAATCCCAAGACCGATTTATTTGGTTTGCTGGGTGTGGATAAGCAGGAAATAGATGTAACAAACGTTCAGGAATTTAGTTTAATAAGTAACCAGCATTTTAACATATCTATTGCTTTGCCATTGCTCAGGTGTTAATATTTGTTGGTGAATACTTTTGTTTCTTAGTTCAGATTTGGCCTACTTAGTTCAAAGCTAGATGCTGAATGTGCAAAACTAGGATGAAAAGGGTCTGTCCTAGTGGCAGTATATAGGTCAGTCCAGGACAATAAGAGACCCAAGTTTTGCTCATTTGAGCTTGCAGGGATTGTGGGTTCTGCCAAAGCATCTTTCAGAATCCACTTAGTGGATGATAACCTAGTTTTTTTGTGCAGTATTGATACTGTGGTTGGAACTCGGTGCATGTGTACTTAGGTTATTATTATTTTATTTTTGTTACATTTGTACCCCGCGCTTTCCCACTCATGGCAGGCTCAATGCGGCTTACATGGGGCAATGGAGGGTTAAGTGACTTGCCCAGAGTCACAAGGAGCTGCCTGTGCCTGAAGTGGGAATCGAACTCAGTTCCCCAGGACCAAAGTCCAGCACCCTAACCACTAGGCCACTCCTACTAATAGCTGAGTTAAAGAGAATAGGGCTTAAAAAATGTTGGGGATGTGGGGAGAACTTCAGGTGGCTGTGAATAAAGATGTATGCTGCCATATCTTAGTCGGGGGGGGGGGGGGGGGCAGGTTTTGATTAAACTGGAAGCCAGATAGGGAAAGAATAATATTTCAAGGCAAAAATAAATTATACTATAAGGAAAATGTAATCTATGGAGACTAGACAGTTTATAAGCATTCAGGTAAAGCACCACTGTACTGTCTGTATTTTTGTAGTTCAATAATACACAAGCATAGCACCACTGAACTTGACTAAGTAGAAGTCCATAGGATGAGTTATTTTGTTCCCTCTCAGGATAATGTTTCCAAATAGTGCCAGAAGGAGCTTACTTCTTAAGCTCATAGCATGTGATAAATATAGACGTTCTTAATTTTTTATTTCAATTTAGTGAGACCCAAAACAGTTTGAAATGTGCATCTTCAACATGTTTTTAATTATCTGATTTAATTTTTTGTTATGTGAGGATCTTGTTTTGCCTTGTAAATTACTTAACAGGTACCACAACAGAACTCACTGCTGCTCAGCATTGCTGCATCTTGTCAGTATGCTGGGAATGTATAACTTCTGTTCACAATATTAAAATGTAATTTGCCATATTTCTGGGGTGGCGGGAAAAGACTGGAGGTTATACAGAAAGCTGGTATGTTGAAGCAATGGCGTACCAAGGGTTTTTGAACAATAGTATGTGTGAGGTATATTTAGGGGAAGGGGGGTACTGAATTGTTTCTGCAACTTTTGGTACTGATTGTGAGAAATACATAGGATAATACTCAATAAAAAGAAATTATATCCAGTGTTTTTTGTACTGAATAAATCTCCATTGAGAGTCTGACCTCCAAAACATTGGTAAAAGGCATTAAATGCTTCTTGCTGCCTTGACTGTACCAAACAATAACTCCTAAAAGGAGGTATAGAGGGATGTTCTGAGATGACTGTGTCTGACAGTAGTGCCCCACTCAAGCTTGAAAATAATTTGAACCTAGTGGTTAGAGTGGTGGACTTTGGTCCTGGGGAACTGGGTTCGATTCCCACTGCAGGCACAGGCAGCTCCTTGTGACTCTGGGCAAGTCACTTAACCCTCCATTGCCCCAGGTACAAATAAGTACCTGTATATAATATGTAAGCTGCATTGAGCCTGCTATATGTGGGAAAGCGCGGGGTACAAATGTAATAAAAATAAAATAAGTTTACTGAATTGTATATGCCACAGAGTAGTTAACCAGTGATACTGTAACTTGAAGTTTGTTTTGAAAATTGTGTATCCACCTTATGAGCCTGTGTAAAAAATTATAGTGGCTATTTTTGAATGCAAAATCATATGAGGAATCTCCAGGTTGGTATTTTAATTTTGTTATGTATTGTGAGCAGTTTGCTTGTACCTTGGGTAAGTCAGAGGTGTGATAAAATAGCGTGCCATTAAACTTTTAGAAGTAGACATTAAATTTTCTACCCTTCAAGAATTTCATGAGGTCTTGGTGCAAGGTAGTTTTTATGTATTGCAAGGTTGAGTATTCGGAAAATCAGTTAAAAAGGAATAATTTAAGATTTTTGAATTTCCCTAAGCCCTTGTTAATGTCTGTGAATGTGCTCTGGAAATATGATGGTGGAGCTTAGTATCCTCCTTGTCTGGAGGAGGTAAGAGTAGAACTTTGGACCAGCAGGAAAGGAAAGAGCTTCAGTAAGTTTGAACTTGACTGATTTTCTTCAATCATCTTTGGAAGTGATTAGACAGAGGACTCTGCTTGAAGCTGATAGTATATTGTCTTGTGATTATACTTCAGACATAGTTTTTTTTTTGTCTTATGCATTTCCTGATATCTAGTAATATCTAAAAAGGAACTTCCTGGCTTATAAATGAAGGGTCCTGGCTCTAGTGCTACCTGTAGTTAATAGAAAATTAATAAGGCTTAAATTTAAAAGATTACCTTTTTGCAAACACCCAGTAAATGCCTACCTGTTCAGCCTGGCATTCTTTGTTTTCAAACTTTGTTTTTCTTGTTTGACAAGTGACTATAATCAATTCAGAAAAGAAGTTAGGGCAGGGGTTCTTAACCATTGATGCCTATACTCCCAAGGGGCTCATGAGGAGGTCACACGGGGTATGGAGAAGGGTCTTGAAATCTGAGGCAATATATTGAAATTTCCATTACGTTCTATCCCACTATTCCAGGACAAGTAGGTAGTTGTGTCCATCGACCAGCAGGTGGAGATAGAAAATCTAGAACTGAGCACTACTACCTAGCCACGTACTAGCCGCCCAGTTCTTCAGTATCTTCTGTCTCCAGCAGGTGGATGGACATACTTCATTTCTGTCTGTGTTCCAGTTGGTTTCTCCTGGTTCGGTTGGTGACTGGTTTCCAGTTGTCACACCTGAGGAAATTTAGACATACCTGGTGGTGCTGGGTCCCTTTCTTGCTCCCGCCTGGAGGCTTTCTTCCCTTTATTTCCCTCCTGAGCCTCTCTTGTGGCAGTGTCTGTGCAGCAACCAACAAAAAAAAAAAAAAAAAGAGAGCCACGTTTCTTCTGGCCGTACCAGAACATCTCCAGTCCGGCGGTGTCGGTTCTGGCTGGGGAGGTGAGGAGGTTGGAGAGTTCGGGGGGTACACACCCTGTTTCAGGATCCAGGTGGTGAGTTGGGGATCTGTTAGCGGGCCGTGGTAATGGTCGCACGGTTCCTGCGGCGCACTTTTTTTTTCTATTAAACACTAGCGCCAAAAGTAAAAAAAATAAAAAGTAAGAAGAGGGAGCAAGTTAGCGGGCTTGCAGTGCGCTCTTGCAAGTCGGGCCTCTGACCGGGTGTTTTTTGTTGTGGTGGCATGTCTGTCCCTGCTGAGGTGGTGAAGCACTGCTCCTCCTGTGGGGATAGATGCTCCTCAGGCCGCTGCATGGTGTGCAGACCGGTGTCCCCTAGTGGAGGAGGAGATCCTGGTGGCCTTTCTTTGGGGATAACGGGCCTGGATCAGCGCTCTGGGTCCCCGGGGGATCTCTTGGTGACTCCTCTCTGGCGGAGGTGGGAACTTCGGCCATTTTGTCCTCCGCGGTCAGGGAACGTGCTCTACCAGTGGTAGAGAAAAGGGGCAGTCGCAGCAGGGGGCTTACCTGATCAGGGTATGCCTTTTTTCCTTGAATTTGTCTTGTTAACGCACCATTTTTATTGAAGCAGGGGGGGGGGGGAGCTGCTCTTCGTACTCCGGGGGTGCTGAGTTGGATTCAGTCCCTCCTCCTCCCAAGAGACTTCGGCCTATCCTGTTGGACGAACTTTTGGAGGGTTGTTCTCCCGTTTCTCCGGGGTCAGATGCGGAGTCCGCTTCATGGGGGAGCCCTTTGGTCCTGGAGCCTTTAGAGGAGGGGGAGCTCCCCTCGGGAGACGGGGATGACCCTCGGGTGCTCCGGCTTTTTCAAAAAGATGAATTGAGTGTGTTGATTTTGGAGTCCTTATCGGCTCTCCATATCTGAACCTGGGGGGGGGGGATTCTTCAGGTTCCCAGAACTCTGGTCCCATGCGGGGGCTTAGGTGTCCCTCTAAGGCCTTCCTGATGCATCCAGATATTCAGGATTTAATCTTTGCAGAGTGGAATACCCCCGATGCATAGTGGAATACCCCTGAAGCGTGTCTGTGAGTGGGGAGACCCATGGCTCGTCTCTACCCTTTGGTTCGGGAAGAAAGGGAGAAGTTGGGCTTTCCTAAGGTGGATTCTTTGGTGACAGTAGTCACCAAGAAGACGACCTTGCCTGTGAAAGGCAGGGTGGCCTTAAAGGACCTTCAGGGTAGAAAATTGGAGCAGGTCCTGAAACAGGCCTTTTAGGTGTCTGCCTTGGGCTTGCAGGCTGCGATTTGCAGTTCCTTTGTGGTCCGTGCCTGTCTGCAATAGCAACAAAGGTCAGGGGCCAGGAGTGGCTCGCGGGTGGGCTAGGACGGAGGCAGCAGGTCTTGCTTATCTAGCGGACGCCATGTACGACATGCTTAGGGCTTCGGCCAAGTATATGTCGTTGGCGGTCTCCGCAAGGCGACAGTTGTGGCTCCGGGCTTGGTCTGCGGATGCGGCGTCCAAAGCTCGGTTGGTCAAGCTGCCCTTTCGGGGGAAGTTACTGTTTGGCGAGGACTTGAGTAATCTGGTGAAAGAGCTTGGAGAGTCTAGACCCCAGCGGCTGCCTGAGGACCGGCCTAGGTTGTCTGGTCGGCAGTCCGGGTTCTCTCGTCCTCAGTTTCAGGAAAGTAAGAAATACAGACCAGGTCGCCTGGCCTTTGGGCAATGTAAGTTTCAGCTCCATCAGTCCTTTTGGGGGGACAGCAAGGGGACCGGCAAGTCAGGTCGGACAGGTCCTCCTGCCCGACAGTCGCAATGATGGTGTGTTGGTCCACGTGTTCAGTCCGATAGGGGGATGTCTTCAGGCGCCTTGTAGCGCTATAGAAATGCTAAATAGTAGTAGTAGTTGTTCCAGGACGCGTGGGCCTCCATTACATCAGATCAGTCGCTTCTCTCTTCTTACAGTCTCTGTGTTAAGGTTCTGTCCGAGAGGCACAAGTCAAGTCCACCGTTCAGGCATTACTGTTTCTTCAGGCCATTGTGCCCGTGCCGCTCGACAAGCGTGGACAGGGGAGGTACTCCATCTATTTCGTGGTCCCCAAGAAGGGAGGCACGGTCCGGCCCATTCTGGACCTTGAGTGTCAACAAATGCCTGCGGGTTACTTACTTTCAGATGGAAACCCTCAGGTCCGTCATTGCCTCCGTGCGGGAGGGCGAGTTTCTCACCTCTCTCGATCTCAAAGAAGTGTACTTTCATATTCCAATTTGGGGCCTCCATCAGCACTTCCTTCGTTTCGCTGTACTGGGTCAGCACTACCAGTTTCAGGCGCTCCCATTTGGCCTTGCTACGGCCCCAAGGACCTTCTCCAGAGTGATGGTAGTGGTGGCAGCCTTCCTCCGGAAGCAGGGTGTTCGAGTGCACCCTTACCTGGACGACTGGCTAATTCGTGCGTCGTCCTACCAGGACAGCTTGGAAGCGACTTCCATGGTTGTCAGGCTGCTTCAGTCCTTGGGATGGGTGATCAATTTCGAGAAGAGGTGCCTGATCCCCTCTCAGCACCTGGAATACTTAGGTTTTCTATTCGATACCCAGTGGGCTTGGATCTTTCTGACCGACCCGCGGCGGGTGAAACTGGTGAGGCAGGTATGTTCCCTTCTGTTGGCCGCCAGTCCACAGGTTTGGGACTACGTCCAGCTTCTGGGGTCCATGACAGCGGCCATGGAGGTAGTCCCTTGGGCGCGAGCTCACATGTGTCCGGTTCAGAGGTCTCTGCTCTCTCGCTGGTCCCTGGTGTCGGAGGCTTACCAAGTTAGACTGCCTTGGACGTTGGAGGCCAGACAGAGCATGAGTTGGTGGCTCTGCCCCCAGTCTTTGGCTCAGGGAATGTCCTTTCCCATTCTGCTGTGGTAGGTAGTGACAACGGATGCCAGGCTGGGGGGCCCATTTCAGGGGCCATTTAGCTCAGGGTACATGGTCACTGCAGGAGTCCTGCTGGACCATCAATTTTCTGGAGCTTCGGGTGGTGCGGCTGGCTCTGAAGTTGTTTCTCCCGTTCCTGAAGGGGACGGCGGTCCGAGTCTTCTCCGATAATGCGACGACTGTAGCTTATATCAACAGGCAGGGGGGGACCCGCAGTAGCCGTCTGGCCAGGGAATCCGGCCTCTTGATGGTCTGGGCAGAACGCCACCTGTCTTGTCTCTCAGCTGCCCACATTGCTGGGGTCCTCAGCGTAGAAGCCGACTTTCAGTCGTCATGTTTTGGATACCAGCGAGTGGGAACTGTCTGCTGCGGCGTTCCAACTAGTGGTGCAGCGTTGGGGCCTTCCTTGCATGGACCTGATGGCCATGAAGGACAGTGCCAAGGTTCCACAGTTCTTCAGTCGTTGCAGGGAGCTGAATTCATTAGGTCTGGATGCCCTACTTCAACCGTGGTCGGTAGAGGGAGTCCTGTATGTCTTTCCTCCTTGGCTGATGTTGGGCCGTCAGCTGAGAAGAGTAGCGACTCATCATGGCAGAGTGATTTTGGTGGCTCCGGACTAGCCCAGGCGTCCTTGGTATGCCGACCTCAGTCTTCTGGACGGCCAGCCGCTGCGGCTTCCGCAGGAGAGGGGTCTTCTCTGGCAGGGACCGGTAGCCATGGAGGACTCCGCCTACTTTGGGCTTAAGGCCTGGCCCTTGAGAGGTCTCGTTTGAGGAAGAAGGGCTAAATGATAAGTAGTAGTAGTAGTAGTCAGATTCGTTTATTACTATCCTGCTTCAGGTTTGCCCGCGTCTGGCGTATATTTGAAGATTGGTGCACAGAAAGGGGTTTGGATCCCTTTAGTGCTTTGGTGGGCAGCATCCTTGATTTTCTGCAGCAGGAGGTGCACAAGGGCTTAGCGCTGGGGTCCTTGAAGGTCCAGGTGGCGGTCTGCTTCCGAGGACGCTTGCGCAGTGCTTTGCTGGCGGCTCACCCGGATGTGGTCCGTTTTCTGAAAGGAGTGGGTCGTCTTCGACCGCCCTTCCGGGCTCCTTGCCCTGATTGGGATCTCAATCTGGTGCTTGGAGCGCTTCAGCATCCTCCCTTTGAGCTTCTTCATCAGGCTTCCCTGAAGGATCTTACTCTGAAGGCGGTATTTTTGGTGGCTATCGCTTTGGACTGTCGCATTTCTGAGCTCCAGGTGCTGTCTTGCAGGGACTTCTTTCTCCGTTTTTGGGAGGGGAGTGTCTCTACAAAAAGTGCCATGTTTTCTGCCCTAGGTCGTCTCGGAATTTTATCTTAATCAGTCGGTAGAGCTGCCTTCCTTTCGTCGGCAGGATGTGGGGAGCTGGTATGCATCCTTGTGGCTTCTGGATGTTCGAAGAGTTCTTATGCAGTATCTGGAGGCGATTAACAAGGTTCGTCGCTCGAATAGATTGTTTTGTTTGGCAAACAGAAGTTGGGCCTAATGGCCTCCAAAGCGTCCATTGCCCGCTGGTTGAAGGAGGTGGTGTCGTCCGCCTACCTCCTGGCAGGGAAGGCTTCGCCTTTGGGTTTGAAGGCCCACTCGGCTAGGCATGTGGTGACGTCGTGGGCAGAGACGTCTTTGTCTTCTCTGGTAGATATTTGCAGGGCGATGTGGTTATCGTTGCATTTTTTCAGCAAGCATTATAGGGTGGATCTTGCTGCGCGGTCAGATGTGTACTTTGGGGCGGCGGTCTTAAGAGCAGCAGGGCCGGTCCCACCCTCGCAGGGATTGCTTATGAACATACCACTTGTCCTGGAATAGTGGGATAGAATGTAATGGAAGGAGAAATTAGGTCTTACCTGATAATTTTCTTTCCATTAGTTCTTCACACTATTCCAGGAGCCCTCCCGGTGTTTTCAGCCTATTTTGCTTCTGACTGCCCTGCTCACTGTTCTGGATCCTGTCGTTGTTTTTTGGGTTTTTTTTTGCCTTGTTTGTTGTTTGGTTGGTTGCTGTTCATCTAGGTTGGTTTTCTGCTGGCTTATGTACAACTAGTAAAAAAGGCCCATTTCTGTATGAAATGAAACGGGCGCTAACAAGGTTCCCCCCCTCCACCCGGTCTCTCCCTGTGTCCCCTCCGAGTTGCATGCGGTCCTCCCTCCCCTCTGTTTGTAGACAGGAGTGGAGATAAGGCTATGTAGTGCAGTGTAAGCAAGGAAGGCAATTCGGTTAATCTCTGTTTCCCCTGCCCCATGCAGCCGTCATCGCCATACACTCAAAAGAAAGCAAACCTGTGAGGTGCTGCATCCACGTTGTTGTTGAGGTGTTGGCGGGACGGCATGAGTGTAAGTCCCTCTGTTGCACCCTCCGACGTTGAGTCTCTCTGGCTGCCTGCCTGCCCTCGAAGCGGTTTTGTGGCGTGTGTGTACGCTCGTTTTCGGCGCCATTTTGTTTTCGTCGGCGCACTGGCAGCTGATTGTCAGGCAGGGGGAGGAGTAGGGAAACATGCTTTGTGTGTTTCCCTACTTCTCCCTTTCCGTAGCGTTCCTTTCATTGATGGAAATTGTTCTGACCTCGACGTCATCACGTTCGACGCGAGGGCGTGACAGAGATGGTCACTGGAGAGGCTTCACCACCACAAACTAACGAACCCTTCACGGAAGTGGGTGGAGCTTGGAGGCTTCATTAGAACGTTGGGATTGCGAATTATGTCCGGATGGGGCGTGGCTGAGGGCAGGTGTATGAGTGAGAGTGAGTAGTGCTGACAGGCTACAACAGTACAGGGCTTCAGTGTTTCCGTGGCACACAGCTTCAGAATTGGAGGTGAGAATTATTTATATAGATACTGAGGAAGTGGGCGTCTAGCACGTGGCTAGGTAGTAGTGCTCAGTTCTGGAGTTTCTATCTCCACCTGCTGGTCGATGGACATAACTACCCACTTGTCCTGGAATAGTGTGAAGAACTAATGGAAAGAAAATTATCAGGTAAGACCTAATTTCTCCTTTTAGACCAGAGGTTTTCAAAACCCAGGCCTCTGAGCACACCTAGCCAGTCAGGGTTTTCAGGATATCCCTGGTGTACCCTGAGGACTGGGTTGAAAACATCTGGTCTAGACAGAGTAAAGGCAGTTATTAGGGTTGGTTATTGGTGGTAGAACTGTGTACTCATGTAATTTTAGTGACATGTTAGCAGTTAGCACTGTTAGCAGCTAACAGCGACATAAATGGAATTGTCCCTAGCAATGTTCCCTCAAAGTGGAAGACATGAGCGATTGCTCATGCAGTTTACGAGCATCACTCATAGATTTTACATGGTTGCTTACAAATATTTTTTGTGCTATATACAGAAATGCATTGCTAATACTGGAGCCCAAAAATCGTTGGTTTTCAAAACTTGTTGCTTATATGAAAAACATTTTCGCACACCAGCCCACTCCTTAGAGGAAACATTGGTCACTAGTAGAGACAAGGGTTAGGAAGGGGGGGGTATGGGGGTTTCATTTATCAGTTAAGGCGGTGTGGTAACCAAAAAATGTTAAGAGCTGTGAGTTTGGGCATTACTGTTTGAGAGTAGAGAATGACATGGGGATGGGGACAGATCCTATGGGGATGGGGCCAAATCCCATGGGGGCGGGAATGGGGACAGAGCCCACAGGGATGGGGACAAACTTTTTTCCCCGTGTCATTTTCTACTTTGAAGCCTGTTAATGAACTGGACTGTTTATGTTTGAGTGATGCCTACAAAGATATTTTGATTTTATGGAAAAACAAGCAAACATACTGGCTACAACTAGCAAACTTTGCATGGGGGATCCTGTACATCCTGTTACTACCACATCTTCTAAAAAGACAACTTCTGTTCCATATCATCAAGCTGATCAATCCATAGACTGGTGGGTTGTGTCCATCTACCAGCAGGTGGAGATAGAGAGCAAACTTTTGCCTCCCTATATGTGGTCATGTGCTGCCTGAAACTCCTCTGTATGTTCTCTATCTCAGCAGGTGGTGGTCACACACAGCAGCAGCTCTGGCTAGGCCTCCAAGCCTAATTTTTAGGTTTTGTTGAGGCCTGGGGTTGAGGGCTCTTTTGAGCAAGTGCAAACCTGGTGGTGCCAGGTCCCTCCTTTTCTCCCCCCTCCCGCTGGCTCCGTTTAAAAAAAAATAAAAAAAAATTTTAAACGTCTTTAAAGGCGTTTAATTCGACGTTTCTTTAAACGTTCATTGCAGCTACTCACTGGGACACCAGTTCGTTACAGCTCGGAGCGGCAAGCAGGTAATTTTACCTTTTTATAGCGGGCAGGGGGTTCCCCGATTCTTCTCCTCGTGGCAATGGCGTCGGAGGGCGAGGGCGCAAAGGGTCGCTCCCCGGATCGCTGGAGCGCTTCTAGAGGGGATGCGGGGGTTTTACAACCTGATTCGCCCTTGATGGGTGATAGTTTAGTGACCGATGAATGTCCCGGTTGTTCCTCCGGCGTGGCGGTTTTTTCCCGCCATAAACGCCCATCCCCCGCTCCTCGCCTCCGCCATCTTGGCCGGCCACGCGGCTCGGACGGCTTCTTCGTGGGCCGCCCTTGAGGTTGGAGACATTAATGCCATGAACGCCCTTAATTTGGGCGACGGCACAAAAGCGGCTAAAGTTAAGCGCCGTTCTTCCCGCGCGGCTCCTTCACGGAGTTTCGCGCCGGACGCCATTTTGGATGCGCAGCATGTCTCTCCCCCGCTATTGCGAGCGCCGGTTGAGAGTGCGTCTAGGGCTGTTGCCCAGGCTGCGGAAGTGCACAGTCTGGGGGGTTTCTCCCCCGAGTTTGTTTTGCTGCTGCATCAGGCTTTCCTCATGCAAAACGCTGCCCCTGCTCCCTCTTCTGATAAAGAGGTTGAGGTTCCCAGAGGTAAACGCCCTCGGGTTGATTTCCAGGCCTTGGAGGACTTTTGTCTCCCCCGATGTAGATGAGGGGAGCGTGTCTGAGGTCTCCCAACGATCCTTTGCGGATTCCTTGGAGGAGATAGATCCCCGCTCGGATGGAGCGGATGACCCCTCTGCAGCGCGGCTTTTTAGCCCAGAGGATTTGCCCAACCTGTTGTTACAGGCCATGGACACTTTGAAGATTTCCTCTCCGGAGGACGTCTCTCCCTCAGCCCCTGTTGGCTCTGCCATTATGCTGGGGACGAAGCGCCCGCCTAGAACCTTCCACGTGCATGATGCCATGCACACCTTAATTGCGGCTCAATGGGATGTCCCGGAAACGAGCCTTAAAGTGGCTAGGGCTATGTCCCGCCTCTATCCTTTGGCTGTGAGTGAACGTGAGGCCTATCTGTGGCCTACCGTGGATTCTTTAATCACTGCGGTGACTAAGAAAACGGCGTTGCCGGTGGAAGGTGGCACGGCCCTAAAGGACGCCCAAGACAGAAGATTGGAGGCGGCCTTAAGGTCGTCCTTTGAGGCAGCTGCTTTAAGTTTGCAGGCCTCAGTTTGCGGCTCCTATGTGGCCAGGGCGTGCCGGACTATGGTGCAGCGGGCTTCCCCCTCGGATCATTCCTTGAGGGCTGATTGGCCGGCCCTGGAATCGGGCTTAGCCTATTTGGCAGACTTGCTGTATGATGTCTGGAGAGCCTCAGCTAAAGGCATGGCTCAGACAGTCTCTGCGCGGCGGTGGCTTTGGCTGAAACATTGGTCTGCTGACCACGCCTCTAAATCCCGCCTGGCTAGATTGCCTTTTAAAGGCAAGCTGCTCTTTGGGGTCGAGCTGGACAAAATCGTGACCGATCTCGGCACGTCTAAGGGCAAGAAATTACCAGAGGTCAGGGCTCGGGTTAGTACTCGTCCCGGTACCTCCAGAGGACGGTTGCAGGAAGCCCGTCGGTACCACGCCCGGGCAAGTCGGGTTCCTCTGCCCCCTCTTCCTTCAAGAGGAATTTCTCCCCCAAGCAGCATTCCTTTCGCAGAGACCGCCGTCCCGGAGGTGCTCCCTCCGGTCCTCCCCCAGGGTCTCGTACCCAATGACGGGGCCTTGGTCCACGCCCCAGTGCAGATTGGAGGACGGCTGTCCTCGTTTCTGGGCGAGTGGACCACTATAACTTCAGACGCGTGGGTGCTGGAAGTCATCAGAGACGGCTACAAGCTAGAGTTCTGCCAACCCTTAAGAGACGGGTTTGTACTCTCTCCCTGCAAGTCTCCGGTCAAGCTGTGGTAGTGCAGCAGACCTTGGACAACCTGATCCGCCTGGGTGCGGTCGTTCCGGTGCCAAAAAATCAGATTGGCAAGGGACGTTACTCCATTTACTTTGTGGTTCCAAAGAAAGGAGGTTCTGTCCGGCCTATCCTCGACCTCAAAGGGGTCAATCGGGCCTGGAAAGTGAGGCACTTTCGCATGGAGACTCTCCGCTCTGTTATAGCGGCAGTGAAGGCAGGAGAGTTCTTGGCTTCCTTGGACATCAAGGAAGCGTACCTGCATATTCCCATCTGGCCTCCTCTCCAACGCTTTCTGCGTTTTACAGTCCTGAGACGACACTTCCAGTTCAGAGCCCTCCCTTTCGGGTTGGCTACTGCTCCGCGGACCTTTTCCAAAGTAATGGGGGTCATAGCGGCCTTCCTGCTAAAGGAAGGAGTACAAGTCCATCCTTATCTGGACGACTGGTTGATCCGAGCCCCCTCTTATGCAGAGTGCGGCAAAGCTATGGACCGGGTAGTTGCTCTTTTGAGCTCCCTGGGATGGATCATCAACTGGAAGAAGAGCCAGCTGCGCCCGACTCAGTCCCTGGAGTATCTGGGAGTTCGATTCGACACCCAAGTGGGCAGAGTGTTCCTGCCAGACAATCGGATTGTCAAGCTTCAGGCTCAGGTGGACTAGTTCCTAGTAGCCTCTCCTATTCGGGCTTGGGACTACGTGCAGCTGTTGGGCTCTATGACGGCCACGATGGAAGTAGTGCCCTGGGCCAGGGCTCATATGAGACCACTACAGCTATCTCTGCTGCTGCGCTGGACTCCGATGTCGGAGGATTATGCTGTGCGCCTTCCCGTGGACCCAGCAGTGCGCAAGGCGCTGAGCTGGTGGACGCAGACAGACAAGTTGTCTGCAGGATTGCCTCTGGTGACCCCAGAGTGGATTGTCGTCACGACAGACGCCTCTTTGATGGGCTGGGGAGCCCACTGCTTGGGAAGGACAGCGCAGGGGCTCTAGTCTCCTGCAGAGGCAAGTGGTCTATTAACCTCCTGGAACTCGGAGCCATTCGGTTGGTGTTATTGGAGTTCATCCCGGTACTGGTGTTGAAGCCTGTACGGGTCCTGTCGGACAATGCCACGGATGTGGCCTATATCAACCGCCAGGGAGGTACCAAGAGCGCCCCTCTAGCCAAGGAGGCTATGAGTCTTTGCCAGTGGGCGGAAGTGAACCTGGAGCAGCTTTCAGCGGCCCACATTGCCGGAGTCATGAATGTCAAGGCGGACTTTCTCAGTCGCCATACCTTGGAGCCCGGAGAGTGGCAACTATCTGCTCAGGCGTTCTTGGACATCACGAAGCGCTGGGGCCAGCCGAGCCTAGATCTGATGGCGTCATCGGCCAATTGCCAAGTGCCGCGCTTTTTCAGCAGAAGACGGGACCCTCGATCCCTGGGAGTAGATGCTCTTCTCCAACAGTGGCCGACACAAGAGCTCCTCTATGTGTTCCCGCCCTGGCCCATGTTGGGCAGGGTGCTAGACCGGGTGGCAAAGCATCCCGGCAGGGTAATCCTGGTGGGTCCGGATTGGCCCAGACGTCCCTGGTATGCGGACTTGTTCAGGCTCTCAGTCGACGATCCTCTGCGGCTGTCAGTGGAGCAGGGCCTGTTACATCAGGGTCCCGTGGTGATGGAGGATCCCTCTCCCTTTGGTCTTACGGCCTGGCTATTGAGCGGCAGCGTCTGAGGAAGAAGGGCTTCTCAGACAAGGTCATCGCCACTATGCTGAGAGCGAGGAAGCGCTCTACTTCTACTGCTTACGCCAGGGTTTGGCGTATCTTTGCAGCATGGTGTGAAGCAGGCTCACTTTCTCCCTTCACTGCTCCAATTTCTTCAGTGTTGGCGTTCCTGCAAGAAGGTCTGGAGAAAGGCCTGTCGCTCAGTTCCCTTAAAGTCCAGGTAGCGGCTCTGGCTTGCTTCAGGGGCCGCCTGAAGGGTGCTTCCCTGGCTTCGCAGCCAGATGTGGTGCGCTTTGTCAAGGGAGTTAATCACCTGCGCCCTCCTCTGCACTCAGTGGTGCCTGCGTGGAATCTCAACCTGGTGCTAAGAGCATTGCAGAAGCCGCCTTTGGAACCCTTGTCGAGGGCATCTCTGAAAGACCTGACGTTGAAAGCAGTCTTTTTGGTGGCTATCACTTCAGCCAGAAGAGTTTCCGAGCTCCAGGCGCTCTCATGTCGAGAGCCTTTTCTGCAGTTCACTGAGGCAGGAGTGACTATTCGCACAGTGCCTTCCTTCCTGCCCAAGATTGGTTCTCGCTTCCATGTGAATCAGCAGCTCTGTCTCCCTTCCTTTCGTAGGGAGGACTACCCAGAGGAGTACTCCGCTCTTGAATATCTGGATGTGAGACGAGTCATCATCAGATACTTGGAAGTGACCAATGATTTCCGGAAATCGGATCATCTGTTTGTCCTGTTTGCAGGTCCTCGTAAGGGTCTGCAGGCTGCTAAGCCTACAGTGGCAAGATGGGTCAAGGAAGCCATTGCAGCGGCTTATGAGGCCGCGGGGAAGGTGCCGCCTATCCAGCTGAAGGCTCACTCCACGAGAGCTCAGGCGGCCTCGATGGCAGAGGCCGGATCCGTCTCCTTGGAAGAGATATGCAAGGCGGCAACGTGGGCTTCGGCTCATACATTCTCCAAGCATTACCGTTTGACTGTGGCTGCACGGGCGGAGGCCCGGTTTGGAGCTTCAGTGTTGAGGTCAGGGATTTCTATGTCCCGCCCTGGGTGAGTACTGCTTCGGTACATCCCACCAGTCTATGGATTGATCAGCTTGATGATATGGAAGGTAAAATTATGTATAATCATACCTGATAATTTTCTTTCCATTAATCATAGCTGATCAATCCATAGCCCCTCCCAGATATCTGTACTGTTTATATTCTGGTTGAATTTTAGGTTCAAGTTTAGCCTTCAGTTACTTCAGGAGGACTTCGTGTTCAAGTTCTTCTTTCACTTGGATTCTTCAAGAGTTGAGACGAGTTTGTGTTACAGTGAGCTGCTGCATTCCTCTCCCCTCCGTTTTACGGGGCTGGATTGAGACATAAATTCTGCCGGCACTCCCTCCCGCTTCGTGCGGCTGTAGGGCAGCTTTGTACCCCTCCCGCTTCGGCGGTGTTAGGGTCAGTCAGCTCCTCCCGCGGTTGCGGTTGCAGGATAAGCCAGATCCCCCCGCATCGGCGGGTGTGGTGTCCCTCCCCCGCTCCGCGGGGATGAGCTGGACGGATTCCCCTCCCCCACTTGTGTGGGGATGAGCTGGGTTAATTCCCCTCCCCCGTTTCGGCGGTGGTGAGCTGGGCAGAGTGTCCCTTCGTGGGTGTAATTCTCTAAGTGCTGAGTCCTGCGGATGGAGCTTTGATATCGACATACTGAGGAGTTTCCGGCAGCACATGACCACATATAGGGAGGCAAAAGTTTGCTCTCTATCTCCACCTGCTGGTAGATGGACACAACCCACCAGTCTATGGATTGATCAGCTATGATTAATGGAAAGAAAATTATCAGGTATGATTATACATAATTTTACCTTCCAGGAAGGACTGTGGAAGCTAGGATAGGTATATTGAATCCTGATATTGTTGATGACTTCTTATTTATCCACAGATTAAAAAACCATAACAGTGCTTCATAGGGCATATTTTTCCCCTCTAGGGCATATGGAACGAGTTATGTTTTATACCCCTGGACATTTTCACAGTGTGAATTAGGATTCCTTGGTGTAGTAGAAATCACCTATTGTTGGGGTTGGAAGGGTAGAGGGTGGTAGTGGTGGTGGGAAGGAGGGTTATTATAGCTGCACATTGTTACTGTTTTCTATTTGTAATTTATACACAACAGTTGCACAGCGTATTCCTTTTTATACTTTAATAAAAAGATTTAAATATAAAATCATAAGTGTTCAAGGCTTCTGCAGATGGGGACAGAACCTGCAGGGGCAGGGATGGAGACAGGGCCTGCGGGGACGGGGTAGGGATGGGGACAAACTTTGTCCCCATGTCATTCTCTATATGAGAGCTTTGGGATTAAAAGCTAATCCATTTTAATGTTGTTTGTATTTTGTACATTTATTGGTACTTTTAGTATGTGTAGCTTATTTTTAATCAGTGTACTTTTTGGATGTTTATAATGTACTCCACTGAGTGATGTATTGTACAGATGAACTGATTAGATATGTTTAGTAATTATGTATCACAAACAGAGGCAGTGATCTGCAGACGAGTAGAAACAGCAGGCAGCAAGAAGCAGACCAACAAATGGAGTGAACAATTTATTGTACGGTAACCCAGTGTGGCTACATTTCACCTTAAAGGCTGCATCAGGGGTATACGGCTGTTGGACCAGACATATGAATCAGTAACAACAAATATAAAAAATAAAGCTAAAATCATGTACGAATAATACAATATGCAAAAAAGTATATATTTGTTTGTATGTTGTATATTATTTGTAAATGATTTTGCTTCATATGTTTGCTTCATATTTGTTGGTCTACTTCTTGCCTGCCTGCTGATGATAATGTATTATGTTTGTATTCAGGGTTTTCCTGGAGTAGAGATGGGAGTAACTAGTGAGGTAATTACATTTTCTGAAGACAGAAAGAGTGGCATTTTCGAAAGGGACGTCCAAGTTTTGATGAGGATGTCCTCGCAAAACATCCCCATCCAGGGGCGGAGAAACCCATATTTTCAAAACAAGATGGATGCCCATCTTTGGTTTTGATAATGATAAGGTCAGGGACACCCAAATCCTGAAATGTAGTCATCCTTACCGATGGTCATCGCTAGAATTGGTCGTTTCTGATTTTCGGCGATAATCGAAACCAAGGACGTTCATCTCAGAAACGACCAAATGCAAGCCATTTGGTCATGGGAGGAGCCAGCATTTATTTGTAGTGCACTGGTCCCCCTAACATGCCAGGAGACCAACCGGGCACCCTAGGGGGCAGTGCACTAGACTTCATAAATTGCTCCCAGGAACATAGATCCCTTACCTTGTGTGCTGAGCCCCCCTGAAACCCACTACCCACAACTGTACACCACTACCATAGCCCGTACAGGTGAAGGGGGGGGCGCCTAGATGTGGGTACAGTGGGTTTGTGGTGGGTTTTGGAGGGCTCGCTGTTTCCTCCACAAACGTAACAGGTGGTGGTGGGGGGTCTGTACCCGCCTGCTTGAAGTGTACTGCACCCACTAAAACTGCTCCAGGGACCTGCATACTGCTGTCATGGACCTGGTTATGACATCTGAGGCTGGCACGACATGTTTTTTGACGGTGGGAGGGGGTTAGTGACCACTGGAGGAGTAAGGGGAGGTCATCCCCGATTCTTTCCGGTGGTCATCTGGTCACTTTGGGCATCTTTTTGTGCCTTTGGTCGTAAGAAAAACAGGACCAGGTAAAGTCATCCAAGTGTTTGTCAGGGACGTCCTTGTTTCTTTCGATTATGGGTCAAGGATGTCCTAGTGTTAGGCACGCCCAAGTCCTGCCTTTGCTACGCCTCCGATAAGCCCCCTTGAACTTTGGCCGTCCCTGCGATGAAAAGCAGTTGGGGATGTCCAAAATCGGCTTTCGATTATACTAATTTGGGTGTCCTCTTTCGAAAATGAGCCCAAAATTTATTCACAGTTGTTAAATCGCATGATGATTGTGAAAAATTACAAGAGCACCTTATGAGACTGAGAAACTGGGCATCCAGATGACAGATAATGTTTAATGTGAGTAAGTGCAAAGTGATGCATATAGGAAAGAGGAACAAAAACTATAGCTATATAGTGCAAGGTTCCACATTAGGAGTCGCCGACCAGGAATGGGATCTAGGTGCCAACATTGATGTTATGTTGAAACACTCTGCTCAGTGTGTGGCAGCGGTGGCTAAGAAAGCAAATAGAATATTGGCTTTATAATGCCTTTGTATCGCACCTCAAATACTGTGTGCAATTCTGGTCACCGCATCTCAAAAAAGATATTGTGGAATTAGAAAAGTACAGAGAAGGGCAACGAAAATGATAAAGGGGATAGGACAACTTCCCTATGAGGAAAGGCTAAAGCGCCTAGGTCTCTTCAGCTTAGAGAAAAGACGGCTGAGGGGAGGGGGATGTATGATAGAGGTCTATAAAATAATGAGTGGAGTGGAATGGTGGATGTTTACTCTTCCTAAAAATACTAGGACTAGGGGGCACTCAATGAAGCTACAAAGTAGTAAATTTAAAACAAATCAGAGAAAATATTTTTTCACTCCAACGTGTATTAAACTCTGAAATTCATTACCAGAGAATGTGGTAAAAGCACTTAGCTTAGCGGGGTTTAAAAAAGCTTTGGATAACTTATATAATGAGTGGGAAAATGTGGGATACAAATAAATATAAGAATATAAGCATTGCCATACTGGGACAAACTGAAGGTCCATCAAGCCCAGTATCCTGTTTCCAACAGTGACCAATCCAGGCCACAAGTACCTGGCAATATCCTAGAACAGTAAATAACAGGTTATGGACTTTTTTATTTTAGGAATGGTCCATTCAGTCTACCCAACAGTCACACTCATAAATTTAAGATTTAAATCAACAATGTACGTGATATACTTGATGCAAATCACTTGTTTACTATTGCCAAAAATACTTGGACTAGAGGGCATGCAATGAAGCTACTAAGTAGTAAATTTAAAATGAAGTGGAGAACACATTTCTTCACACGTGTAATTAAACTCTGGAATTCACTGGTAAAAGCAGTTAGCTTAGCAGGGTTTAAAAAAGGTTTGGATAATTTCCTAACAGTCCGTAAGCCAATATTACGATGGACTTGGGAAAATCCTGCTTATTTCTGGGATATACAACCAACCAAATGGTAGAAATGAAGTCAACTGGTCACCAAATAAATGTGATAAGGGGGAATCTCATACAGTCACCAAGGCAAGTAGGTTATCACCAATCTGATATGCCTGATCAACGTGACAATTATAATCATAGACGGCCCCCTGCCATCCATACCAATCTATATAAATAAGTTTCACCTCAAACATTCTGAAGCTCAGCATAACACTGAAGCCCTGCACTTAGGCTGTCAGTAACACTCACTGTCACCATGCACCACTCGCTCTCACTCATAGACCCGCCCTCAGCCACGCCCCTTCCGCACATAATTCGCAACCCCAGTGTTCTAATGAAGCTGCCATTTCCGGTTTTGAGGTGGCATAGATCGGAATTTCTCCCCATGAGTGTCTGCCCCGCCCTCAAGTCACAACGTGATGACGTCGAGGGCGGGGCTATGACACTCAGTAAATTGCCAGTTCCACCGCCCTCCGATGCTCCACCCCCAGGCCACCGAATCCCCACTTCCACCACACTCCGACGCTCCGCCCCCCCCAGGCTGCACCTGTCGACGGCGGGGATATGCGAATCTCCACTTCCACCCCCTCCGACACTCCACCCCCCCTCCCCAGGCCACCGAATAGTGAGTTCCACCACCCTCCAACGCTCGGCCCCCCAACATCGCTTCCCTTCCGATCGCCTTCCCTACCTATGTCCCGCCCTTCTTGACGTCACATTATGGCACGTTGCGCGACACCAGCACACAGGCAGGGAAGGAGATCCAACAGAAACGTTCTGCCTGCACCACTTTCACACAGGTGACAGGCGCTCTGCTTCTCGCGAGGGGCGGGGGTGTTCAACGGGACGGCACGGCACACGAATTGCTCTCGCAGACGCGGAGGGAGACACGGGGTGTGCACATCGCGGGGTGCGGCACAGGACACTTGCTGCACAGGGCTGGATGCAGGGGGAGCCAGGGGACAGCACAGTTGCTCCATATTGCTGGATGCAGGGGTGACGATGCTTGCTGCACATGGCTGCATGGAGGGCACAGAAGGGTTGCTCGCCATGGCTGCATGGAAGGGACAGGAGGGTTGCTCCACATGGGTGAATGGAGGGGAATAGCCTTGCTAGCGCCCGTTTCATTTTTTTCAGAAACGGGCCTTTTTTACTAGTTTTTATACATTTTTAATTTCTTGTAGTGTCCTTTTTACTTCTTTTGTATCAGTCTTTAAATTTCACCTTATTCAATAATGTGACCAATGTATTCTCAGTAAGAATTTTCTCATTTACTGTAGTGGAGATATTAGACACTTATCTGTGTGCATGTCCTCAAGCTATTCCAGGAATCCTTACAATCCCGACAGGTGCCTGTTTCGCTCTTATGCTTTATCAAGGGACAGTCCTGTGAATGTAAAGACAGAAAAACGTTAGCTCAGACCTCAGTAAATGTATCGCTCTTCTTCTTACCTACCAACTCCTGGCTTACGGTCTCTTCTCCTACTATGGCTGATTGCCCACTGGGATAAGCAACATGGAGAAAATCCACTGCTTATTTCTAGGATAAGCAGCATACAATGTATTGTACTGTTTTGGAATCTTGCCAGGTACTTGTAACCTGGATTAGCCACTGGGAAACAGGATGCTGGGCTTGATGTACCTTTGGTCTGGCCCAGTATGGCAAGGCTTATGTTATTACTAGTAAAAAAGCCCCGTTTCTGATGCAATGAAACGGGGGCTAGCAAGGTTTTCTTCTGTGTGCATGTGGGAGTGTGTGTGTCCCTGCCCTCTGCCCTCTCTCCCTTCCCCTCTGCTCTCTGTCCCCTCCCCCCTCAGAGTCAAGTCCTTCAGTGTTAAGTTTCCTGCTCTGCTGTGTTTGTGTTATAGAGATAGTGAGGGCTTCTGCCCTCTCTCCCCTCCCCCCTCTGAGTCCTTCACTGTTACAGAGAGAGCGATTTGATTTCCTGCTTTGCTGTGTTTTCCTTCACTGTTTGTGTTACAGAGAGAGTGAGGGCGGGGCACACACTCATGGGGAAACAGGATATCTCTCCCCCTTCACACTTCCGGTTGGAGGCTTCATTTAGAATGTTGGTGGTACCTTTTATATATAGAGATGTTATGAATTAGAATAGTTAAAATCAAAGCATTTAATCAAACATCTGCTAAAGATCTAGCAGAATTTGCAAAAAAAAAAAAAAAAAAGGATTGTCTTAATATTCTTTGCGGTTTGTTTTCTGGTCAGAGAACTTTTCTTAGATTCATTGTTTTATCCCAGAGAATCTTTGGGGGGGGGGGGGGGGGGATTCTACTAACTGATTTATCTCTAGAATTTATTGAGGCATATTTACAAACTATGGGTTTAAACCAGGCAAGAATGCATTATTGCTTCTCACTACTGGTTTTAACTTTTTAACCAGATATGGGTGGGGTACGGACTTTCTGCATAAAATTTGCTTGAAACGGCCACTATCATAAATTTGCTCATCTCTCTTCTTATGGGGTTCTAATGCTGGGGACTTCATTTAGATGGTCTCTTCATAGTAAACAAAACCTTTCTTGAGATCTTCAAATATGGATTTCAGCAACATCTTTCCTTGTCATCAAGCAGATGCAGCCATTACAGATGGGTTGTGTCCATCAACCAGCAGAGGGAGATAGAGAGCACACTTTTTTCAGTGCCTCATACCAGCTTGCTCCACTGCCTCTCTTCAGTATTCTCTATCTCCCCTAGCAGAGTGGCTGCAGCTTCTTCGAGCTCCATCTAAAATCTGCCTGGAGGTTGCTCCTGTGCTTTTGCCAGTTGTTAGCAGGGGTGTTGGAGGCTATAGCAGCTTCACTTTAAAGACACATAGGTTCGCCCTTTCCCTGCCTTACCCATACCTCTGTGGATGTGGACACATTGCTTAGCTTTCCCTGTCCTTCCCCACCAACAGTGGATGCAGGCACATAGGTTTGCCCTTTCCCTGCCTTTCCCACTCACCTGAGCCTCCGGAGTTCTATTTACCTCTGCTTTCCTCACAGCGTTAAAAAAAAAAAAAAAAAGGAACAGAAGTTTTTCCTTGCCTTTTTCTGTGGGACCGGAGCTGTGATACTCGGTCCAGTGAGGTAAGAGTGTTTTCTGACTCCTCTGGGGTGGGCCCGCGATCGGGGCGATTTTGAATTTTACCGCCGTTTTTGGCGATGGCTGCGGAGACAGTAAATCGCTGTTCCAAGTGTGGCAAGCGCAGATCAGCAGCGGGGCTCTGTAAATCGTGCTGTACAGACGTTAGAGCCAGCCCGAGCATGGCGAGCGATGATTCTTCGCGCTCTGAGCTGGCAGCGGGTGCCATTTTGAATTTACCACATGGCGCGACCTCCGCTGAGACAGTCCTGAGCCCGGGGGGAGGCCTCGGAGTGAGGCTGATATGGGAGCTACTAGCCCCGGCAAAGATCCGGGTGCCCAGGGTGAGTTTTTCTCCCCTGATTTTGTCTTATTAATGCATAAAGCATACATGCTTAAAAGAGCTCTCCCACAAAGCCCGGCATGGGCCTCTTCTAATGCCCCCCCCCCCCCCGGTGGATTCTAGCCTGGTTATTCCCTCTGAGGCGTTATTCCCTGATAATTGGTAGAATATGAAGCGCAGAAGGGCTCATTCCCCTTCAGAGAGTGCTGCACCTCCATTTTCCCCCCCATGGTCGGGCTGCGAGGATTCGGAGGACTCTGGCAGGCCTTCATGGTCTGAGGAGCCAGAGTCTGGTGCAGAAGTGACTCAGGATCTGGACGATCCCTCCGAGGTGAGGATTTTCTACCGTGATGAGCTGCCAGCGCTTATTTCTGATGCCCTGCAGGCTCCCTCTATTGAGGACCCTGCCAGTGGCACAGCCTCCTCTGTGAATCCTAGGATGGCTAGTATCAAAAAGCCTGCTCGAGCCTTTCCTTTGCATGACTCCATCCAAGAGCTTATTTCGGCTCAGTGGGCTGACCCCGAGGAACCTTTGAAAGTTTCCAGGGCTATGGGGCAATTATAACCTCTGAGTGAGGAGCATATGGCTCACTTTGCTATGCCTAAAGTGGATGCCCTAGTCACAGCTGTGACAAAGAGAACTTCCCTCCCTGTTGAAGGAGGTGTTGCCCTGAAGGATATTCAAGACCGTAGACTGGAATCAGCACTTAAACGGTCATTTGAAATTGCAGGTCTCACTATTTGGGCGTCTGCATGCAGTTGTTATGCTGCTAGAGCCTGCCTGGCTTGGTTGCAACAGGCAGTGGAACAGCCCGGTGATGGAGCGGAGCCCTTTTCAGATGTGGCTCCGCGGATGGCGTCGGCCTTTCTTGCTGACGCCCTTTATGATATTGTCAGAGCTTCGGCTAAACACATGGCAGTAGCAGTGGTGACTCGCCGTCTTCTTTGGCTATGGCATTGGGCGGCGGACATGGCCTCTAAGCAAAGGTTGGTGAAGTTGCCCTTTCAAGGCCTTCTCCTGTTTGGTGAGGAGTTGGAGAATATTGTTAAAGGCCTGGGGGATGCTAAACCCCAGCGCTTACCTGAGGATAGGCCGCGGCCTTCCTCCAAGGGTCAGGCGGTTCCCTCCTCTTACAGACCTCACGTCCGTGAAGCTCGAAGGTACCGCCTGAGGCGTTCTGCTGGGTTCACTTCTCGTGCCCGTTTTCAGCAGAGGAACTCTTTTCGCTCGGACAAACGTTCCGCAGCAGCTGGCTCAAGGCCTGGAGTTCAGGGGCGACCCTCTCAATGATGGTGCGCCGGCCCTCTCCTCGCTCCCTGTTATAGGAGGACTTTCCCTCGTTCACGAGGAGTGGGCCAAGATTTCCTTAGATCAATGGTGTTTGGACCTGATCAGAGATGGCTACAGAATAGAATTCAATGCCCTGGTGAGAGACGTGTTTGTTTAATCCTGATGCGGTTCTGCTGCCAAAAGGGCGGCGGTAGAGGAGACCTTGCAAGGCTTGATTCACATAGGGGTGGTGTCCCCCATGCCTCAAGCCGAACACGGCTGTGGCTGTTACTCCATTTACTTTGTGGTGCCGCGAAAAGGAGGGTCTTTTCGGCCCATCCTAGACTTAAAATAAGTCAACAAGTCCCTGAGAGTGCAGCATTTTCACATGGAAACCCTGCGCTGCGTCATTGTGGCAGTACAGCCAGGAGAGTTTCTCACGTCTCTGGACCTGAAAGAAGCTTACTTGCATGTTCCTATTTGGCCCCTGCACCAGAGGTTTCTGCGTTTTGCGATGATTGGAAAACATTTCCAGTTTCGGGCCTTGCCTTTTGGCCTCCCCACAGCTCCACGAACCTTTTCCAAGGTAATGGTGGTAGTAGCTGCTTTTCTCAGGTGAGAGGGTATCCGGGTTCACCCGTAGCTAGACGACTGGCTCATCAGAGCGGACTCGGCAGTGGAGAGTCATCAGATAACAGCCAGAGTGGTCTCAGTACTTCAATCTCTGGGCTGGGTCGTCATTTTGGCCAAAAATCACCTGACCCCCTCTCAATCTCTAGAATATTTGGGAGTCCAGTTCGACACGTTCGGGGTATGTGTTCCTACCCGAGCAAAGGCGGTGCAATCTTCAGAACCAGGTCCGTCTGCTCCTGAGGATGCCTCGTCCGCGAGCTTGGGACATAGTCCAGCTGTTGGGGGTTGATGTCAGCCACCTTGGAAGTGGTGCCATCGGCAAGAGCGCACCTGAGACCTCAGCAGTGTTCCCTGCTTCAACGATGGTCTCCAATATTTCAGGATTATCAGTGCAGACTCACGTGGCTCCCTGCTGCCCGGCTCAGTATGGAGTGGTGGCTCTTAGCATGCTGCGGCAAGGAATGCCGCTAGCGCTCCCCGATTGGTGCAAAGTGGTAACAGATGCCAGCCTGAAGGGCTGAGGTGCACAGTGCCAGGGAAGGCGTGCCCAGGGTCTCTGGACACCCGAGGAGTCGGAGTGGTCCATCAATCGCTTGGTGTTGAAAGCGATATTCCAGGCGCTTCTGGCCTTTCAATTGACCCTGGAAGGATTGGCTGTCAGAGTTCTGTCGGACAACACGACAGCAGTGGCCTACTTAAATCGACAAGGCAGCACTCAGTGCCAAGCACTGGCCGCAGAGGCCGCTCAGATATGCCACTGGGCCGAGCTACATCTGCAGCTTCTGCCAGCAGCTCACATAGCAGGTCAGAGCAACGTGCAAGCCGATTTTCTAAGCAGGTATCAAATCGACCCTGTGGAGTGGGAACTGACAGACGAACTGTTTCTTCAGATCTGTGCCAAATGGGGAATGCCCGTAGCGGATCTTATGGCCTCAAGCACAAATGCCAAAGTCCCGTCCTTTTTCAGCAGACAGACAGATCCTCGCTCGGCGGGGTTGGATGTCTTGGCTCAACCCTGGCCTCCGGGCCTCCTGTATGTGTTCCCTTTTTGGCCCTTAATAAGTTGACCTCCTCCTGCGAATTCGGCTGCATCAAGGAGTGGTGATCCTCATTGCCCCGGATTGGCTCAGGCGGCCGTGGTATGTGGACCTCTGGCGGATGCTGGTGGAGGCTCCCTTCTGTCAGCAGCTCACATAGCAGGTCAGAGCAACGTGCAAGCCGATTATCTAAGCAGGAATCAAATTGACCCAGCGGAGTGGGAACTTGCAGACGAAGTATTCCTGCAGATCTGTGCCAAGTGGGGGATGCCCGTAGCGGATCTTATGGCCTCAGTCGCAAATGTCAAAGTCCCGTGCTTTTACAGCAAACTGAGAGATCCTCGCTCAGCGGGGTTGGATGCCTTGGCTGAACCCTGGCCTCAGGGCCTCCTGTATGTGTTCCCTCCGTCGCCCTTGATAGGTCGAGTACTCCTGCAGATTCGGCTACACCAAGGAGAGGTGGTTCTCATCGCCCTGGATTGGCCCAGGTGGCCGTGGTATGCGGACCTTCGGATGCTGGTGGAGGCTCCCCTGCTGTTACCTCTGGTACCGAATCTGTTGCCACAGGGACCGGTAACCATGGAGGACGCCTGCCACTTTAGTCTTGCGCATGGCTATTGAGAGGGCGCAATTGAGAGACAAGGGTTATTCTAGGAAAGTCATTTCCACTCTCCTACAGGCCCGCATGCGTTCCACTTCCATGGCTTATGCCAGGATTTGGCGCCAGTTTGAGGCTTGGTGTGCTTCTAAAGCGATCACACCCATGCGGGCTTCTGTCTCGCCGATACTTGACTTTTTGCAGGATGGTTTACAAAAAGGCCTTGCCTATAATTCCCTGCGTGTTCAAGTGGCAGCCTTAGCATGTTTGAGGGGAAGGTGGCTGGCCTCTCACTGGCTGCTTATCCGGAGGTGGCACAGTTTCTTAGAGGGGTGCTTCGGCTCCGTCCTCCCATGCAGGTTCCATGTCTGGCCTGGAACCTGGGGTTAGTTTTAAAGGCTTTTCAGTGTTCGCCCTTCGAGCCGCTTAGGCGAGCCTCGGAGAAGGATGTGACCCTAAAGACGGTCTTTTTGGTGGCCATTACTTCTGCGAGACGGGTGTCTGAGCTCCAGGCGCTGTCCTGTCGAGACCCATTTCTGCATTTGCACCTTCTAGATGTGCGAAGGGCTCTGTTGCAGTATCTGCGCATGTCAAATGCTTTCAGGACCTTTGATCACCTTTTTGTTTTGTTGTCAGGTCCTCGCAGAGGGTCGTCAGCGTCTAAAGCTACTCTGGCTCGTTGGCTCAAAGAAGCTATTTTTTTCAGCATATATGCTGTCTGGCCGGCCTCCGCCTGAAGCCTTTAAGGCACATTCCACAAGAGCGATTTCCTCTTCTTGGGCTGAAACTGGAGCACTCTCTCTTCAAGAGATATGCAGTGCAGTGACATGGAGGGGCATAATCTAACAGAAACGCCTATCTCCATGGGCGTTTATCTCTGAGAACGGGTCCGTGAAGGGGCGGACCCAAGCGTATTTTCGAAAAAATTAGACGTCCATGTTTTATTCGCCAAGTTGTGAGCTGGGCGTTTTTGCTTTTCAGCGATAATGGAAAATGAAATCGCCCAGCTCAAAAACGAATAAATCCAAGGCATTTGTTCGTGGGAGGGGCCAGGAGTCGTAGTGCACTGGTCCCCCTAACATGCCAGGACACCAACCAGGCACCCTAGGGGGCACTTTTACAAAAACAGAACAAAAGGTAAAAGAGCTCCCAGGTGCATAGCACCCTTCCCTTGTGTGTAGAGCCCCCCAAATCCCCCTCAAAACCCACTGCCCACAAGTCTACACCATTACTATAGCCCTAAGGAGTGAAGGGGGCACCTACATGTAGGTACAGTGGGTTCGGGGGGGGGGGGGGGGTTGGACGACTAAGCATTAAGCAGCACAATTGTAACAGGTAGGGGGGGGATGGGCCTGGGTCCACCTGCCTGAAGTCCACTGCACCCCCTAACAACTGCTCCAGGGACCTACATACTGCTGCCAGGGAGGTGGGTATGACATTTGAGGGTCAAAATAAAAAGTTGTGAAACATCATTTTTTGTGGTGGGAGGGGGTTTATGACCACTGGGGGAGTCAGGGGAGGTCATCCCCGATTCCCTCCAGTGGTCATCTGGTCATTTAGGGCACTTTTTGGGGCCTTATTCGTGAAAAAACAGGGTCCAGGAAAAGTGCCCTAAATTCTAGCTAAAAACGCATACTTTTGTCCCATTATCTGTGAAATGCGCCCATCTCTGTTCGGCAGATAACCACGCCCCAGTTCCGCCTTCGCCACACCTCTGACACGCCCCCATAAACTTTGTCCGCATCCGCGACGGAGTGCAGTTGAAAACGCCCAACAATCGGCTTTCGATTATACCGCTTTATTCGTTTTTGTGAGATAAACGTCCATCTCCCGATTTAGGTCGGAACTTGGGCGTTTTTCTCGTTCGATTATAAGCTGGATGGGCTTCTAAGCTCTCATTTGCCCGACATTTCAAGCTGGATGTGGCTGCCAGGAGGGATGCGCATTTTGGAGCACAAGGGCTGGCGCGTGGTGTGGTCTGTTCCCACCCTATCTAGGGATTGCTTTGATACATCCCATTCGTAATGGCTTCATCTGCTTGATGACAAGGAGGGGAAAATTAGGTTCTTACCTTGGTAATTTTCTTTCCTTTAGTCAGAGCAGATGAAGCCATGAGCCCTCCCTGTATGATTGTCTGTATTGCAGTGATTCTGATTTCAGGTGCTGTTCTTGTTTCCTGAAGTTCTATTCCTTCATTGGGGAGTCGGAAAACAGTTTTCAGGATTCTTGTTACAGTTATAGGAGGATGAGTTCATTCCCTCCAGTTCATGTTTTGGGAGGATGAGTTTATTCCCTCCAGGGGGATGCAAGTATTCCCTCCGTTTATACAAAGTGGAGGACGAGTTTATTCCCTCCAGGAGGACGAGTTTATTCCCTCCAGGAGGATGAGTTCATGCCCTTGTTAAGGGGCCATCGTTTGCTGTGAGGAAAGTTCATGTTATTCCCATTGCGGTTTGCCATACTGCTTTGGAAGCTTCAAATACTGAAGAGGCAGTGGAGCTAGCTGGCCATAAGGCACTGTGAAAAGTTGAGTGCTCTCTATCTCTCCCTGCTGGTTGATGGACACAACCTATACGTAATGGCTTCATCTGCTATGACTAAAGGAAAGAAAATTACTAAGGTAAGAACCTAATTTTGCCATATTTGCATATGCAGATCCCAACTAGTAAACGTCCCTCATGCCCGTTCCATTTTACTAACCTTTACCATCCTGACATCTTGCCCATATCCACATCTCACCCCCATATCATTCCAGAATGCATGTACTTGAATCATACATAAAGAAATACGCCTTTTGAGTCATGCTGTTAGTGTTTGCTTTCCAACTTGTTGCATTTAGTTTCTATTCTATTTTCCAGAAATTTTAAGTCTGTTATATTGCTTTATGTCCTGGCCTTGTTCTGGGAATGTATATTTTCCAGAAATATTTGCAGTGTGCTATAATCTACCTGCATCTGCTCATAGGCAAGTAACAGTACAATACTGTATTGTATGGGATAAGTGTTTACTTTTATTTTTTGGGTGTCTAATTCCCAGGGGTACCATAGCCAGTGTTCTTAATTAACCCTGTAGTCTGCATGGATGAGAGATGCAAGATTGAGGCCAGGTCAGCAGTACAGAAGTTGATTACTTCATGGTATATGAAAGGAAAAAGTGTGTAATAAGTGCCCAGTGGATGTTTAGTCTTTTTTTTTTTTTTTTTTTTTTTTTTTTTTTGAGGGGGAGGGGATAGCGGGCAATTGAGTAAAAAGAGCAGAATAATCGTATACATTTGAGCAGAGGTTTCTGTTTGGACATGCCCTGGCTTCAGAAGTCACAGCCTGCTAAGACATTGGTGGGTTTTTCTTTGTGTGAGAATGCTGGGGTTTTCTATGGGTAAGTTGTGTTTCAGAGAACATGGGTTTGCAAGTCTTATGCATAGGAAATAAGGCAATTAATGCATTATATGGCTTGGGCTGTATAGGCTCACTTCATTATATGTTCCTCTGTCCTATTTGGGTTTCTGCACAACTTGTTCTAGATTCTGATATCATGTTTTGTTTGTCAGCTAGGCATTGTAGCTATCCACCCTAGTGCCTTTTCAGCTGCCAAACAGGTAAAATCTGTTTTTAATTACAATAAAATTATCAGGGAGACAATATTAAGAGACGAATTGCTGAATTATGTGTACAATGTATAAGTTGACCCATATGTGTTTTTCTAATGGCTTGGTTCACTCTGGAGGGTATTTGTTTTTGTCCAGCATGTATTTTTTCATGTGGTTTATTTTCATATATCTATGAAGTTTGCAAACTAGAGGCCTTAAGGTTTACTCTATTTTCAGAGCTGATATTTCATTTTTAAATCAAACTTGGAATTGGTTATTTTCTAATTTTACATGTGCAAATCAAGTACCCTCTTACCTGGAACAGCTTGCACCTCTAATTTGTGGAAATTCATAATATGCCTGCTGGGAATTGCTTCTGCAAGAGATAAGAGAACCTCCAGGTGTAGTGTTCCCATCACTTCTGTACCATAACATTCGTAATCCTTGCTATGTCCCCCATTCCTTCTGTCACACTGAGTACAGGTCTTGCCGCAAAAGTGGCATAAAACCCACTAGTGGAGGTATCTGCCGTGTGATTTCTAGTTAGTCTGTGGAGCAGACTTGTTGGACAGCTTTTGTCATTTTCAGTTAGCCACTATTAATTTGCCTGCTTTCTGTATTTAGTCCTAATGTTTTGCTTCATATCTTTTCAGGTTTTAGAATAAAAGGTGTACAGTCGTCATGATAAACCAATAGGCCATACTGTATTCATGCTTTACATATGATGCTTCCATTAGAGTTCTGATAAGGGTCACTACAGCAGTACTCCAGATTACTCGAGATCATAACTGGAGTGGTTAAGTAATAGGAATTTTCAAAGTATTTATATTGTACTATAAATTAAAAAAAAAACTATAAAGGGGCAATATTTTTTCAATTTGCATGAAACAACTGCCAGCTGAAATATTTGGAATATTTTTAGTATTGCTAAATAATTAAGATTACTGAACTACTGGAATTAAAAAAAAAAAAAAAAAAAAATTTCATCCGCTCAACAGTTAATCTTGTTGAAAATGGAGTTGTCTTGCACTTTGTGCTTAGCCAGCTACAATCAATCACATTGTCTGTTATTTTTATAAAAAAAACAACCCACAATTCTCTCTCTCTAGAATCCAGCAACCATCACCAGAATACTACTTAGCCATTTCAACTGGGATAAAGAGAAACTAATGGAGAGGTAAGCAGCAATCGTTGCAGGGGCAAGGAAAGTTTGCTCTCTAGGGCTGTCAGTTGAAAAGAGCAGAAGAAAAGGAACAGTTTATATTTCTTTTCAGCTGTGCTAGCTAACTTTAGAGGTCATCTTGTATATGCAGTTGCATGTTTTTCCCAGTACTTATAGAGGTATAAGCAAATTTAAAACACTATTACTTGGTTACAGTGACAGCTTTGCACAACCTCTGGGCTCAGTCAAAGTTTCCCTTGAGATTCAACTGCCATGCCCATTTACCATATTTGAGTCTGCCATAAGTAAGACTCTTTGGTAGAATAAGAATGAGGAGCATTTCTTTGTAGACGTCAGGCAACCATGTAAAACCTAGAATATGTTTGTGAGAATTTTTGTATGGTTTTTACCATGTTCCCTTACCATTTGCAGTTCTGATTCAATCTGATTCAACTTGTGGTACCCATGTAACAAGGCTTGTTTTCATGTGGATGTTTAATGTGCCCATACTAGTTTTCAGGCTTTCCATAGTGAATATTTTGAGGCAATATTCTTTTGAATTTGAAAGCCTGGTCATATTTAAGTTAACAAAAAAGTGTATACTTTTGATATGAATGAGGTTTACTTGAAAATTGTGATTATCTTGAAAACCAAACCTCTTTGTGTGGCCCTGGAAATCCAAAGTTTGATATGGTGACCTCTTTGATACAAACATTTAGCAGTCCTTCAGCAATAGCGTTGACAAGTTTGGCTTTGAGGTTTGCTTTATTAAAGAGTATATCTAAGAGCTGAGATCAGGCATCTAATGAGCATGACATTTTTTAGTTCATCGTGTCTCTGCTGCTGATTGTTTTTAGTGAAGTCACTTGATCTCATGAGCTCTTTCTCAAAACTTAAGTGATTTTCCATTGAATTACACTGATTGGTCATGTGACTTGTTGCTTGCTGTCCAGAAAGCATTTTCAAGTTTAACAGTAATGAAACCACAGCTCTCTGAATTTACTGTCACATATTTTACACTGAATGTTCAACTCTGGTCAACCCTTAAGAATTCTACCAAAAGTTTACCAATGATTGCTCAAAATTGCTCACTATGCCAGCACTTCTTCTATCCTCGTGTACAACTTTAACATATTCTTGCCCTTGCAGTACCAGTGAAACCTCAAATGCTGCTCTAGAACAGGTTTTGCAAGGGTGTGGAACACATTTTGGGGGAGGGTGGATAAGAAATTTGAGCATCAATAAAATGTCTTAGAAGCCATTGAAAAATAAGTTTTGCCTTTAGTTACTTTATTTTATTTTTTAGTACTCTTGTTTTTCTGTATTTCCCGTTGTTTTTATTTACTTGTCCCTTCAGCAATGGCAAACTCTTCTCCTTGGTGGCTACCTAGACCACAGCTGCAATTAATCTCCTCACACAGCATGGCCCCCAACTTTACAGCAAACTTCTTTTCAGAGAATTTTCAACCTTTTTATTCTTGCTGATAATCATCATCATGAATTTGTGTAAAATATCATTGAAAAAATGGTAATTTTACTTTAATTACTCTCTAAATGTAGATTTTCATGGATTCACATTTCCACTCTCCTTCCATTGTGTTCCACACTGTTCTCTCTTAACCTATGTCTCTTAGTTTGATATTGGTTAGTAGGCAGATTTCTGTGCACCAAAGCTGTCTAAGCATGGAAATTTCCATGTTGCAGTACATAAGTCATAGGACACATCAGCATGAGTCCGTGTAGGTACAACATTTTGGAGAATAGTAATAAGTGGACAGGTGATTATAAATATTTATTCTGTTAAGACATTTTGTTCTCAGTGGATCATAGTAGAAAGATATAAGGAATCATCTGCATGCAGATGCTTAATCATTGCTCTTTGAAAACATACTTGTGGCCAGCACTGGTGTGGATGGTTGAGATGCAGCGGGCTGTATAGAAACTTATTATAATTTGCTCTGTCTCCTAGCCATCTGGCCTTGAATACACTGCATAAATACTTAAATGTTATGATCTAGCTGCTGGCTTGCAGACAAATACTACTATTTCCCCAAAGTTTTATCTAATAATGACCCCATTTTAACACTTTTCATTTCCCATTACAGAAGTAAAATAGATGTTCAGTCCACCTTCCTTCCCATTCCCCCAACGTAGAAAGCAACAGCAGTTCGGGGCATGTGAGCTGTCATGTTTTCACAAGTCCTTTGCCCTTTTTTCTGGTTTAGTAGGAGACCTGAAGAGGGTGAAGGGCCTGAGAGTGCACAGGCTCAAGGCCCTGGTCTGATTTCCACCGCTGGTAGCAGCAGACCAGAGGTACAGAGAGAGAGAGGGAGGGAGGGAATTGAAGGTCATGAAATGATCTTGTGTTTTTGTGATTTTTTTCCCCCCTCCCCCCCCCAACATATATGCATGCACATGCACACACACTCACACTCTTTTGTCACAATTCACATTTTTTGTAACCACTGCTTGCCTGCATGGGCTGTGGTAGTCTCTTTTTTTTTTTTTTAATTATTATTTATAATTTTAATAATATCCAAGCGTACTGCTTGTACCAGCAATACAGAGAAAAGTAAAATCATTTAAGATAAACAAATATAATTAAGTAACATATCATCTCTTCCTTAGACCACCGAACGTGGAGGGGTGGCTAGAATGTAGGAGAAATTAGTAGTAGTAGTAGTAGATTAAAAAAAATAAAAAAGGAAAAATATTGTAATAAGAAAAGGCTTAACATGCTCGTATACACACACTTAAACCAATCATCTTTCTGTTGGCACAACCTCATTGGAGATTTTCTTTAGGTCCAAAAATGATTTCAGCTGTTCAGGAGCAAAGGAAACACTTCCATGGATAGGCTAACAAGTATGAAGCCCCCCCCCCCCCCCCCCCCCCAGCTTTAACCTTATCTTTCATTGATTAAAACTTTTCGCCTTTCCTGTATTGGCCTTGTCACATCTGGAAAGATTCAGATTCTTTGACCACAAAATTGTAGTTGGCATTTTTGGAAATAGTCTCATGGCATTTAAGTCCTGCTCAAAGGCGAATGAGACCAATAATTTTGTTCTTTCTTTCAAATCAGAAAAAGAGTCTTCCTTGTCATCAACAGCAGATGAATCCATTAACTGATGGGTTGTATCCACCTACCAGCAGGTGGAGATAGAGAACACTGAAGAACCACAGTGACCCTTGCATGGCTAGCCCCATCTGCCTTCAGTATTTCTCTATCTCCCAGCAGGTGTGGATGTAGCTTGATCAGCTCCTAGATTTCTGCCTGGGGTGGCTCCTGTGCTTTGCCAGTTGATCAGAGGTGTTGTGGCTGGTGGTGCCCACTTTAAAGGCATATAGGTTTGCCCTTTCCCTGCCTTACCCATTCCCCCCTCCTCCTCCTCTGTTGCTGCCTGCCTCCAACTTTCCTCACAGCGTTAAAAAAAAAAAAAAAAATCACGCTTTTACTGTGTGGCTGTTTTGAGGCTTTTTCCAGAGATTCTGGTTCAGTGCAGCTTGATCGGAGCTCGTTGACTCGGTCTTCTGAGGTGAGAGTGGTGCCCAGCTCCTCCGGGGAGGTTCCCACGGACAGCGTTCCGAACGGGGTAAGTTTTGGCGCGAAGCTGCCATTTTATTGCTATATTTCCGTCCCGTTGGGCGATGGCTGCTGAAGGAGTTAAGCGCTGCTTCCGCTGTGGTAAGCACAGTTCAGCAGTGGGGCTTTGCAGTATGTGCTTCTTAGACGCTCGAGTTAGTTACGAGCATGGTGAGCGATGATTCTTCCCGCTGGATGGAGCTGGCAGCGGGTGCCATTTTGGAAGCACCGCATGCCTTGACCCCCGCGATGGCGGAGGAGTCTGAGTGCAGGGGGATGCCTCGTTTCGAGGCTGCCAGAGGAGCTCCAACCTCCTTTTCGCCTAATTCGGGGATGGAGGGCCAGGGGGAGTTTTTCCTCCCCTGAGTTTGTGCTTCTGATGCATAAGGCCTTCATGCTGAAAACCAGCTCTGCCGCAGGTGTCTGACACTGCGTTGCATTCTGGTTTTCCTCCGAGTGTTGATGCCCCGGGGATGGCTACAGATGTTATTTCTTCCCCCGAGCGTTGGAAACACGCTAAACATAGACGGGTAAATTCCCCGTCTGAAAGTGGCGCATTCCCCCCCTCTCTCCCCCGTGGTCTTGCTGTGGGGAGTCTGAGGGATCTGGCAGGCCCTCATGGACGGAGGATCCCGAGGAGGGTGCATGTTTGCCACTGGATTCGGATGATCACAATGTAGTTCGGATTTTCCACCGCGACGAGCTGCCAGCTCTCATTACTGACGCCTTGCAGGCCCTCTTGATTGATGATCCTGCCGAGGGCGATGCCTCCTCTGTTAATCTTAGGATGGAGAGTACTAAGAAGCCTATGCGGGCCTTTCCTGTGCATGACTGCATCCAAGAGCTTATTTCAGCTCAATGGTCTGACCCCGATGGGCCTTTGAAACTGGCCCGGGCTATGGGTCAGCTTTACCATCTGAGTGAGGTTCACTTGGCCCTTTTTGGGATGCCTAAAGTGGATGCGTTGGTCATGGCGGTGACTAAAAAGACCACTCTCCCTGTAGAGGGAGGGATTGCTTTGAAAGACATGCAGGACCGGCGGCTAGAATCCGCGCTGAAGCGGTCCTTTGAAATATTCGGCCTAGCCTTAAGGGTGTCTATTTGCAGTTCCTATGCAGCCCGAGCATGTCTTTCCTGGTTACAACAGGCGGTGGATCAGCCCGTGGAGGGTGCGGGGTCCCTCGCTGAGGTTGCCCCGTGGATGGAGTCGGCCCTGTCATTTTTGGCTGACGCCCTTTATGATCTGGTCAGAGCTTCGGCTAAGCAAGATGTCTGTGGCGGTTTTTTGCCCACCACCTTCTTTGGCTGCGGCATTGGGCAGCGGACATGGCCTCTAAGCAAAGGCTGGTGAGATTACCCTTTCGGGGCCTCCTGTTATTTGGAGAAGATTGTTAAAGACCTAGGGGATTCTAAGCCCCAGCAGTTACCTGAGGATAGGCTGAGTCCGTCTTCCAAGGGTCCTGTGTTTCCCTCCTCTTCCAGACCTCACCCGTGAAGCTCGCAGGTATCGCCTGGGGCGCTCTGCTGGGTTTTCTCAACGTGTCCGTTTTCAGCAGAGGAACTCCTTTCGCTCGGACAAACGCTCCGCCAGGAGTTCAGGGGCGTCCTCCACAATGATGGGTCACCCATCCACTCCTCTATTCCTGCAGTAGGAGGACGTCTTTCTCTCTTTCTCGAGGAGTGGGCCACGATTACTTCGGATCAGTGGGTCTTGGACCTGATCAGGGAAGGTTACCGATTGGAATTCGGTGCCCCGGTGAGAGACGTGTTTGTGGAGTCCCGATGTGGCACTGCCGTCAAACGGGTGGCGGTAGAGCAGACTTTGCAAGTCTTGCTGCACCTCGGAGCGGTGATCCCGGTGCCTCCCTCCAAACGCGGCTGCTGTCGCTACTCCATTTATTTTGTGGTCCCTCGAAAAGGCGGGTCTTTCAGACCAATCCTCGACTTACGAAAAGTCAACGAGGCCCTAAGAGTGCAATACTTCTGCATGGAAACCCTGCGCTCCGTCATTGCGGCGGTTCAGCCAGGTGAGTTTCTTACATCTCTGGACCTCAAGCAAGCTTACTTACACATTCCTATTTGGCCCTCGCACCTGCGGTTCCTCCGGTTTGCGGTGTTGGGCCAGCATTTTTAGTTTCGAGCCTTGCCGTTCGGCCTAGCCACAGCTCCCCGTACCTTTTCCAAGGTGTAATGGTGGTGGTAGCTGCGTTTCTTAGGCAAGAAGGTATCAGAGTTCACCCTTATCTCGACTGGCTCATCAGAGCGGATTCGGCAGCCAAAAGTTGTCTTGCCACAGCCAGAGTGGTTACAGTCCTGCAGACTCTGGGCTGGGTGGTCAATATATACCCAACAGTCACCTGACCCCCTCTCAGTCTCTCAAGTATTTGAGGGTCCGGTTCGACACGGCCTCGGGGTTGGTCTTTCTCCCCAACTACAGGAGTTGCAAGCTTCAGAATCTGGTCCGTCTGCTCGTGCAGATGCCTCGCCCTCGAGCTTGGGACTTTGACCAGCTGCTGGGGTCGATGATGGCCACCTTGGAGTTGCTCCCCTGGGGGAGAGCACATATGAGGCCACTGCAGATTGCCCTGCTCCATCAATGGTCTCTGATCTCCCAGGAATATCAACGCAGACTAACGTGGCTCCCTTTGGCCTGGGGCAGTATGGATTGGTGGCTCTCCGACAGGATGCTGCGACAAGGAATGCCGCTCGCGCTTCCTTCTTGGTGCCTGGTGACAACGGATGCCAGCCTTTTGGGCTGGGGAGCACATTGCCAGGGAAGCTATGCTCAGGGTCAGTGGACACCCGTGGAGGCGGGGTGGTCCATCACTCGCTTGGAACTAAGAGCGATATTCCAGGCTCTTATGGCTTTCCACAAGACTCTGAAGGGGCTTGCTGTCCAGGTTCTTTTAGACAGGCACAGACAGCTCCTTGTGACTCTGGGCAAGTCACTTAACCCTCCATTGCCCCATGCAAGCTGCATTGAGCCTGCCATGAGTGGGAAAGCACGGGGTACAAATGTAACAAAACTAAACACGACAGCAGTGGCCTACATCAGTCGTTAGGGCGGCACTCAGTGCAGGGCCCTGGCCGCGGAGACCGCTCAGATTTGCCACTGGGCCAAGCTCCACCTGCAGCTTCTGTAAGCAGCTCACATAACAGGTCAGAGCAACGTGCAAGCTGATTTTCTCAGCAGGCATCAAATCGACCCGGCGGAATGGGAACTGGCAGAACAAGTGTTTCTTCAGATTTGTGGCAAATGGGGGACTCCCGGAATGGATCTTATGGCGTCAAATGCAAACGCCAATGTCCCTCGCTTTTTCAGCAGACGAGAGAGAACCTTGCTCGGTGGGGTTGGATGCACTGGCTCAACCCTCGCCTTCGGGCCACCTATATTTGTTCCCTCCTTGGCCCTTGATAGGGCGATTCCTCCTGCGGATTAGACTACACCGAGGATTGGTGATTCTCATCGCTCCAGATTGGCCAAGGCGTTCGTGGTATGCGGATCTCCCCCGGATGCTGGTGGAGGCTCCACTTTCTTTACCTCGGGTTCTGAACCTGTTGGTTCAAGGCCCGGTGACTATAGAGGATCCCTGCTGATTTGGTCTTACGGCCTGGCTCTTGACAGGGCGCAATTGAGAGATAAGGGCTACTCTAACAAGGTCATCTCCACTCGCAGGCCCACAAGCATTCTACTTCCGCAGCCTATGCTTGGATATGGCGTAAGTTTGAGGAGTGGTGCGTCCCGAAAGAGGTCACTCCCGCACGGGCTACGGTCTCGCTGGTCCTGGACTTTTTGCAGGATGGCTTACAAAAAGGCCTGGCTTACAATTCCCTTCGGGTGCAAGTTGCAGCGTTGGCATGCTACCGAGGGAAAGTCTCTGGCTTGTCCCTTGCTGCTCATCCGGACATTGCCTAATTTCTTAAAGGGGTGCTGTGGCTCTGCCCTCCCGTTTGGTTGCCTTGTCCGGCCTGGAACCTGGGGCTGGTGTTGAAGGCTCTCCAGCGTTCGCCTTTCGAGCCGCTTAAGCGAGCTTCGGAGAAGGATGTGACTCTCAAGACAGTCTTTTTGGTAGCCATTACATCGGCTAGACACGTGTCTGAGCTACAGGCGATTTCCTGTCTGGACCCTTTTCTGCAGTTCTCAGAGTCCGGGGTGACAGTATGTACAGTGCCTTCCTTCCTGCCTAAGGTGGTTTCAGTGTTTCACCTGAACCAGCCCATTTTTCTACCTTCCTTTTCTAGGGAGGACTTTCCGGATTCCTTTGGGCAATTACATCTTTTATATGTCCGCAGGGCTCTGTTGCAGTATCTACAGATGGCAAATGACTTCAGGACTTCTGATCATCTTTTTGTCTTGTTGACAGGTCCTTGACGTGGGTGCCCGGCGTCTAAGACCACTGTAGCCCGTTGACTCAGAGAAGTCATCTTTTCTGCGTATCTGCTTTCAGGGCAGGCTCCCCCTGAAGCGTTTAAAGCGCATTCCACGAGAGCGATTTCCTCTTCGTGGGCTGAAACAGGTGTCTTCTCTTCAAGAGATCTGCCGTGCAGCTACTTGGGCTTCTCAGCTTTCGTTTGTATGTCATTACAGGCTGGATGTGGCAGTGAAGCAGGACGCGCATTTTGGAGCGCAGGTACTGGCTCGCGGTGTTGCCGGTTCCCACCCTACGTAGGGTGTGCTTTTGTACATCCCATCAGTTAATGGATTCATCTGCTGTTGATGACAGGGAAGGGAAAATTAGGTTCTTACCTTGGTAATTTTCTTTCCTTTAGTCACAGCAGATGAATCCATGATCCCTTCCTGTCTGACTTTGTGTTTTTGTTCAGTTCTTTCATGCAGATATTGTATCTCATCAGGAGGAGTTGATGAACAGTTCTTAAAGTTTCTGCAGTGCTGTTCTATTGCAGTAGGTTGAGATCGTCCCTCCTTTGTGTGGTTATTGCTCCGGTTCTGGGGCATTTGTTCGCTGTAAGGAAAGTTTATGTGATGTTACCTATCTTATTCATTCTGCTTTGGAAATTTCAAATACTGAAGGCAGATAGGGCTAGCTGTCCAAGGGTCACTGTGGTTCTGGTTCTTCAGTGTTCTCTATCTCCACCTGCTGGTAGGCGGATACAACCCATCAGTTAATGGATTCATCTGCTGAAATTAAAGGAAAGAAAATTGCCAAGGTAAGAACCTAATTTTCCCTTCAACAGTGATAGTCAAATCTTTGGTATTATTATCATCTTTCCTTTCTTGTGATTATACATATTCTTGAGTCCCGTGTATTTCCTCAGTTTTATTAGAGGCATCAGGTAAATAATAAATCTTATTTAAAGGGGGGATAGCTTCTTTTAGGCACCTTTAAAATTTCAACTAAATATTTTTTAAACAATTCCAGAGGAAATATCATCCGTAGGACTTTAGGAAAGTTTAATAGAGTCTCCATTCTCCAACTGTTCAATTTTGTGGTGAATTAACATCTTATCCTTTGCCATGGATGAAACATTTTAAAGATCTTTTACATCCACTTTAATTTGCTCATCTGTTTTCTTCTTAGCTGCTTCTAATAAAAGGGCCAGAGAGTCAACTTAATAGGTAAATTAGTTCCTGAACTGTTTTGCCCACTGTTGAATACAACCTTTGCAGGACCCTCCAGAGAGCCTTCAGTGTAACCACTGCAGATGCTATAACTTCATCCTGGTGTAGTGACTTCCGCCTCGAAGGGCTCTGTAGGCAACATTCTTGCATCTGCTGGACACAGTGGTGGGCTGACTGCCAGCGGGGACAACAATGCATCCAGCGCCGAAGACAATCCTCCACTGTTACTTGCAACAGGGACTCCACTTGATGCCATGTGTGAAAGCTTGACAGTGTACCTCTCTGCTGCACCAGAGGAGGAGGTGGTCACCGTTGGGGGAACGACCCTTACCACCCCCTTTCTTATTGGTATGAGGCATCGATAAAGGAAAAGCTAGTACCAGCAAGCAGCAAGACAGGTGACAAGGCAGGCAATGCCGACAGCAATCATGCCGCCATATTAGCCACTCCGGCTGTGGCAGTATCTTATGACATTTCTTAACCATCAGAAACCTTAACTCTCAGCAGCAATCTTCTGGTCTTGGATGGAGAATGCAGCTCCCACTGTGGTACTGGTTAGGATTTCCCATGGCTCAGTTAATTTGAGCAGGTGTTCCCTAGAATCACATTGAGATTTATCCTTAGGGTCCAGTTTCTGTATTAAGTCAGGTTTCTTAAAGCTTCTGGAGAATAAAATCTTCAGATTGTTAAATGGAGCTGTGGACTAATAAACTGAAAGGGCAGCAGCCACGTTGTTATGGGAACTCTGCATTGTTGACTGAATTAGAAGTCTGATTCTGCACTACATGTAATGTTCTTCCAGCTGATCTTGAATCAGGAGAAAAAGGAGTTCCCTATGTCATGTAATGCTTTGCTATTACCCCTTCTACCTGTTCAGGGTTCAATGTTTGAATATTCGGGGTCCTCCAAAGCATTGCTTAGACCCTGTGTGCACTTGGTACATGTGTTTCTATGCTGACAACCAGCCACCCACCTTCTGCTTGCTTCTGAGCCAAGTATTCCACCCTGCAAGCAATTTCCTGATAATTTTGTGGATTTTTTGTAACCCCCAGAAAAGTCTGGCATTACTAACAGATACAAAGCTGATGTAGTGAAATGTGATTATTATAGAGTAGAAAATATATTGTGGTGAACTATAAATATTATAATTGGAGATTAGTGAACAAGGAAAAGAAAGCAGTTTGTACAATCAAGCCTCCCTACTTAAGATTAACTTTATGGAATCTCTGGCAAGTCTGTCCATACTTTTCACATGTGGGATAGGGTCCTGGCACAGCTCTAGTTGGTTGTGCTGCTCACTCAGAGCTGGAAGCCCTCTAGAGTTGAAAGATATATGTCAGCTGCTAAGTAGGTTACAAATATGAACAAAAAACATGCTTAGTAACATTTCTATACAAATACTAGACGTCTAAAAAATAAGATGGGAGAATTATAATTTCCTTGACATCAGCAGCAGATGAATCCATTACGAATGGGTTGTGTCTACCTACCAGCAGGGGGAGAGAGAGAACGCTGAAAACCATAGTGCCTCTAGGACGGCTAGGCTCCATCTGCCTCTCAGTATTTCTCTATCTCCGAGCAGGGTTGGACGCAGCTTGTTCAGCTCCTTGAAGATTCTGCCTGGGGTGGCTCGTATGCTTTTGCCAGATGTAGCAGGGGTGTTGTGGCTAAGTGGAGCCCACTTTAAAAGCACATAGGTTCGCCCTTTCCCTGCCTTTCCCTTCCCCCTGTGTGGATGCAGGCATATAGGTTCGCCCTTTCCCTGCCTTTCCCACCCTCTTCTGCCTCCGGAGTACCTCTGTAGCTGTTTGCCTCCAACTTTCCTCACAGCGTTAAAAAAAAAAAAAATCGTGCTTGACAGCGCTGCTATTTCTGAGGCTTTTCCCGACTGTGCAGCATGACCGGAGCTCGTGGACTCGGTCCTTTGAGGTAAGAGTGGTACTTAGCTCCTCTGGGGAGGGCCCGCAGACGGCGTTCCGATGGGGGTGATTTTGGCACGAAGCCGCCATTTTGAATTTTATTCCGCTGTTTTTCGGCAATGGCTGCTGAGGGAGTTAAGCGCTGTTCCTGTTCTGGCAAGTGCAGATCAGCAGCGGGGCTCTGTAAAATGTGCTGTTTAGACGGTAGAGTCAGTATGAGCATGGCGAGCAATGATTCTTCCCGCTCGATGGAGCTGGCAGCGGGTGCCATCTTGGAAGCGCCGCATGGCTTGACCCCCCGCAGTTGCGGAGGAGTCTGTGAGCAGAGGGGCGCCTCGGGCCGAGGCTACCAGAGGAACTCCGTTCCCCGTGGCTCCTAATTAGGAGATGGGAGGTCAGGGTGAGTTTTTCTCCCCCGAGTTTGTGCTTATTTTACATAAAGCCTTCATGCTGAAAAGAACTCTGTCGCAGGTGTCTGACACTGTGTTGCTACCTGGTCCCCCTCCGACTGATGTTAGACGTGGATTCCCCTGAGCGTTGGATGCACGCTAAGCATAGACGGGTAAATTCCCTGCCGGAGAGTGGCGCACCCCCCTTCCCCCCCCATGGTTGGGCTGTGGGGACTCTGAGGGATCTGGCAGGCCTTCGTGTTCTGAGGAGCCAGAGGAAGGTGCCGGTTTGCCACTGGATCTGGATGATCCCACTGCGGTTCGGATTTTCCACCGCGATGAGCTGCCAGCTTATTCCGGATGCCTTACAGACTCTCTCTATTGATGATCCTGTTAAAGGTGAGGCCTCCTCTGGTAATCCGAGGATGGCGAGTACTAAGAAGCCTGCTCGAGCCTTTGCTTTGCATGACTCCATCCAAGAGCTTATTTCTGCTCAATGGGCTGACCCTGAGGGGCCCTTGAAAGTGGCCAGGGTGATGGGGCATCTTTACCCTCTGAGTGAGGAGCATTTGCCCCTTTTTGGGATGCCTAAAGTGGATGCCTTAGTCACGGCGTTGACAAAAAAGACCACCCTCCCAGTAGAGGGAGGGGTCGCCCTGAAGGACATTCAGGACCGGCGGCTGGAATCAGCACTAAAACGGTCCTTTGAGATTTCGGGCCTAGCCTTAAGGGCTTCTGTTTGCAGTTCTTATGCTGCTCGAGCCTGCCTCTCTTGGTTACAACAGGCAGTGGAACAGCCTGTGGATGGTGCGGAGTCCCTCGCTGAGGTTGCACCGCGTATGGAGTCGGCCTTGTCATTTTTAGCTGATGCCCTCTATGATCTGGTCAGAGCGTTGGCTAAACAGATGTCTGTGGCAGTGTCCGCCTGCCGCCTTCTATGGCTACGCCATTGGGCCTCTAAGCAAAGGCTGGTGAAGTTGCCCTTTTAGGGCCTTCTGTTATTCGGAGAGGAGTTGGAGAAGATTGTTAAAGACATGGGGGATGCTAAACCCCAGAGGTTACCTGAGGATAGGCCGCGGCCTTCTTCCAAGGGTTAGGTGGTTCCCTCCTCCTCCTCCAGACCTCGCTTCAGTGAAGCTTGAAGATGTCGCCTGGGGCGATCTGCTGGGTTTACTCAACGTGCCTGTTTTCAGCAGAGGAAGTCCTTTCGCTCGGAGAAATGCTCTGCAGCAGCAGGCTCAAGGCCAGGAGTTCAGGGCCGTCCTCCACAATGATGGGACGCCGGTCCACTTTTCCTTTACAGTTGTAGGAGGACGCCTTTCCCTCTTTCTCAAGGAGTGGACCAAGATTACCTCAGATCAGTGGGTCCTGGACCTGATCAGAGAAGGTTACCGATTGGAATTCGGTGCCCTGGTGAGAGACGTGTTTGTGGAGTCCCGATGCAGCACTGCCGTCAAACGGGCGGCAGTAGAGGAGACCTTACTAGTCTTGTTGCACCTTGGAGCGATGATCCCTGTGCCTCCCGCCGAACACGTCGGCGGTCGTTACTCCATTTATTTTGTGGTGCCGCGAAAAGACGGGTCTTATCGGCCCATTCTCGCCTTAAAGAAAGTCAACGAGTCACTAAGCGTGTGGCATTTTCACATGGAAACCCTGCGCTCCATCATTGAGGCGGTTCAGCCAGGAGAGTTCCTCACGTCTCTGGACCTGAAAGAAGCTTACTTGCACATGGCCCCCGTACCAACGGTTCCTCCGGTTTGCGGTGTTGGGAAAACATTTCCAGTTTCGGGCCTTGCCTTTTGGCCTCGCCACAGCTACCCGAACCTTTTCCAAGGTAATGGTGGTAGTAGCTGCCTTTCACAGGCGAGAGGGTATCCGGGTTCACCCGTACCTCGACGACTGGCTCATCAGAGCGGACTCTGCAGAAGAGAGTCGTCATGTAACAGCCAGAGTGGTCTCAGTACTGCAATCTCTGGGCTGGGTCGTCAATATACCCAAAAGTCACCTGACCCCCTCTCAATCTCGAGAGTATTTGGGGGTGCGGTTCGACACGGCCTCGGGGTTTGTCTTTCTACCCGACCAAAGGCGGTGCAAGCTTCAGAATCAGGTCCATCTTGCTCCTACGGATGCCGAGCCCGTAAGCTTGGGACTTTGTCCAGCTGTTGGGGTTGATGTCGGCCACCTTGGGAAGTGGTGCCATCGGCGAGAGCACACATGAGACCTCTGCAGATTGCCCTGCTTCAACAATGGTCTCCTATGTCCCAGGATTATTAACGCAGACTCACATGGCTCCCTGCGGCCCGACTCAGTATGGAGTGGTGGCTCTCAGACAGCGTGCTGCGGTGAGGAATGCCGCTAGCGCTTCCCGATTGGTGCCTGGTGGTAACGTGCCAGTTTGAAGTGCTTCGGAGCACATTGCCAGGGAAGCTATGCCCAGGGTCTGTGGACACCTGAGGAAATGGGGTGGTCCATCAATCGCTTGGAACTGAGAGCGATATTCCAGGCTCTTCTGGCCTTTCACAAGACTCTGGAGGAACTGGCTGTCAGAGTTCTGTCGGACAACATGACAGCAGTGGCCTACATAAATTGTCAAGGCGGCACTCAGTGCCAAGCACTGGCCGCAGAGGCCGCTCAGATATGTGACTGGGCCGAGCTACATCTGCAGTTTCTGCCAGCAGCTCACATAGCAGGTCAGAGCAACGTGCAAGCCGATTTTCTAAGCAGGTATCAAATCGACCCTGTGGAGTGGGAACTGGCAGACGAAATGTTCCTTCAGATCTGTGCCAAATGGGGAATGCCCATAGTGGATCTTATGGCCTCAAGCACAAATGCCAAAGTCCCGTCCTTTTTCAGCAGACGGAGAGATCCTCGCTTGTCAGGGTTGGATGCCTTGGCTCAACCCTGGCCTCAGGGCCTCCTCCTTGGCCCTTAATAGGGCGAGTACTCCTGCGAATTCGGCTGCATCAAGGAGTGGTGATCCTCATTGCCCTGGATTGGCTCAGGCGGCCGTGGTATGTGGACCTCCAGCGGATGCTGGTGGAGGCTCCCCTTCCCTTGCCTCTGGTACTAAACCTGTTGACGCAGGGGCCAGTGACCATGGAGGTCGCCTGCCGCTTTGGTCTTACGGCGCATGGCTCTTGAGAGGGCGCAATTGAGAGACAAGGGCTATTTTAACAAGGTCATCTCCACTCTTTTGCAGGCCCGCAAGCGTTCCACTTCTGTGGCCTATGCTTGGATCTGGCGCCAGTTTGAGGCTTGGTGTGCTTCTAAAGTGATCACACCCATGCGGGCTTCTGTCTCACCGATTCTTTACTTTTTGCAGGATGGTGTACAAAAAGGCTTGGCCTATAATTCCCTGCGTGTTCAAGTGGCAGCGTTGGTATGTTTTTGGGGGAAGGTCGCTGGCCTCTCCCTGGCTGTGCATATGGGCGTTGCACAGTTTCTCAGAGGGGTGCTTCGGCTCCGGCCTCCCGTGCGGGCCCCTTGTCCGGCTTGGAACCTGGGGCTAATATTAAAGGCTCTTCAGTGGGGACTTCCGGTGACGTCATGAGCTAGGGAGCAGCGCGCTGCCGAAGCTCCGAGACCCTAAGCTCCACTAAAAAGTAAAGCTCCAAGAGAATGTCCCTGTAGACCACTTTCGTTGTATGGAACGGTACCTTAAACCTCTACCAGCAGAAATGGCACAAAAACCCACAAAAAAAGACAAGAATAAAGCGAGTAGCGGGGACGCAAAGATGGCGGAGGAATTCATGGCGCCTGGACCCGCGTTCACAGAGACTCAGTTGTCCCAACTTACTCAGGCAATTGAGAAGTTCTGGGAGCCAAAATGGACAGCATTAAACGCCAAACTAGAGGCCTATCGGACCTTGCTGGATGAGATGGGAATTCGAGTGGGAGATCTGGAGCGAGTATCAGCAGTAGAAGACGACTCCCGCGGATTTGACCCAGATATTGCAGCTCTGCGCTGCCAACTCACAGCGCAGCGGAGCCTGCTGGATGACTACGAAAATCGAGCTCGTAGAAACAATATCAGGATCGTCGGACTGGATGAAGTGTTGCCTGAAAGAAATTTGGAAATATGGCTGGAAAATTGGCTATCTAAAGAGCTTACCCTCATGGACACGATGGGTCCCGTCGTGATAGAACGGGCACACCGTGTGGGCCAAAAGAAGGAAGGTCACACCCGCCCACGCGTGGTTATTGTAAAGACTTTAAACTACCGCCACAAAATCGAAATTCTCCAGGGGTTCAAACTTAAACGAGACTCGCTGAAGTACAACAATAGAAGTATCTTGATATTTCAAGATTACTCCACCATTGTACAAGAAAAACTGAGACAATATCACCCGCTTTGCTCTGCCCTGGTGCAAAAGAATATTCGCTTTGTGCTACAATACCCTGCCCAACTGAAAGTTTACATAAGAGACAAATGGCAGACATTTTCTACAATGGCAGACGCAAAGAAATGTTTAATTGAAAACAAAGTTATTGACGCTGTTTGATCAGGTTACTATCTGATATGTGGGGGAGTGCTCTGTGGGGGCTAAATTACCTAAGTATTCTATGAGTGAAATGCATGTATTTAAACTGTTTGGTTAACTTGTGGAGTTTGGGGTCTCTAGTGGTCACTGGGGTCTCAATTTCAACACCTGACTAGATTGGGTGGATGAAAAAGGGTACTGGTTCGGTTTGGGGAGTAAAGGGATGGGAGTGGGAATTGGGGGTAAGGGTGGGGAAGAGCCCTGTACAAAAGGTTAATACGTGGACTTGGGTGGAGGTCCTGCAAAATGAAGGGAAAAATATGCATACTGTGGAGGTTCAAATGGGACATTTGACGTGTCAAGCTGTGCAGCGATATCTCTTGGGATATAGAGGTTCTAGGAGGATTCAGCTAATCATGGGGGAATGCCGATCAGAGTAATATCATGGAACGTGGGGGGAATGACCTCCCCCATAAAACGAAACAAAATATTGACGGCCCTTAAACGACACAAAGCAGACATTGCCTGTCTGCAGGAAACACATCTCAGTGATGTGGAACACGCAAAACGACAACATTCCTGGGTGGGAGAGTGTCATGCGGTTGCTGCCACGGGACGTAGGGGTGGTGTAGCAAAACTCTTCCGCAAAGGGCTAGCATGCAAAGTGACAGTAGTGGAGAGGGAAGTACATGGTCGCTCTCTCACCTTAAGGGTGTGGGTTCAAGGCTTTGAATTTTTATTAGTAGGAGTCTATGGTCCCAATGACTATGATCAGGATTTTCTCCAGTCCCTGTGTAGTAGGTGCCTGCAGCACAAGCTAGATACATTATTAATACTCGGTGACTTTAACTTAGTCTTAGACCCGCAGGCGGACTCTTCAATCCCGACATCATCACATTATTCTGGGAAGAAGGTGAGAGAGTTGCAACGTTTATAAGAACGCTAAACTTAATAAATACATGGAGGGTGCTGCACCCTGGAGAAAAGGATTATACACACAGATCCAGGGCTCATGGAACGCTAGCAAGATTAGATTACATTTTTGTAGAGCGGTCTATGTTCCCGCAGGTGCAGGCTGCCCAAATTGGCCTGGAGGAGATATCTGACCATGCCATGGTGTGGTTAGACTTGACTGCCCCAGGCGATAGTATTGGGAGGGCAGGCTGGAGATATCCCGCTTACCTTAGTGGCGAGTCTTCCTTTCAGGATTATCTGTTAGGTAAATGGGGCGACTATGCATTTTACAACAAGGAAACACGCACAAGATGACCCTGCTCTGTTTTGGTCGGCCTCCAAAGCAGTCCTCAGAGGGGACATTATAGCATACTGTAGTCAAAGGAAAAAGCGCCGAGCCGCGAACATCTTGAACCTAGAAAAGCACAGACCCACACCTACTACCCTAGAGAACTTAAGAGCCATACAAATAACCTTGAATACTATGTTACAGGAACATGAGACTAGGTCCTCAATTTACTTATAAGTACAAGCTGCAACGTTTCGGCAATAAAGCAGGGAGGCTACTAACTAGAGTAATAAAGAACTGGGGGGTGGTCCCGGGTAGTAACCGCACTATGATACGAACGGGGGAAGCTTATAGACACACAGAAGGAAATTGGGCGAACTATTACCAAATATTTTGCATCACTCTATTCATCTACCTCAGTACCCAACGAGAAGCTAGTGCAAAGCTATTTAGACAAGGCAGGGCTTTCAACTTTGTCCAACGAAGAATTAGCTACGCTTAATGCCCCCCTGACCTTAGGCGAATTACAACAAGCAATTAAAAGATTAAAGCCATGCTCTGCCCCAGGTCCTTACAGGTTCTCGGGGGAATACTATAAAATGTTACCCCTGGAGGCTCAGGTAGCTCTCTTAGATTATTATGATGCGGTGATAGATGAAGGAGGCTTCCCCCGACACGCCAACACTACTTTAATTACATTGATACCAAAACCTGGAAAATCCCTAGATAAAGCAGAACATTTCTGGCTGATATCGCTGCTAAATGTTGATACTAAGCTACTGGCGGGGATATTGACTGAAAGACTTGCCAAATACTTACCTAAACTGATTGGAGTTGAACAGGTAGGATTTATACGAAGTAGACAAGCAACACATAATGCCCATCGCCTCTTTCTGGCTATGGCATCCTGCCAGGCAATAGGGGATCCATCTGTAGTGGTGAGCCTAGACGCCGAAAAGGCGTTCGATAGGGTGGGGTGGGAATACTTATTCACTACTATGAAAGCTATGGGGATCACAGGTTGGTTTTTACAGGCAACTAAGGCTCTTTACTTTAAACCGGGAGCAAGGGTCCTAGTCAATGGAATAAGGGAAAGCGAGTTTGAGATCAGGAGAGGAACTAGGCAGGGTTGCCCCCTCTCTCCCTCACTATTTGTGATATCCCTTGAGCCGCTCTTACGTACACTCATGGACCACAGAGACATTTCAGGAGTCATGATGGCGAGCTGGCACGTGAAAGTATTGGCTTTTGCCGATGACTTATTAACTATAACAGACCCGTCTAAGTCTCTGGCGGCCTTATTGCAAGAAATAGACACCTTTGGGCGGCTCTCTGGGTTTAAGTTAAATTTGTCTAAGTCATCAGCTATGGAAGTGGTGGAGAGCGACCGCCCTGGTTGGAAGTCTGGATTCCCTCTTAATTGGGAGAAGGACTTTTTCAAATATTTGGGGGTCTGCATACCAGTAGACTTGTCACGTACATATGACCCCAACTTGCAAACTCTTACTAGCTGACACCAAAGTCAGTCTACAGGCCTGGAGTGCACTCCCTGTGTCCTTACTAGGGAGGATTGCACTCTTTAACATGATTATTGCCCCCAGATGGATATATGTTTTTCAAACCATTCCTTTATATTTGAGAAGGAGGGATGAGCAGATATTAAATAGTCAATTACAAAAGTTTCTATGGAAGGGGAAAAAAGCCCACCTCCCTGTTTCCACCTTAAGTGTACCAGTGGAATATGGAGGACTGGGGCTTCTAAACTTAAAATTCCTTAACATTGCCAGCAGAATGCGGCACATAAATGATTTGTATAGGAATACAAATGACTATACCAACACATCTTTGGAGTTGAGCTGATCCCCAAAGGTACACTTTAGTAATTACTTACATGGTACAGGCGCGCCCATACCACATGCTTTACAGTATTCTGGGATTATGACTACAGCAAGGGCATTATGGAGATGGGTATGTCAATTGCATCAGTTTTCTGCGAAAATAACGCCATATTTGCCCATATGTGATAACTGTACATTTGTTCCTGGTCAACTGTACCCTGTGTTTCAGAAATGGAAGCGCAGGGGCATTGTATATTTGTTACAGGTGGTGACTAGGGAAGGACATATTCGCTCATTTTCAGAATTACAAGATGAATACACCTTGCCAGACAGTGACAGATTCCACTATGGGACAGCTAAGCCATTACATATCATCCCTCCCATGGACTGCACTGACAGAGGATGTGCAAGAACTACTACTACTACTGCTTAACATTTCTAGAGCGCTACTAGGGTTACGCAGCGCTGTACAATTTAACAAAGAGAGACAGTCCCTGCTCAAAGAGCTTACAATGTAATAGACAAGTGAACGGTTGGTCCGATAGGGGCAGTCAAATTGGGGCAGTCTGGATTCACTGAATGGTAAGGGTTAGGTGCCGAACACAGCATTGAAGAGGTGGGCTTTAAGCAAAGACTTGAAGACGGGCAGGGAGGGGGCTTGGCGTAAGGGTTCAGGAAGGTTGTTCCAAGCATAGGGTGAGGCGAGGCAGAATGAGCGGAGCCTGGAGTTGGCGGTGGTGGAGAAGGGTACTGAGAGGAGGGATTTATCCTGTGAACGGAGGTTATGGGCGGGAACGTAAGGGGAGATGAGGGTAGAAAGATAGGGGCAGCAGACTGAGTGCATTTGTAGGTAAGAAGGAGAAGCTTGAATTGACTGTGGTATCTGATCGGAAGCCAGTGAAGTGACCTGAGGAGAGGGGTGATATGAGTATATCGGTTCTGGCGGAATATGAGACGTGCAGCAGAGTTCTGAACAGACTGAAGGGGGGTAGATGGCTAAGTGGGAGGCCGGTGAGGAGTAAGTTGCAGTAGTCCAGGCGAGAGGTAATGAGAGCGTGGACGAGAGTTCGGGTGGTGTGTTCAGAGAGGAAAGGGCGAATTTTGCTGATGTTAAAGAGGAAGAAGCGACAGGTCTTGGCTATCTGCTGGATATGCGCAGAGAAGGAGAGAGAGGAGTCAAAGATGACTCCGAGGTTGCGGGCAGATGAGATGGGGAGGATGAGGGTGTTATCAACTGAGATAGAAAGTGGAGGAAGAGGAGAAGTGGGTTTTGGTGGAAAGACGATAAGCTCGGTCTTGGACATGTTCAGTTTCAGGTGGCGGTTGGACATCCAGGCAGCAATGTCGGATAAGCAGGCCGATACCTTTGCCTGGGTCTCCATGGTGATGTCTGGTGTGGAGAGATACAGTTGTGTGTCATCAGCATAGAGATCATACTGGAAACCATGAGATGAGATCAGGGAGCCCAGGGAAGAAGAACTATCTTCCGCCTTTTATTTAGAATCGCAACAAAGAGTGCCGATGTCATGCCATCACAGGCACATACGGGATACAGCGCCAGAACTGGAGTATCATAGACTGGCACACACGTGGACAGTAGACTTGTAGGTGACAGTCATGATGCATCAGATAAAATCCCACATCTCACAGAGACTTGCCCTGGGGGGATTGTGCAAAGTGTGGTACTTCTGGAGCAACTGTAGGTCACATGTTTTGGGCTTGTATTGGAATTCAGAAATTTTGGAAACTGATCATAGCTTATGTTGCCAAAATGTGGGGACAACTGTGGCACTATGACCCGTCATTACTCTTTGGCCACCCTAAATTGGGGGTGAAACCCAGGAAAGGATATACTGCATTCTTACTACGAGCTATAATCGTGGGTAAACAAACGATCCTGGCTGAGTGGTTGTCCTATAAATACCCCACATGGCAGCAGTGGCGCACTCGTATGGTACTGCTGATGCGTATAGAGCGCATGGCTATAACAGACTTTGACTCTAAGATTGGTGAGAGATTCCAACAGAGGTGGAACCCATTTTGGGACACTATGACCCCTGCAGCACCTAGTTATATGTTGAATTTTTGAGTCCCGTTGCTCTACAGGACATAAAGGAGGGCAAAAGGGAAAGTTGAGAGGGGGTGGGGGAGGGAGGAGGGTAGGGGTTAGTAGAGGGGGAAAATTAATAAAAATAAGGAATGGTGTGTGATAAGGTGAGTATAAAATTCTGTATTGAACAATGTTTGGATATTCTTGTTACTGTTTTAACTTGTTTGTGTAATTTCTGATGCCGTTAATAAAAATTATTGAAACATAAAGGCTCTTCAGTGTTCGCCCTTCGAGCCGCTGAGACGAGCTTTGGAGAAAGATGTGACTTCAAAGACAGTCTTTTTGGTGGCCATTACATCGGCGAGACGGGTGGCTGAGCTCCAGGCGCTGTTCTGTCGAGACCCATTTCTGCAATTCTCAGAGTCCGGAGTAATGGTACGTACTGTGCCTTTCTTCATGCCTAAGGTGGTTTCAGCATTTCACAGAAAACAAACCTATTTTTCTGCCCTTCTTTACTAGGGAGGAGTTTCTAGAATCTTTTGGGCAGTTGCACCTTTTGGATGTGCGCAGGGCTCTGTTGCAGTATCTGCAGATGTCAAATGCTTTCAGGACCTCTGATCACCTTTTTGTATTGTTGTCAGGTCCTCGCAGAGGGTCTCCAGCGTCTAAAGCCACTATAGCCCATTGGCTTAAGGAAGCCATTTTTTCTGCATATCTGCTAGCTGGCCGGCCTCGCCTGACGCCTTTAAGGCACATTCCACAAGAGTGATTTCCTCCTCTTGGGCTGAGACGAGAGCACTCTCTCTTCATGAGATATGTAGTGCATCTACTTTGGCTTCTAAGCTCTCTTTTGCCCGTCATTGCAGGCTGGATGTGGCTGCCAGGAGGGGACGTGCTTTTTGGAGCACAAGTGCTTGCGTGTGGTGTGGCTTGTTCCCACCCTATCTAGGGATGCTATGATACATCCATTTGTAATGGATTCATCTGCTGATGATGACAAGGAAGGGAAAATTAGGTTCTCACCTTGGTAATTTTCTTTCCTTTAGTCACAGCAGATGAATCCATAATCCCTCCCTGATTGACTCTGTTTTGTGTTCAGTTTTTCCTGCAGACATGTTCCCTCATTGGGAGAAGTTGGAAAACAGTCTTCAGGATTTCTGTTTACTGTTCTGTTACAGGAGGTTGAGTTCGTCCCTCCTTTGTGTTATTGCTCCTGTTCTGGGGCATTCGTTCGCTGTGAGGAAAGTTCATGTTATGCTACTTTGCGGTTTAACACTGCTTTGGAAGCTTCAAAATACTGAGAGGCAGATGGAGCTAGCCATCCTAGAGGCTCTATGGTTTTCAGTGTTCTCTATCTCCCCCTGCTGGTAGGTGGACACAATCCATTCGTAATGTATTCATCTGCTGTGACTAAAGGAAAGAAAATTACCAAGGTAAGAACCTAATTTTCCCATACAGCACTGAATGAAGACATACATATTAATAAGCATCTTGGAGATCTAGTGGTAGGAGGATAACCAGTAGGACACTATGATACCAAGGTACTAATTATATTGCAATGATAGAGTAGATCAAATTGGTGGAGGGATGGCACTGTATGTTTAGAGAGCACTTAGTCAAACAGAACAAAAGTTAGGCAGGAAACACTGTGGAATCTTTCATATGTGGAGTGGCCTATTGGTTAGTGTAGTGGGTTGCGGACCTAGGGAACCAGATTTGATTCCTGCTGCTGCCTAACAGTTGGCAGTGAGTCACGATCCTGGGGAACCAGGTTCAATTCCCACTGCAGCCCCATGTGACCCTGGGCAAGTCACTTAGCCCTCCATTGCCTCGGGTACTATATACTACTTAGATTGTGAGCCCATTAGGGACAGTGCCAGTACCTGTAAAGAAATTGTAAACTGCTTAGGTGTAGGCAGTATATAAATACTGAAAATAAATATGTGAAGGAAAAGGAATATTGGTTGGGGGTATACTATCTGCCTGGCCAGAATGAACAGACAAATGTTGAATGTTAACAAATATTAGGGAAACTAACAAATTAGGCAACACAATGTTAATGGGCAATTTTAATTACCCCAGTACTGACTGGATAAATCTCATGTGAAATACCAGGAAGGTAAAAGTTTCTAAATGAAAGAAATTACTTCATGGAGTAGCTGGTTCAGGAACCAGGAGGTTTAGACCTAGTCCGTAGTGGAACACAAAATTTGGTGTAAGAAGTAACAGAGCTGGGGCCACCATGCAGTAGTGACTATAACATGATTAAATTTAACTTAACTGGAGAGAGGACATTAGAGGTTACTGCTATAACATTTAACTTTCAGAATGTGCAAAAAATGATTTTTGAAACACCCCTAAACTAAAAGAGCTTAGTAGCTGCAAGGGTTAATTTACATCAGGCATAGATGTTGCTTTGAAGCCCAGACTAGATACTTTAGCCTTTTCTAATAGAATATAAGGCCAGAAGATAGTGGCATAGCTAAAAGGTGAGGTGAAAGACTATTGCCAAAAGAACATCTTTCAAAAAATGTGAAATGCTCCTAATAAAGAAAACAGGAAATAGCGTAAGCACAGGCAAATTTGATGCAAAGCTTCAATTATGGAAGGCAAATAAGAATTTGAAAAGAAGAATGTCATAGAGGCAAAAACTCATACCAAAAACTTTAGGTATACTTAAATTATCATGGTGTGGTGTAAGTTGTCCACGATCAAGATGGTGTCCGTGTGAGGCGGTGCTGCTCTGAGGTTTTGGAACGCCAAGCTCCGCTCACCAGCGTCTTTCTTTCTTTCACCCTGAAAAATGGTGAAAAGAAAGGGGAAGATCGGGGCTAAAGCCGCTGCAAGCCCTGGCGGAAACCTGACACTGCGACAGCCGACCTTGGAGGCGTTCGGCCTTCAGGCATCTGGAGCCCTGATCCCAGCCCAGGTTGGGTCCCCGGAACAACTTGGGTGTCTTTAAGCCCGCCATCCTTGACTGCCCCGCCGAGACCATGCGGAGAAGCGGGAACGACGGAAGAACCTCAAGCGGAAGCAGTAGAGGTTAGCGGCGGCCCCGTCGGTTACTCAACCTCGGAAATATTAACAGCAGGAGTTAGGGCGGGAGGTATTGAATCCTCGCCCTCCCCCATCCAGGTGGCTCCGCTAACGGGACTGGGCTTGAGAACTAAACCGGCAGTTGTTACTTTGGAAGCCCTCTGGCTTCAAGTTACAAGTTCTCTTACTTCTGAAGTGAAGGATCTAAAAATGCAGTACCAAGTTGTGGAATTGAAACTCAAGGCGCAGGAAAGAAAATGTGAGTCAAATTCTAATGAAATAAAAAAGATACAAACTATTGTTGGCAATATAGTAACAGAAAAAGAGGTGTCTCAAAGGAAAATTGCATTTTTTGATAACCAACTCAGGCATAACAACCTGAGATTTTTAAATTTTCCTAAGACTCCATTGATATCCCCTTTGGAAATGTTGAAAAAATATTTTACCGAAATACTTGGAATTCCTAAGGAAGCTTTACCTCCAATTGTCAAGGCTTACTTTATTACTGGATCTAAAGCATCACAAGCGGGAGCTCCGGAGAATTTAACGCAATTTCTAGAGTCATCATTAGAAATTATTACAGAACGCACGACCCTCTTGGCCTCTTGTATTCGAATCGGACAGAAATCATGTTTTCAGACTTCAGATTTATTTCAGCTGAATTCCTCGGGTCAAAGATTCAAATTTTCCCGCATCTTAGTAAACCTACTCAAAGGAGGAGAAAAGAATTTTGGGGTCTTAGGTCCCAGGTACTTTCTTTAGGAGGTACCTTTAAATTGAAATTTGCATTCAAATGTCTTATCTCCTTGAATGCGGCATATTATGTGTTCTTTGAACCTGAAAAATTGAGACAGTTTATAATTGCCAAAGAAAGTGGTGGCGAAATGTCTCTGGGAGCACCAGGAGGGAGCTGAAACCGCTGGGGAAAGGACTCTAGCCTCACAATACTTAGTTTAGAGAGATTTCTTTTAATTGCTTCAAATATATTCTTTGTATTTTTGATCATTAATGTGGACTAAGTAACAAAGTAATTTTCATATAATCCTTGAATTTGTAAAGGACTGTAGTAAAATTTTCTTCGTATATTTTCCTGATTTTCCAACGTTTATTCTATGTAAATGTTTATTTGAAATTATAAATTAAAAAAAATTATCATGGTGTAAAAGAGGCATTCAGAGAGGATAGGGCTGTAACGGAGAAGCTAAATGTAGGTAATGATTTAAAGGAACTGAAACAAATTTCATTGAACCTAGAAGATATAACTGATGAAGTAAAAAAACTAGACAGCAGCAAGTCACCTGAACTGGATGGTATACGACCCAGAGTACTGAAAACTCTACATTTAAATTGCGGATTTATTATTAGTAACTAGTAAAAAAAGGCCCGTTTCTGGCACAAATGAAACGGGCGCTAGCAAGGTTTTCCTTGTAGTGTGTATGTGTGAGATTGTGTGTGAGACAGTGAGAGTGAATGTGCGAGTGTGTGTGTGTGAGAGAGCGAGAATGCTGGGTGCGAGTGTGTCTCCTGTGGCCCCCCTGCAGCCACCGTGCGATTCTCCTCTCTCCCCTGCTCCCCCTCCAGCCACCCAGCGATGATACTTTTTCCCTTGCCCCCATGCAGCCACCCACCGATGGCATTGTCTCCCTTGCCCCCCCTCCAGCCAACCTGCGAGTTTCCTCTGTCCCTTGGCCCCCTGCAGCCACGCAGCGAGTTTCCTGTGTCCCCTGCGCCCCCTCCAGGCACCCAGTGAGTCTTCTATATTCCCTGCTCCCCCTCCAGCCACCCTGCATTTGTTGTCTGTCTCCTGCCCCACCTCCAGCCACCCAGTGATTATCCTATCTCCCCTGCCCTCCCTGTAGCCACCCTGCTATTGTCCTGTGTCCCCTGGACCCCCTGCAGCCACCCAGCGATTGTCCTCTGTCCCCTGCCCCCCCTCCAGGCACCCTGCGATTGTGCTGTCTCCCCTGCCCTCCCGTCCAGCCAGCCAGTGATTATCCTGTGTCCTCTGCCCCCCTGCAGCCACCCTGCGATTTTGGTGTGTCTCCTGCCCCCCCCCCCCCGTGCAGCCAGCCAGCGATTATATTGTGTCCCTGCCCCCCTGCAGCCTCCCTGCGAATGTCCTCTCACCCTGGCCGTTTTGCCACGTCCCCCAGCGTCCGTCACCGTTCCCTTCCACCCGATGTCTCTGTTGCCAGTGCACCCCCTTCCACCCCCACCGATGTCGTCGCTGCCGGCTCCCTCTCCGAAGGCCCCCCCACCCCACTGACCTGCCGAAACAGAGAAGATTTTAGTGTGATGTCAATTCCCCTGCAGTACGAACCCATAGAGTAACGTCTGCCCCGCCCTCGACGTCATCGTGTTTTGACGCGAGGGCGGAGCAGAGCTACAGTGCAGTAGAACGTTGGAGGTGAGAATGTGCTCCGCCCTCAACGTCATAACATTTGACGCGAGGGCGGAGCCCAGAGACTGTGATTTTTGTGGCTTCAGAGCTTCAAACTTACGAACCTGGCTTCAGTGACGTCAGTCAAAGTAGAACGTTGAGGGTGAGTTTTATATATATAGATCTGTAACCTATCATCTACTGAACCTATAATCTACAGTATTTGGAGTATAAGATTGGAGGGTAGCCAATATAACACTAACTTTCAAAAAGGGCTCCGGGGTGCTCCAGGAAACTTACAGACTTGTGAACTTTGACACAAGTGCCTGGGAAATAATTGATACTATTATAAAGAACAAAACCACTGAACATAGAAAACATGATTTAATAAGACGGTCAACATCTCTTCAGTCTGCTCTGTTTTGAAAGTATGAATAAACTTGTGGGCAAAGGTGAGTCAATTGATATATATCTATATCTATATATCTATCTCTATCTCTATATATAGCTATCTATATCTCTATCTATAGCTATCTATATATATCTATCTATAGAATGTTGAGAATTATTAGGAAAGCAATAGAGAAAAAAACCCAGAATATTATATTGCCTTTGTATCACTCCATGGTGTGACCGCATCTTAAGTATTGTGTGCAAATCTGATCGCCACATCTTTAAAAAAAAAAAAAAAAAGGTAAGGAAGTGCAACCATAATGAAGGGATGGAACACCTTTAGTGTTCACTCTGGTGGATCCTCTTCTACTTCTATCCCTCTGCCTGTCGGCATACCTCAGGGTTCTATTCTTGGTCCCCTCCTCTTTTCTATCTACACTTCTTCCCTTGGTTCATTAATCTCATCCCATGGCTTTTCCTACCATCTCTATGCTGATGACTCCCAAATCTACCTTTCTACCCCTGATATCTCACCTTGCATCCAAACCAAAGTTTCAGCGTGCTTGTCTGACATTGCTGTCTGGATGTCTCAATGCCACCTGAAATTAAATATGACTAAAACCGAGCTTCTCATTTTCCCCCCCCAAACCCACCTCCCCGCTCCCCCCGTTTTCTATTTCTGTTGATGGCTCTCTCATTCTCCCTGTCTCCTCAGCTCGAAACCTTGGGGTCATCTTTGACTCTTCTCTCTCCTTCTCTGCTCATATCCAGCAGATTGCCAAGACCTGTCGTTTCTTTCTTTACAACATCCGTAAAATCCGCCCCTTTCTTTCCGAGCACTCTACCAAAACCCTCATCCACACCCTTGTCACCTCTCGTTTAGACTACTGCAATCTGCTTTTTGCTGGCCTCCCACTTAGTCACCTCTCCCCTCTCCAGTCGGTTCAAAACTCTGCTGCCCGTCTCGTCTTCCGCCAGGGTCGCTTTACTCATACTACCCCTCTCCTCAAGACCCTTCACTGGCTCTTTATCCGTTTTCGCATCCTGTTCGAACTTCTTCTACTAACCTATAAATGTACTCACTCTGCTGCTCCCCAGTATCTCTCCACACTCGTCCTTCCCTACACCCCTTCCCGTGCACTCCGCTCCATGGATAAATCCTTCTTTTTTTTGAAAATATCTTTATTATGTCTTTGGTGCATAGTAATAGCAAGATAAAGTACAAATGCATGTCCCTACAAGGGGACTTCCGCTGGTACAACAACAAACAAAGTGAAAGCCAATACACAAGTTTATCACAAAATAGACTTAATGCCTATGGCTTATAGTTATGTAAAACACCTTTGACTTTTTGGTTATGGTTAAACTTCCCACCCCTCCCATCCCCCCACCCCCCTGTTGTCCACTGCTAGTAACCAGACAATTCTAGTCTCTCTGATTTCCTCTTGGAGATTCCTTTCACTCCCCTCTCCCGAGTGTTAGCTTAGCATCATTTATTCCTCAATTATTATCAGCCAAGGGATCCAGCAACAATGCTTCAGCCTCAGGAATTCTACCCCATAGCATTCGGTATTGTTTCAATCCTGGAGATGCATGAGGTTGTATTGTCTTCATTACCCAGCTAGCCATTTCTCTCATCAGGCCCATCCACACTTTGAGCTGGGGAGGGGCAGTATCTATCCATGACATCAGAATACACTTTTTGACTAGTATGGTGGCCACTATTATGAACTTACATTGGGCCTCACTGAGCCCTTGCTCTCTCAGATTCATCGAGCTACCCAAATATGTAACTGAGTAGGACCATTCAAATTCATCCTGCACCAAGCGCTCTATATGTGTAAGGGCGCCCTGCCAAAGCTCACCCAGCTTAGGGCATTCCATAAAGGAGTGCAGTAGTGTTCCCACATGCGCTCTACATTTCACACATTGATCATCGGGCCACAACCCCAGTGCTTTCCCTTTTACCCTGGAGACGTGAACCCTGTGCAAAATGCGAAATTGTATCTCCTGTAAAGCAGTGTTTGATGTAACCTTGCAAAGCTCTCCAAAGGCCTTCCCTAATTCTTCCTCAGTTACTGTGCCCCCAATTTCTTTACTCCAAGTGTGCGCTAATTCCTGCAGGTACGTAACTTGTCTATTGTCCCTGATGATCTTAAGCCACATAGACAACTTATTTAATATGGGTGGCACTTGCATAAACACCAAATCCAATTTACCAAAGATTACCTGGCCCCCATGTTTACGCTCTATTGACAATACATAGTCCCTGGCTTGCAAAAAGGCAAAAAACTGGGTATTAGGGATGTTCCATGCGCGCCTGAGCTGTTCGAAGGACGGGAAAGTCTGCTCACCCACCCGGCGGAATTCCCCAATGTATCTACACCCCTTTGCTCTCCACGTGTGGAATACCGTGCTTCCAAGACCTGCTGGGAAGTCCGAGTTTGTTGTCAAAGTGACAAAAGGACCCACTCCTCCCCTTGTTCCACCCAGCTCTCTCCACCATTTCCAAGCCCTCCGCAATGCAAGCAAATATGGATTGATTTTTACCCTTCCGAAGCCACTAGCCTGTGCCGTATCTATAAGTACAAATGGATCTAGAGGAGCACACCAACTCTCCCAGAAATCTTCCGGAGAGAAGGTCGTCCCCCCGGAATGTAACTCATGTATCCAGCGCATCAGCGCTGCCACATTGTATGCTCTGAGATCAGGCAGCCGAAGGCCCCCCTGTGTTTTATCTAGGACCAGTTTAGCAAATGAAATTCTGGGTCTCTTCGCATGCCATATAAACGAGGTAATTAAACTGCGATATTGACTCTCCTCCCGTTTGCGAACCCATAAGGGCACCATCTGTAAAGGTTATAATACTTTCGGTAGCAGTACCATTTTTACTAGAGCCACTCGCCCCATAAAACTGACTGGGAGATCTTTCCATTTGCAGCATAACTTCTTAATAGCTTCCAATCTTTCCACTACATTTTTCTTATACACCCATTCTACCTTTGCACTTAAGTACACTCCCAGATATTTGATCCCCTCCCTGGCCCATCCCAACGGGAAGTCTGACATCTGTACACATGCACAGGGGTTACTAATTGGGAGCGCCTCAGATTTTCCAAAGTTAATGCACAAACCCGAAAATTGACCAAACTTTTTAATAAGGTCCATCACTTGGAAGATACCTGTGGAAGCATCATCCACCAACAGCAACATGTCGTCAGCGAACATATTTATGCGGTATTCCCGACCTCCTACCTGAACCCCTTTCAGAGTCGGCTCTTGTCTGATTTTAGCTGCTAGTGGTTCGAGGGTGAGGATAAACAGAAGAGGCGACAATGGGCACCCCTGTCTGGTGCCTCCCCCCAAGCGCACAACAGGTGTCAACATATCATTTATTATAATTTGGGCAGTGGGATTGCTGTATAGTGCCTGAACCCACTCCAAAAACTCGCCCGTAATCCCATATTTTTGGAGCACCCAAAACAAGTATTCCCACACTACCTTGTCGAAAGCCTTTTCGGCTTCTAGGCTTGCCATAATCTTGTCCCCTGCTGTTTTACTACCCTCCAACAGGATGCGGCTGACCTTCAATATGTTGGCTGATGCGAATCGACCCTTTACAAAGCCCACTTGATCTTGATGGACCTGATGTGGCACCACTGCGCCCAAACGCGCTGCTAAAACAGCCGCCAAAATCTTAATGTCCTGATTCAACAGAGATATAGGGCGGTAAGAACCTACAAGCTCCACATCCTTACCAGGTTTTGGTAGTACCGTGATGTGCACATGGTTCAGAACTGTGCCCATGTCACCCGAGACACGTATTTCCTCACACATGGCCACAAATGAAGGGACTATCTCACCCTGCAGTATTTTATAGAACTCTGTCCCCAGGCCATCTGGTCCGGGAGCTTTTGCTAATTTCAATTGTTTTATGACATTCAGCACCTCCCGACCCTCAATCGGCCCATTCAGGCTAGCTACCTGTGTCTCTGTAAGGGATGGCAATCTCAGCCCTGCAAAGAAGCTCTCGCAGCTGGCCTCCGAGAAGGAACCCTTTGCGTAGAGGGAAGAATAAAACCGGACAAATTCTTGTTGAATCTCTGCCCTCCCCGTTTGTGCTTTACCTTGTGCATCCTTAATTTTTCCTATGAAACTTTTTCCGCTTCTTTGCCGTACCAGGGACGCTAGCAGTTTCCCCGTTTTGTTGCCCCACCTGTGCATGCGGTATTTGTATAAACGGATATCATACAATGCTCTAGCATCTAGCGCTGTCTGCAGCCTCTTTCTCGCCGCCACATACTCTTTCCTATTAGCCTCTGAGGGCGAGAGAACAAGCCCTCTCCTTGCTTCCCTGTACCTGGGCTATGAGTGTGTGGAGCTCCTTGTCCCTCTTCTTGTTGAGGGCTGCGGTGTACGCCAATATCTTTCCGCGTATCACTGCCTTCGCTGCTTCCCAAAAGACTCTGTTATTTACTGGCTGCTCTGAATTTTCTTCTACGTATTCTCCCCATACCTGCTTTAGATACTTGCAGAAGGCTTGGTCCTGGTACAGGGCCGGGTTCATGCGCCAACGAATCATCCTTTCCTTCTCACCCCACCTCAGTTGGACCCACACTGGGGCATGGTCAGAGACGACCGCCTCGCCAATTTCTGCTTTCTCAGTCAATCTCACTAAGGGTTGACTTATCAGCACGTAGTCAAGGCGCGCATGGACTCCGTGAGGATGAGAGAAAAATGTAAATTCCCTCTCTTCTAGATGTAGTAGCCTCCAAATATCGATTACTCCCAATTCATTAATAATAAAGTTCACTCCCTTCCCATCATGGTCCTTACTAACTGTCTTAGCTGGTTTCCGGTCTATTGAGGGATCACTGGTTATATTGAGGTCTCCCCCCATTATAAGTGGGTAGTTATCAAATGTGGTGAGCTTCGCAGCTAATAGGGTAAAGAACTTCTGTGAATATATATTGGGTGCATATATACTACATATAGCCACTTTCTGTCCCTGCAGGAGGCCTGCTATGATTACATATCGGCCGTCCGGGTCCTGATACAATCTGTGCAACTCAAATGCCAAGTTCTTTTTTAATAGGATTGCCACACCTCTCTGCCTGTTATTGTAAGAGGCATAGTATACTTCCCCCACCCACTCTCTGCGTAGTTTGACGTGTTCAGCATTCCCCAAGTGTGTTTCCTGCAATAAGGCGATGTCAGCCTGTTTCCGTAACGCCTGTAGTATTTTAAAGCATTTGACTGGTGAGTGGACTCCGTCCATATTTAGGGATATAACTCTCAAACTAGCTATACAAAAGCAATCTCCACATCCAAATGTTCACAATAGATTTCACGAGATTCACACCAAGGGGGCCTCCCAGCCAAACCTCCCAGGGAATTCTGGTAGCAGCGTAAAATGCTTTAGTAGGCTCCTTCTTTTGTACAGTGGACAACTTCTCTCCCACTCCCTCCCCCCTCCTCTGCCCCCCCTGCCCCCCTCCCCTGGAAAGATACCCCCCCCCCCGCCGCCTTCCAAACTCTCCCAACCATTCAACACATTCAGCCTCCCCCCCAACCGCATCCACTGCTTCTTCGCCCCACTCATCCCCTTAACACTAACTCCCCCAGTCCCTTGAGCTTACCCTACCCCCCTTACAAAATAGTTCTCTTATAACCCTCTATGTGCATCTCTTGTTTCTCCCCCCATGGCACCCTGCCTATGTCTTGCAGTTCATTACTAAACAAAATACCTTTGAACTGGAGTCTCTATACGTAAACCATTAACAGGTCTCTCACTAATGATGCTTCCATATCATCAAGCTGATCAATCCATAGACTGGTGGGTTGTGTCCATCTACCAGCAGGTGGAGATAGAGAGCAAACTTTTGCCTCCCTATATGTGGTCATGTGCTGCCGGAAACTCCTCAGTATGTTCTCTATCTCAGCAGGTGGTGGTCACACACAGCAGCAGCTCTGGCTAGGCCTCCAAGCCTAATTTTTAGGTTTTGTTGAGTGCCTGGGGTTGAGGGCTCTTTTGAGCAAGTGCAAACCTGGTGGTGCCAGGTCCCTCCTTTTCTCCCCCCTCCCGCTGGCTCCGTTAAAAAAAAAAAAAAAAATTTTAAACGTCCTTAAAGGCGTTTATTTCGACGTTTATTTAAACGTTCATTGCAGCTACTCACTGGGACACCAGTTCGTTACAGCTCGGAGCGGACAGCAGGTAATTTTTACCTTTTTATAGCGGGCAGGGGGTTCCCCGATTCTTCTCCTCGTGGCATATGGCGTCGGAGGGCGAGGGCGCAAAGGGTCGCTCCCCGGATCGCTTGAGCGCTTCTAGAGGGGATGCGGGGGTCTTACAGCCTGATTCGCCCTTGTTGGGTGACAGTTTCGTGACCGATGAATGTCCCGGTCCTTCCTCCGGCGTGGCGGTTTTTCCCGCCATAAACGCCCATCCCCCGCTCCTATTCTCCGCCATCTTGGCCGGCCACGCGGCTCGGACGGCTTCTTCGTGGGCCGCCCTTGAGGTTGGAGACATTAATGCCATGAACGCCCTTAATTTGGGCGACGGCACAAAAGCGGCTAAAGTTAAGCGCCGTTCTTCCCGCGCGGCTCCTTCGCGGAGTGTCGCGCCGGACGCCATTTTGGATGCGCAGCATGTCTCTCCCCCGCTCTTGCGAGCGCCGGTTGAGGGTGCGTCTAGGGCTGTTGCCCAGGCTGCGGAAGTGCACAGTCTGGGGGGTTTCTCCCCCGAGTTTGTTTTGCTGCTGCATCAGGCTTTCCTCATGCAAAACGCTGCCCCTGCTCCCTCGTCTGGTAAAGAGGTTGAGGTTCCCAGAGGTAAACGCCCTCGGGTTGATTCCCAGGCCTTGGAGGACTTTGTCTCCTCCGATGTAGATGAGGGCAGCGTGTCTGAGGTCTCCCAACGGTCCTTTGCGGATTCCTTGGAGGAGACGGATCCCCGCTCGGATGGAGCGGATGACCCCTCTGCAGCGCGGCTTTTTAGCCCAGAGGATTTGCCCAACCTGTTGTTACAGGCCATGGACACTTTGAAGATTTCCTCTCCGGAGGACGTCTCTCCCTCAGCCCCTGTTGGCTCTGCCATTATGCTAGGAACGAAGCGCCCGCCTAGAACCTTCCACGTGCATGATGCCATGCACACCTTAATTTCGGCTCAATGGGATGTCCCGGAGGCGAGCCTTAAAGTGGCTAGGGCTATGTCCCGCCTCTATCCTTTGGCTGTGAGTGAACGTGAGGCCTATCTGTGGCCTACCGTGGATTCTTTAATCACTGCGGTGACTAAGAAAACGGCGTTGCCGGTGGAAGGTGGCACGGCCCTAAAGGACGCCCAAGACAGAAGATTGGAGGCGGCCTTAAGGTCGTCCTTTGAGGCGGCTGCTTTAAGTTTGCAGGCCTCAGTTTGCGGCTCCTATGTGGTCAGGGCGTGCCGGACTATGGTGCAGCGGGCTTCCCCCTCGGATCATTCCTTGAGGGCTGATTGGCCGGCCCTGGAATCGGGCTTAGCCTATTTGGCAGACTTGCTGTATGATGTCTTGAGGACCTCAGCTAAAGGCATGGCTCAGACAATCTCTGCGCGGCGGTGGCTTTGGCTGAAACATTGGTCTGCTGACCACGCCTCTAAATCCCGCCTGGCTAGATTGCCTTTTAAAGGCAAGCTGCTCTTTGGGGTCGAGCTGGACAAAATCGTGACCGATCTCGGCACGTCTAAGGGCAAGAAATTACCAGAGGTCAGGGCTCGGGCTAGTACTCGTCCCGGTACCTCCAGAGGACGGTTGCAGGAAGCCCGTCGGTACCGCCCGGGCAAGTCGGGTTCCTTTGCCCCCTCTTCCTTCAAGAGGAATTTCTCCCCCAAGCAGCATTCCTTTCGCAGAGACCGCCGTCCCGGAGGTGCTCCCTCCGGTCCTCCCCCAGGGTCTCGTACCCAATGACGGGGTCTTGGTCCACGCCCCAGTGCAGATTGGAGGACGGCTGTCCTCGTTTCTGGGCGAGTGGACCACAATAACTTCAGACGCGTGGGTGCTGGAAGTCATCAGAGACGGCTACAAACTAGAGTTCTGCCGACCCTTAAAAGACGGGTTTGTACTCTCTCCCTGCAAGTCTCCGGTCAAAGCTGTGGCAGTGCAGCAGACCTTGGACAATCTGATCCGCCTGGGCGCGGTCGTTCCGGTGCCAGAAAGTCAGCTTGGCAAGGGACGTTACTCCATTTACTTTGTGGTACCAAAGAAAGGAGGTTCTGTCCGGCCTATCCTCGACCTCAAAGGGGTCAATCGGGCCTTGAAAGTGCGGCACTTTCGCATGGAGACTCTCCGCTCTGTTATAGCGGCAGTGAAGGCAGGAGAGTTCCTGGCATCCTTGGACATCAAGGAAGCGTACCTGCATATTCCCATCTGGCCTCTTCATCAACGCTTTCTGCGTTTTGCAGTCCTGGGACGACACTTCCAGTTCAGAGCCCTCCCTTTCGGGTTGGCTACTGCTCTGCGGACCTTTTCCAAAGTAATGGTGGTCATCGCGGCCTTCCTACGAAAGGAAGGGGTACAAGTCCATCCTTATCTGGACGACTGGTTGATCCGAGCCCCCTCTTATGCAGAGTGCGGCAAAGCTGTGGACCGGGTAGTTGCTCTTTTGAGCTCCCTGGGATGGATCATCAACTGGGAGAAAAGAGAGCTGCGCCCGACTCAGTCCCTGGAGTACCTGGGAGTTCGATTCGACACCCAAGTGGGCAGAGTGTTTCTGCCAGACAATCGGATTGTCAAACTTCAGGCTCAGGTGGACCAGTTCCTAGTAGCCTCTCCCCTTCGGGCTTGGGACTATGTGCAGCTGTTGGGCTCTATGACGGCCACGATGGAAGTTGTGCCCTGGGCCAGGGCTCATATGAGACCACTTCAACTCTCTTTGCTGCAGCACTGGACTCCGATGTCGGAGGATTATGCTGTGCGCCTTCCCTTGGACCCAGCAGTGCGCAAGGCGCTGAGCTGGTGGATGCAGACAGACAAGTTGTCTGCGGGAATGCCTCTGGTGACCCCAGAGTGGATTGTCGTCACGACGGACGCCTCGTTGTCGGGCTGGGGAGCCCACTGCTTGGGAAGGACAGCGCAGGGGCTCTGGTCTCCTGCAGAGGCAAAGTGGTCTATCAACCTCCTGGAACTCAGAGCCATTCGGTTGGCGCTTTTGGAGTTCATCCCGGTACTGGTGTTGAAGCCTGTATGGGTCCTGTCGGACAATGCCATGGCTGTGGCCTATGTCAATCGCCAGGGAGGTACCAAGAGCGCCCCTCTAGCCAAGGAGGCTATGAATCTTTGCCAGTGGGCGGAAGCGAACCTGGAGCAGCTTTCAGCGGCCCACATTGCCGGAGTCATGAATGTCAAGGCGGACTTTCTCAGTCGCCATACCTTGGAGCCCGGAGAGTGGCAGCTATCTGCTCAGGCGTTCTTGGACATCACGAAGCGCTGGGGCCAGCCGAGCCTAGATCTGATGGCGTCATCGGCCAATTGCCAAGTGCCGCGCTTTTTCAGCAGAGGACGGGACCCTCGATCCCTGGGAGTAGATGCTCTTCTCCAACAGTGGCCGACACAAGAGCTTCTCTATGTGTTCCCGCCCTGGCCCATGTTGGGCAGGGTGCTAGACCGGGTGGCAAAGCATCCCGGCAGGGTAATCCTGGTGGGTCCGGATTGGCCCAGGCGTCCCTGGTATGCGGACTTGATCAGGCTCTCAGTCGACGATCCTCTGCGGCTGCCAGTGGAGCAGGGCCTGTTACATCAGGGTCCCGTGGTGATGGAGGATCCCTCCCCCTTTGGTCTTACGGCCTGGCTATTGAGCGGCAGCGTCTGAGGAAGAAGGGCTTCTCAGGCAAGGTCATCGCCACTATGCTGAGAGCGAGGAAGCACTCTACTTCTACTGCTTACGCCAGGGTTTGGCGTATCTTTGCAGCAGTGGTGTGAAGCAGGCTCACTTTCTCCCTTCACTGCTCCAATTTCTTCAGTGTTGGCGTTCCTGCAAGAAGGTCTGGAGAAAGGCCTGTCGCTCAGTTCCCTTAAAGTCCAGGTAGCGGCTCTGGCTTGCTTCAGGGGCCGCCTGAAGGGTGCTTCCCTGGCTTCGCAGCCAGATGTGGTGCGCTTTCTCAAGGGAGTTAATCACCTGCGCCCTCCTCTGCACTCAGTGGTGCCTGCGTGGAATCTCAACCTGGTACTAAGAGCATTGCAGAAGCCGCCTTTTGAACCCTTGTCGAGGGCATCTCTGAAAGACCTGACGTTGAAAGCAGTCTTTTTGGTGGCTATCACTTCAGCCAGAAGAGTTTCCGAGCTCCAGGCGCTCTCATGTCGAGAGCCTTTTCTGCAGTTCACTGAGGCAGGAGTGACTATTCGCACAGTGCCTTCCTTCCTGCCCAAGATTGTTTCTCGCTTCCATGTGAATCAGCAGCTCTGTCTCCCTTCCTTTCGTAGGGAGGTCTACCCAGAGGAGTACTCTGCTCTTAAATATCTGGATGTGAGACGAGTCATCATCAGATACTTGGAAGTGACCAATGATTTCCAGAAATCGGATCATCTGTTTGTCCTGTTTGCAGGTCCTCGTAAGGGTCTGCAGGCTGCTAAGCCTACAGTGGCAAGATGGGTCAAGGAAGCCATTGCAGCGGCTTATGTGGCCGCGGGGAAGGTGCCGCCTATCCAGCTGAAGGCTCACTCCACGAGAGCTCAGGCGGCCTCGATGGCAGAGGCCGGATCCGTCTCCTTGGAAGAGATATGCAAGGCGGCAACTTGGGCTTCGGCTCATACATTCTCCAAGCATTACCGTTTGACTGTGGCTGCACGGGCGGAGGCCCGGTTTGGAGCTTCAGTGTTGAGGTCAGGGATTTCAATGTCCCGCCCTGGGTGAGTACTGCTTCGGTACATCCCACCAGTCTATGGATTGATCAGCTTGATGATATGGAAGGTAAAATTATGTATAATCATACCTGATAATTTTCTTTCCATTAATCATAGCTGATCAATCCATAGCCCCTCCCAGATATCTGTACTGTTTTTATTCTGGTTGCATTTCAGGTTCAAGTTTAGTCTTCAGTTACTTCAGAAAGACTTCGTGTTCAAGTTTTTTCACTTGGATTCTTCAAGAGTTAAGACGAGTTTGTGTTACAGTGAGCTGCTGCATTCCTCTCCCCTCCGTTTTACGGGGCTGGATTGAGACTTAAAATTCTGCCGGCACTCCCTCCCGCTTCGTGCGGCTGTAGGGCAGCTTTGTACCCCTCCCGCTTCGGCGGTGTTAGGGTCAGTCAGCTCCTCCCGCGGTTGCGGTTGCAGGATAAGCCAGATCCCCCCGCATCGGCGGGTGTGGTGTCCCTCCCCCGCTCCGCGGGGATGAGCTGGACGGATTCCCCTCCCCCACTTGTGTGGGGATGAGCTGGGTTAATTCCCCTCCCCCGTTTCGGCGGTGGTGAGCTGGGCAGAGTGTCCCTTCGTGGGTGTAATTCTCTAAGTGCTGAGTCCTGCGGATGGAGCTTTGATATCGACATACTGAGGAGTTTCCGGCAGCACATGACCACATATAGGGAGGCAAAAGTTTGCTCTCTATCTCCACCTGCTGGTAGATGGACACAACCCACCAGTCTATGGATTGATCAGCTATGATTAATGGAAAGAAAATTATCAGGTATGATTATACATAATTTTACCTTATAACATTTGAAACATATTAACATAAACATGTAAACATAAACATAACTGGTCTCATGCAGATATTCAATTACATGTTGAGAGACTCAGAATACTTGCGGACCATATCTGAATGTTATATGCTTCAGTCACTGCAGCTTATCTTGTCTCGCACCCCACAGCTAGGGCATTTAAGGTATAGTAAGAACTTCGAGGAGGCTCCCCTTGCTTCCGGACCGATAAAGATGTCAACTCGCTGCTTAGCATGATTCTGCTCCTCCCAGCTCCCCGCAAGGTCATCTCTGGCAGGCAGCTCTCATTGGTCTGCTCCACTGATCTGCAGAGGTCCAACACAAGCAGTGAGCCTCCTACGTCTTACTTAGCTAGCTGTGGGGCTTTGCACACTGTCAACTGTTCATTGCCCACCAAGACTGCGGCCACATCTTCTGAATCCCAAAACTAAGGAAGAAATCGTAAGGTGGAAACTGGAAAAAGACGTTCAGAGCTGCATGCGTTCCACATAGTTCCCTAGTTCTTTAGGTTCTGTGAAGAAAAGTACTTTGTTGTCCTGCATGATCCGTACTTTAGCGGGGAAAAGCAGAGCGAACTTTACTCCTTTCTCATACAGCCTCTTGCAATGCTGCCCCATCTTCCGACGCTGTTCTGTTACTGCAGCAGAGTAGTCTTGAAACAGTAGAATTCTGTTCCCTTCATATTCCAACTCCCCTTTCTTCTTCCGGAACGCTAGCAGAAGTTTCTCCTTATCAGCGTAGTTAAGGATTCTGGCAATGACCGTCCTGGGGCGTGCGTCTCCCTCTTTCAGTGCACCGAGTCTATGGACCCGCTCAACCTTCAATCCTTTCTCAGGCCCCTGAAAACCCAGCTGTTCCGGCAGCCACGACTCCATGAAGTACCATAAGTCTTTCTCTTTCACTGTCTCAGGGAGTCCCACGACTCTCACATTATTTCTTCTGCTCCTATTCTCCAAGTCATCTATTTGTTGTTCCAATTTCCCGCATTTCTGTTCAAGTGCCACCAACCTCGTGTCTGCTGCCTCTGCCCTGTCCTCTTGCCTGGAGATTCTTTCCTCTGCTTGTTGCAGCCTCGCGCCCTGCCGCTCCACTGCTTCTCTGATTTGTTCCACCGATGTTTGAAACTTGGATAGCTTTTCTTCCAGTATTGTGGTAACTTGCTGGATCAAATCTTTAAAGGCGTCTGCTGGCTGGTTGATCTCCCCCGCGGCCATATTTACCGTCGCCATTTTGGCGCGCGCTTCCACCTCGCGGGTCTTTTTAGGCCGCTGATTCTTAGCGGGCATACCAGTCTCCTGTCCTCGCTGAGCTGCCGATTAGGGCGCAGATGCGCTGCCCTACTCTTCCGCCGCACTGATCTCCGTTTTTCTTAGCTTGAAAGAGATTTTTTGCGGTTGAATTAGCCGATATTCGGGGGCGTCGGGAGCGGAGCTGGATCGCGTGCGTCCGATCAGCCGCGTTGCATCATGGGACCTCGGATAAATCCTTCTTATCTGTTCCCTTCTCCACTACTGCCAACTCCAGACTTCGCGCCTTCTGTCTCGCTGCACCCTACGCCTGGAATAAACTTCCTGAGCCCCTACGTCTTGCCCCATCCTTGGCCACCTTTAAATCTAGACTGAAAGCCCACCTCTTTAACATTGCTTTTGACTCGTAACCACTTGCCTCCACCTACCCTCCTCTCTTCCTTCCCGTTCACATTAATTGATTTGATTTGCTTTTGACTCGTAACCACTTGCCTCCACCTACCCTCCTCTCTTCCTTCCCGTTCACATTAATTGATTTGATTTGCTTTTGACTCGTAACCACTTGCCTCCACCTACCCTCCTCTCTTCCTTCCCGTTCACATTAATTGATTTGATTTGCTTACTTTATTTTTTGTCTATTAGATTGTAAGCTCTTTGAGCAGGGACTGTCTTTCTTCTATGTTTGTGCAGCGCTGCGTACGCCTTGTAGCGCTATAGAAATGCTAAATAGTAGTAGTAGTAGTCTTGTGAGTAAAGGTTAGAGTTTAGGGCTCTTGGCTTGGAGAAGACTACCAAAGGGAGATATGATAAAGGTCTACAAAATCCTGCATGGAGTATGAGGTAGACACAAATCAATTGTTCTGTCAAAAAATACAAAAACTATTGAATGTACCGTGAACTTACAAAGTAGTACACTTAAAACATAAGTGAAAATATTTATTTCACCGAACACATAGTTAAACTTTGGATCTTGTTGCTAGAGGATGTGGTAAAAGCAGTTAGCAGATGTGAACTTAAAAAAAAAATGTTTGGACAAGTTCCTGGAGAAAGTAAATAGATTTAAGACAGACCTGAGGAAAAAGCCACTGCGTATCCCTGAGAATAAGTACATTTAAGTTTAATGAAAGTCTTTATATGCTAGCCTTCAGCCAGACCAACAAAGTAGTTTAATTTATGAAAATAAAACAATTTGCAACAACTGTTTGGAGGAACAGACATTACTATTAAACTATTAAAATAGTTATATAAGGTAAAAGATGGGGTAGGAGGAAATTGAGGTCAGGGAAGAAGGAGCATGAACATAGAAACAAGCCCAAAAAGTAGAACTAGGACAAGCTTGATGCCATGAGCCACATTCCAGGATAATCCGCCTGAGGCGGAGAACTTTAACTTCCCACGGAAGAACAGAAGGTGAGAGGAAAAGTGGGATGTTTGACCATGGCAACCAATTACTAGAGAGACTGGTTTGTTTCTTGAAGAATCCATCTCTCCAGTCTTTGGTTTCTGTGGTCAGACATCCCACTTTTCCTCTCACCATGAGCCACATTCCCACATATTACAGCCAGAATGTGGAATCATGCTACCTTTTGGGATCCTTGCTGAAAAGTACAGGAGTGCAAAATATGTGGCAACTTTCTACTCAACAAACATTTAAACACATTCAATGATCTCATAAAAATAACCTTTTATAGTATAGTTTTCAATTATGAGTAAGAGGCATAATACAAGATAGAACAGACTATTTGATCTCCTATAGCGCACAGCTATTCCAGATCCGGAGCTCACCAAATTGTATTAATCTGCCTCAAACGCCTATTAACACTGGTCATTAGTAATTTTCTACTACTCTTTAGTAGAGTGTTTTTTCCCCCCCTTTTATTCTGTTTTACCTTTTGGTATCCTTCCAGGTTTTTGTGATTTGGATTGGCTATGGTTGGAAACGGGATACTGATAGACCTTGTTCTGACCCAGTATGGCAATTTTTATGTTCTTAAATCAGCTTTGCCAGTCTTTTTATAAAAATATTAGAGATGAGGTTGCACATTCTAGTACCTAAGAGGACATTGAAATATTTGGGTAAGACTAATTCAGAAAAACAGAATTCGTTCTTTTCATATGATAGTAAGATTTAGGGGCCCTTTTACTAAGCTGTGTTAAGAAATGAGGTTAGCACATCCTTATGTGTTACTTCCTGCATACTAAGCCCATTTCTTGCACAACCATAAATTTTGTCTTTTTTTACTATTATATGTTTTCGTGGCAATGCACTAATTTGGCATTAGTGTGCAGCCATTTAAAAAAATTAGCACAGGAGCACTTACACATTATGGATGCGCTAACCAGGATTGGGATTGATATCCCCAGCGGAGAGCAGGAGATGGAGCAAGAGAGTACGGAGAAGAGTAGGAGAGGCGTGACGACAATGATGAAGGCGAGATGTACTCGGATAGAATTGAGATGGTTGAATGGAAGTATGGAAATGTTGAAGGTTGAGAGCTGCGGAGAAGAAGAGAAGACAAAGGAGATGGTGAGATGATGAAAACAGAAGGTGGGCAATACGTTCCTGCAGTATACAGTGGTTTTAGATGGAGAAAGAAATTGGGAAAGGACAGTACCAAGAAGAGAAAGTGTACTGGAGTCATAAGAAGTAACTGGGAGAAAATATAAAGTGTACAGAGAAAATGCTGTGACACGCACAAAGGCCATGGGAGGATCAAGGTGGACCTAGGGAGAAGGCTGCAAGTCCTCCACAGCATCTGGAAGGCAGCTCGTGGGAGCACTGGGCACCTCCACAATGCACCTTCCAGCCAAGGAAAGGCTTACCAGGGTTTAGGCCAAAGCCAACATTCCTCCCCCATGTCGGGAGCAACTTTCTAGCGTGCAGCCTTAATACAAGAACTCCTAACCAGCATGAGTTAGTGTACTTGCACATTCTCATTTTGCCCCCGCATCAGGGTTACCTGCAGTTTGCAGTGTTGTGCCTCCACTTCCAGTTCCAGGCCCTTCCTTTTGGCTTGGTGATGGCGTCCAGAACATTTTCCAAGGTCGTGGTAGTGGAGGCCTTCCTCCGGAGGGAGGGCATACGGGTCCACTGATACTTGAATGAGTGGCTGATCCGAGTGTCCTCTGAATGCAAAAGCCAGGAGGTCACAACCAGGGTGGTGGAGGTGCTACAGTCACTCGGTTGGGTCGTCAATACGGTAAAGAGCCATCTTATCCCCTCTCTTACATTGGATTATCTGGAAGTGTGGTTCGATACTATGCATAAGTACATATAAGTACATAAGTAATGCCATACTGGGAAAAGATGAAGGGTCCATCGAGCCCAGCATCCTGTCCACGACAGCGGCCAATCCAGGCCAAGGGCACCTGGCAAGCTTCCCAAACGTACAAACATTCTATACATGTTATTCCTGGAATTGTGGATTTATCCAAGTCCGTTTAGTAGCGGTTTATGGACTTGTCCTTTAGGAAACCATATAACCCCTTTTTAAACTCTGCCAAGCTAACTGCCTTCACCTCTTTCCCCGGCAACGAATTCCAGAGTTTAATTACACGTTGGGTGAAGAAAAATTTTCTCCAATTTGTTTTAAATTTACTACACTGTAGTTTCATCGCATGCCCCCTAGTCCTAGTATTTTTGGAAAGCGTGAACAGACGCTTCACATCCACCTGTTCCACTCCACTCATTATTTTATATACCTCTATCATGTCTCCCCTCAGCCGTCTCTTCTCCAAGCTGAATAGCCCTAGCCTCCTTAGTCTTTCTTCATAGGGAAGTCGTCCCATCCCCGCTATCATTTTAGTCGCCCTTCGCTGCACCTTTTCCAATTCTACTATATCTTTCTTGAGATGCGGCGACCAGAATTGAACACAATACTCAAGGTGCGGTCGCACCATGGAGCGATACAACGGCATTATAACATCCTCACACCTGTTTTCCATACCTTTCCTAATAATACCCAACATTCTATTCGCTTTCCTAGCCGCAGCAGCACACTGAGCAGAAGGTTTCATTGTATTATCGGTGACGACACCCAGATCCCTTTCTTGGTCCGTAACTCCTAACGTGCATGGCAAGGTGTTCCTGATTCACTAGTGGGTGGTCAAGCTGTAGGGTCACGTTGGTGCTGCTCAGGCTACTGTGATGTGAGACTATGTGCAAGTGCTGGGTTCCATGACAGTAGCCATGGATGTGGTACCCTGGGCCAGGGTGCATATTTGCCCGTTGCAACGCTCCTTGCTGACTCGGTTGCTGGTCTTGGAGGACTATTGGGTGTGGCTCCGGTGGACCTCGCAGGCCCTGCTCAGTATCGCATGATGGCTCCAGGAGAACAATTCACAGAAGTGGATGCCTTTGACGTCTGCACAGTGGATCCTGGTAGTGATGGACGTCATCCTGTTTGGCTATTGCTGGTACTCCTGTTTGTAGGGCCGCTGGTTGGCAGTAGAGGCACAGTGACTCATCAGTCGCTTGGAGCTCTATTGACAGTGGGGCACACACAGCGAGGCCCTAGCAGCAGAGGCGAGTCTGCTGGGTGAGTGGGCAGAATGGCACTTGCTCCTTTTGGCGGCCCACGTTGCAGGCAGCCTAAATGTACAGGTGGACTTTTTAAGCAGAACGGCATTGGACCCGGCGGAATGGTCGCTGTTCCTGATGGTGTTTCAGGCCATCACGGACCGGTGAGGCGTATCTTCCATGGACCTCATGGTGACTTGAAGCAATGCCAAGGTAGCGCGGTTCTTCAGTTGGGGTCGAAAGCTCGAGTCTGAGGGACTTGGATGCACTGCTGCAGCCCTGGCCAGTGGAGACCTCCTATGCATCTTCCCGCTGTGGCCGCTCATAGAGAGAGTTATGTACTGGATCCAGAGACATCAGGACTGGGTGATTTCTCATGGCTCTGGACTGGCCCAGGCAGCCATAGTATGTGGATCTCATCAGGCGGCAGGTGGGCTCTGAGAACTTTCCTACTGCCTGTGATTCCAGAGTTCCTGCGTCGGGGTCTGGTTCCCATGGAGTAGCACTCCCGCCTGGCTCTTGAGTGGTCACACTTGAGGAGGAGAGGCTATGTGGAGGACGTTATCTCCACTCTTCTGCAGATGCGTAAACACTCTACCACGGCAACTTATGCTAGGGTCTGGAGGGCATTTGAGACTTGGTGCAACAATCAGCCTCGTATTCTGGCCTTTTTGCAGGAGAGACTGAAGAAAGGTTTGGTGTGTATCTCGCTTTGGGTGCAAGTGGCGGTTTGTTTCTGGGGTCGGATGGAACATTCTTTGCTGGTCTCTCATCCAAATGTACGTTTTCTGAAGGGGGTTGATTGGCTCAAGCCTCCTCTGCACCCACCGTGCCTGGACTGGAACCTTAATATGTTTCTCCGTGCATTGCATTGGATTCCCTATGAGTCATTGAAGAGTGTGTCTGTCAAAGATCTGACTCTTTTTAGGCTCTCTTTCTAGTGGCCGTGGCTTTGGCGTGTTAGAGTTGCAGGTGCTCTCTTGTCAGGACCCTTTTCTCTGTTTTTCGCAGTTGGCGTGACAGTCCAGGCAGTGCCTTCCTTTTTGCCAAAGGTAATGTCTGCATTCCACCTAAACCAACCTCTGTTTCTTCCTTCCTTTGCGGAAGAGTATTTTCTGCAGGATTTTATGGTGCTGCAGTGTTTGGATGGTCGCCATGTTCTGCTCCAGTATCTCTAGGTGATTAATGTGTCGTGGTGATGGAAGGGGTTGGCCACCTCCAAGGTGATGCTGGCGCGATGGATCAATGAGGTGATTGGGTCAACATATGCTGATGGGTCAGCAGGCCGCGGGAGGCTTCTGGGTACGTTCCATGCGTGCCATGTTGTCCTCCTGAGCTGAGTCATAACTTTTTTTTTTTCTCTGGAGGACATCTGTTGGGCGGCCATCTGGGCCTCCATACACTCTGATTGAAGTAAGAATGCGGTGGCATGAGCTTGAGATCTCCTGGCTTCTCTTTGCATACAGAGTGAGCTAGTTGAAAACATACTCTCTAATCTGCTGGGCAGAAACTCTTGTTCAACACTTCAGAACTGGTGAGCTTGTTGAGAACAGATTCTCCAATTTGTTGGGCATAAACACCTTAGAACTAGTCTGCCAGAGCCTAAGCCACCAGCTGGGAGAGGGGACCATATACAGTTCCTGAGCCAAAACCCCAGCATCCATGGGCTTATCCTACTCCCAAGAACCAGTGCTGCCTGGCTCATCTACTGAGGAACGTCGTCTGAGAGAGGAGAAAGCCTGCTACCGAGGTACACCCAACAGAAGAAGGTAGACTGAGACCTGGCAGGCCCCCCATAGCAACAAGGTGTACGGCGGCAGAGAAGAATCTGCCCCACTTAGAGGCCCAGCGAACTCAAGAGTGGAGGCAGTGCAAAGTGACTGGCACCACAGGCGACCGCGTGGAGAGTCTCAACCTTGCAGGATCTGCACTTCTCGAACCCCAAACCCAACCCAGGACAGGGAAAGAGTACCTGAGCGGGGAGCCAAGGGACACTTTAAGCAATCACCGGGAAAGTACAATCCCGCAGGTTCTGCACTTCCCAGTCCCAAGGACTGATCTAGGACAGAGCAGAAGTGCTGGAGCAATGAGGGACTAGACGTAAAACAAGACAACTAATAGAGACGAGCGAAGACCTCTCCAGGAGAGCTTCCCCGAAGTATAAACAGTAATCACCCGCATCAATTACTGTTCAGTAGCTAGCACTGACCCACAACGAGATTCAAATCACCGCCCTAAGGTAAGCTGTAAACAACTGTCAAACTAACTAAATACAAAACAAAGGACCACTAAAAGGATCCAAAAAGTCCACCAAAACTATCATTCACCTATGCGATACCACCCCCCACACTCCTTCAGCGATCTATAAATAAATAATAAAAATACCCTACCAATCGTATATAAACCAGGAAAACCTTCAACCTCACACCACTACACAAAATAGTAAACAAAATGAACACCTCAAAACTAATCATAGGGCTATACATCCTGGCCCTTGTACGTGCAATAGGAGCCTTACATCACAAAGAACAAAACATTATACCCATAATACACACTCAATGCCAGATGAACAGACTAAACTCCCTCCATCAGACTGAAAACAGACCTTACCAAAGAAAAAGACCTTCATTTAAACAAACACAGAAGACCACAGAAAAGGATCCAAACACACCCAACACACCAAACAAATGCCAATTAATAAATGTCCCGTTAAGCTCAGCTTCAGAAGATGCTTACATGCAGATCCATTTGGGCTACATAAATGTCAGATTGGCAGTAAACAAAACTGAAACCATAACAGACTGGATCACTCATGAAGACCTCGATCTAGTATTTATCAACAAAACATGGGTTCACAACCAGGAGGACCCCATAATCCTAGATCTCTGCCCACCAGGATACAAAATCAACCATGGGACCAGAACAGGTAAAAGAGGAGGAGGCATCACCCTAATCTACAAAGACCACTTCAAGTCAGAAACCACTGCAGAATCCATAACACCACAACTTGAAATTGCCACAGGCAGGTTACAAAATCTCTTTTAGCACATCTGAGCTGTATTATATTCTACCGACCCCCAGGAAATTGGAAAGAAACCCAGACAACTCTCATGGACTTTATATCAAATACATACATCGCAAACCCTAGCATGGTGATCATAGGAGATATATGTTGGATTATTTGTAGTAAATAATTAGCAGATTTTAGTACACACAGCTTCAGCTTTAGAAATGTTAATTTCTTTCTTCATCTCTCTCTCATTCACCCCTGAATAATTCACTGCTGAGTCACTTTAAAGTTGAAGTAATAAAACATCTGTTTACTCACAGTTTGTAGTTAGATTATAATCAGACAGGCATATATATACATATTACTATACATTTGTATTATCAGCTCCTTCCATGTGCTTAGATGGTAATGGATGCTCACACCACCATAGATCCTCTCAGGTTAGGAGAGATCATGAGCTCCATGTGCTCCATGTGCTGCATGTGCTGTGTCTAACCCCCACAGGAAGTTGCATAGCACTGTAACCTCTCTAAGTAATTCACATCAGAGGTCACAGAGTAATCACAGAGAAATAATAGGTGACAGGCAATGCATGTAAAATACAATTACATTCCAACAAACCCCTTCTCATGCATAACTGTCATGCAATTATTTATTCATACAAAGTCCAAGCTTTATACGCAGATTCACAAAATGTTCTCTGGGTAACGGTTTGGTCATGATGTCAGCTGTCATCTCACTGGTGTGACAATAGTGTAGACTGATGACCCCTTCTTTCGCCAACTCTCGCACGTTGTGGTATTTCGTTGCGATGTGCTTGGTACGTGACTGAACCTTGTCATTCTGTGACAGTCGGATGCAGCTCTGATTATCTTCCATTAACTGGATTGGTCTCTGTTCAGCTATTCCAAAATCCAGCAAAAGTTTTTCAATCCACATCAGTTCTCTGCACGCTTCCGATACGGCCACATATTCAGCTTCTGTAGAAGACAAACTCACAATACTTTGTTTATGACTGGCCCATGAAATTTGTACATTTCCATACATAAACACATATCCACTTGTGGATTTATAATCAGAATGATCCCCTGCCCAATCTGAATCACAGTAACATATTAGTTTTGGATTACTATTGGCTGAAATCTTTAATTTACAATCAATGGTACCCTTTAAATACCTTACCATCCTTTTAACTGCAGTCCAATCTGATTTGGTAGGTGAGCTGACCCTTCTGCTCAAAATTCCTACTGCATTTGCTATATCAGCCCTGTATGTGGTAGCTAGATATAAAAGCTTACCTATGGCTGATCTATATTGGATGTTATCTGGTAAAGGTTCTCTTACTGTTTCATCCTTCAGAAAATCAGTGATCATGGGAGTGCTTACAACTTGGGCATCTTGCATACCTAAACTTTCAATAAGCTCATTTATTTTCTGCTTCTGGCTTAGAAGATAAGAACCATCATTTTGTTTCTCAATTTCTATACCAAGATAGTATGACACATTACCCAGTTCTTTTATCTCAACATTGAGGTTTAAACACTTTACAATGTCCTTGTACTCTTGCTCACTTTTGCTTGCAATGAGCAGATCATCAACAAAAGCTAAAATGTATGCATATTGTCCATTTGTGCACCTAGTGTACAAACATTTATCTGCTTCACCTTGCTTAAATCCTAAATTTGTCAATATTTCATGCAATTTTTCATTCCAACATTCTGCACTTTGCTTTAATCCATAAAGACCTTTGTTTAATTTACACACTAGCTGTCTTTGTTTTGTATTTATGAAACCTGTTGGCTGTTCCATGTACAAGTCTTCAGTTATATCTCCGTGAAGAAACGCTGTTTTCACATCAATGTGGTTGACTTGCATGCCTTTTGAGACTGCAATGCTCAGAAGTGTTCTGATTGTCGTGTGTTTCACTACAGGTGCAAACACTTCATCAAAATCTTCTCCATATTTTTGAAGATATCCCTTTGCCACTAATCTGGCTTTATACCTTTCCACTTTTCCTTGTGCATTCCTTTTTAACTTGAATACCCATTTGCATCCTATAGCTTTCTTGCCAGGAGGTAATTTTGTAAGAATCCAAGTATTATTTTTATCCAATGCATCAATTTCTTCTTGTGCAGCTTTATGCCATTCAGCAGCTTCTTCTGCTGGCATTTTCTCAATCTCATCCCATGTTAAGGGCTCTTGAGCTTCTGCTGACTTTGTTAGGTAAGACAGTCTTGGGGGTGGAACACCTTTGTTTTCCCTGGATGAGCGTCTGACAACAGGTTGGTCTGACCTTTCCGCATCTTCTAAATCTGAGAGTTCTTCTCCAATTGATTCCCCTTCTCCAACTGTACTGTCTTCTTCAATGATCCTTTCTGTGTCTGTTTCCTCTGCCTGTTCCTCATTAGATACAGGTGAGTTGCTTTCAGACATCTGCCTTGGTATGGCATTTATATACACTGGCATGTCTATTATGGTTCTAGTTTCATATTCTGGATGATAAGGCTCATCTGGGATAATCCAGCCTTTATCAACCCTTTTGTTTTCATCAAAATATGTAACATGTCTTATGCCAACAATGCCAGTTTTCAGATTCAAAATTCTATATCCTTTGTGTCCTGGAGCATAGCCAACTAAAATGCCCCTTTCTGTTGTGGAATCCAGCTTATGCCTTCTTTGCTTTGGTACATGAGCATATGCTGTACTTCCAAATGTTCTTATGTGTGACAGGTTTGGCTTCCTACCATGCCATGTCTCATGTGGTGTGCGCTCAGCGCCTTTAGTTGGCATTCTGTTTTGTAGGTACACTGCTGTGAGAATGGCTTCCCCCCATAGTCTTTTAGGGAGATTGCTATCTGACAGCATACACCTGGTCATTTCCACAAGTGACCTAAATTTTCTCTCTGCAACAGAATTTTGCTCTGGTGTATAAGCTACTGTTGTGATATGCTGAATGCCTTCTTGTTCTAGAAATGTGCGCATGCTTTGTGAAGTGAACTCACCACCATTGTCGGTCTGAAGAACCTTTGGTTTTCTTTCAAATTTGTTGCTCACCATGGCTACGTATTTCTTCAGCATGTCTGTGACTTGACTTTTCTCTTTCAGCAAATAGGCCACACAATATCTAGAGAAATCATCCAAGAATATTAGCACAAATCTGTTATTTCCCAATGATGGGATATTAAACGGTCCACATAAGTCACTGTGTATTAAGTCCAGTACTTTATTACTCCTATTTCCTGTGTATGCAGGAAATGAGGGTCTCACACCTTTTTGAGTAACACAGTCTATGCATTTCTCAATTTTACCAGCATCTGCACTTATCTGAATGCCGGTGGCTAGTTGCTTTCTGTAAAGATCCTGGATCACCTTAAAATCACGATGTCCCAGGCGGCGGTGCCAGATTTCCAGACTACATTTACCATCATTCTTCCTTACTTGCGCCATATGTGAGGCTTCACCTGAAATGCTCAGTTTATAAACATCATTATGCATAAAAGCTTCAGCATACACTTCATCATTTTTAGAGATTGTGCACTTACTGTTTTCAAAATGAATCACAAATCCCTTCTTATCTAATGTAGATACACTAAGCATATTGCAAACTGCTTGGGGAATATACAAGACATCACTTACAGGAATTTCTTTAACTTCATTAGACACTTTGCATTTTAAGAATCCAATACCTTTTGCTTGGATCTTAGCAGTCCCTGCGTTTGCAGTTTTAAGAATTCCTTCTTCTGGACACATTTCCTGAAAGAAATCCTTAGAATTGGTTAAATGGCATGTGCTCCCTGAATCCAAAATCCAAGTACTTTCATTTGAATTATTATTTACCATAGTCAAAGATTTTTCTGCCATTAGAAAGCCCTTGTGTTTATCTTTGTCCTTCATACATTTCCTGGTTTGAAAATTCTTTAGTTCCATTGGCTTAGGTGAGCTAGAGGGAGTGTTTTGTGTTTCCTTACACCATTTAGATACATGTCCCTCCTTTCCACATGAGTAGCAAATCAGCTTGCCCTTGGGTGGAGTTTTCCCATAGCTCCGCCTTCCTCTGTTCTTTGCCAAGAAATTTGTTTCATTTCTCTCTGACTTGCTTTGAGAACACATCTCCTCAGAATCATTTATTATGCATTCCTGCCTTAGTTTTGATGTTGCCTGTTCAAAAGATTGCCCTTCAATGGCCTCATTTACAGACCTAAAAACATCAAACTTCTTTGATAGTGAGGTAAAAAGAAATGCTCTTTTCAATGCATCACACATGGGAATTCCAGAAAGTTCTAGCTTTTGAAATGAAGACATAAGATACATAATGTGATCATTACATTTACTTTTATCCCTTAATTTGGTTTCATTCAACTCTGCCAACCAAATTGGTTGCTGCTTTGCATATGTAGTTGCATACATAGTTCTCAGTTTATATAAAATGTCCTTTGGTGTATCTTTTCCCTCCACTAATATGGCTTGTTTCTCTGAGAGAGCTTCCAAAAGCATGCACTTCACATAATAGTTTGCATTGTCCCATTCAGCCATATTTTCAGCTGTTCTGTCTTGGTCTAAGCATATATCTAATCTTTTTGCTCGAAGGAGACATATGAATCTTAGTTCCCACTGCCGATAATTAAACTCAGTTAATTTAGGCACCTTGAGAGAATAGAAAAATGGTGAATTTCCTCCCTCAGCCATTTTCTTAGCCTTCTGTCTGCTGTGTGGGGGGAGAGAGAGACAGACTGAATCTTTCCTTTAAAACTTAAGAGAAAAATGTGGCCTTTTTTTCTGCCTGGTAATATTTCTCTTCTTTTTCAATTCCTGGACCCTGGGCCCATAACCCTTTTGTTGGATTATTTGTAGTAAATAATTAGCAGATTTTAGTACACACAGCTTCAGCTTTAGAAATGTTAATTTCTTTCTTCATCTCTCTCTCATTCACCCCTGAATAATTCACTGCTGAGTCACTTTAAAGTTGAAGTAATAAAACATCTGTTTACTCACAGTTTGTAGTTAGATTATAATCAGACAGGCATATATATACATATTACTATACATTTGTATTATCAGCTCCTTCCATGTGCTTAGATGGTAATGGATGCTCACACCACCATAGATCCTCTCAGGTTAGGAGAGATCATGAGCTCCATGTGCTCCATGTGCTGCATGTGCTGTGTCTAACCCCCACAGGAAGTTGCATAGCACTGTAACCTCTCTAAGTAATTCACATCAGAGGTCACAGAGTAATCACAGAGAAATAATAGGTGACAGGCAATGCATGTAAAATACAATTACATTCCAACAATATAAACCTACACCTGGAGGACACTGACACTAACACAAATTACACACGTGAATCCTAATAAATAAACTATGGGACTTCCACTGGCCACAGGTATACTCAACACATGTAAAAGGTCATGTACTAGATTTACTAACATACAAATTCTCTACAGACAGAACCTTCGCGATAATGGACCAACAAGGAAAGAACACACCGTGGTCTGACCATTTTAGACTAAATATGACCTTATACTGGAAGAAGAAAGGACCTTGCCAAACACAAGAACAATCATCATACAAAACAAGAGGAAAGGTGGGCCCTACAACATTCTGGCAAACGTGATAACCACTGGTCACCACAAACCGACTCCATAGACTTCCTAGCTGAATGAGACGAAAGATATAACAAGGTACTAAACAAAATAGCACCCATACAAACCAAAATAGCACACAAACACAACATGATACTCTGGTTCAACGAAGAACTAAAAATACTAAAAACACAATCCAGAAAACTCGAATGAAACTGGAGAAAAAAACAAAAATGTGCAATCACTAAAAGCATGGAAAGAGATTCATAAAGAATACATATAAAATAAGACAATCTAAAAGAAAATTCTGTAAAGAACAAATAGGCACAGACTACAAAGACGTGAAGAAACTATACAAATTAGTGAACAACTTACTCAACACCAAAACAGTAACAACACCGAACACAAAACTCCCACCTGCACAAGAACTAGCCAGATAGTTTGAAGAAAAAATTATCAACCGACTCAAAAATCTGCATCAGGGAAACACTAAAACTGAGACCTTCATAAACGAACTAGACCCTAACCCAGGGGAATACCTGGCAGATCATATCTGGACAAACTTCACCCACCTAACCGTTGAAACAGTGGCTCACACAATAAGAAAGTTCTCCTCTGCCCATTACCAACTAGACACCTGTTCCAAATATATCATGATGAAAGACCCCCCTGAGCGCTTCATCACCGAACTCATAGACCATCTTAATTACGTGCTCTAAGAAGGCCTATTCCCATGGGACAAAGGAAACATCCTACTCCCATCCCAAAAGACACCAAGAAAAAAGCAGAGGAAATCGCAAATTACAGGCCAATTGCATCCATACCTCTAACAACCAAGATAATGGAAGGCATAGTGGCCAAACAGCTAACAGAATACGTCACCAAATTCACCATACTGCACGAATCTCAATCTGGCTTCAGACCCCACCATAGTACAGGAACAGTACCAGTTACACTCCTGTCCAGATTCAAGCAGGAAATAGCTGTGGGCAAAAACATCCTCCTACTCCAATTCGACCTGTCGAACGCATTCGACATGGTGAACCACCACACACTGCTGAGAATCCTCGACAAGATAGGAATTACAGGAAAAGTACTTACCTGGATCAAGGGATTTCTGACCTCCAGAACATACCAAGTTAAATCAAACTCGGATAACTCCTCATCTTGGAAAGCGGACTGCGGGATACCACAGGGTTCATCACTCTCGCCCATATTATTCAACCTAATGATGACCCCACTTGCCAGATCCCTAGCCAAACAAGACCTTAACTCACTTTTGTACATGGATGACATCACAATCTACTTACCCTTCAAACAGAATACTTCAGAAATCACCAAGGAAATAATAAACAGCATGACCATCTTGGAATCTTGGGCATCAGTATTTAAGTTAAAGCTCAACAGGGGAAAAACACGGTCTCATTCCAAAACAACACCGAACTCCACACTACCATCAACGCCTTGGGCTCTTCTCTCCCAATCTCAGCCAACCTAAAAATCCTAGGCATAACCATAGACCGCAACCTGACTCTTAAAAACCAAGCCAAAGTCACAACAAAGAAAATGTTCTACACAATGTGGAAACTCAAACGCATAAAACCCTACTTCCCCAGGGACATATTTCGCAACATGATTCAAACAATATTGCTAACCCATGTAGACTACTGCAATGGAATCTACATGGGTTACGTAGACTAAATCATAAGAAAACTACAAATGGGCACAAAACACAGCGGCCAGACTTATCTAGCCATCTTACCATCAAAACAAGATTTGAAAGCACGAAACCCCTCCTACGAAGTCTGCACTGGCTACCAATTAATGTGTGCATAGACTTCAAGATATGCTGTATCGTACACAGAATTATCTACGGCCTTACACCGGCTACATGACCAAAATAATTGATCTACCAGTAAGAAACATGATAGAAACAGTGAGATCATACCTAACCCTCCACTACCCCAGATGCAAGGGCCTGAAATACAAATCGTCACCTCCAGCTTCTCCTTTATAGGCACCCAACTCTGGAATTCAGTTCCAAAAGCCATGAAACTCATGAACTACTACCTGAACTTCTGAAAAAAACCTAAAACCCACGTTTTCAGAAAGTTCCTCCCCTCAGCGTCTGCTTACTTTCAGTAACCATTGTAACATATTCGAAATACCCTCAGAAACGGACAACAACAATGCAAACCTCTGTCTCACAAACTCAGCCCATTCCACCCCATACAAACTGTAAATGCAAACTACGTAATTGCTGATTCTCCGAGGACAAGCAGGCTGCTTGTTCTCACATGTGGGTCAGTGTCCACGGCGGCCCCAGGAACGGAAGATTTCCCGGTAAAATCCAGAAGCTTTGCGACAGTCCATAGGCCACGGGGCGGAAGCACCGCGCATGCGCGGCCATCTTCCCGCCCGCGTCCGTAAACGTGGGGCGGAAGCACCGCACATGTGCGGCCATCTTCCCGCCTGCGCGAGTCCGTTCCCGCCTCCGTTTTTTCTTTTCTGCGGCGGAGAGTGGCTGCTTTTGTGGTCCCTCTTGCTTAGGTCCTCAGGAAAAACTTAGGCGCTTTTAGCGGTTTATCGCTTTTTTCTTGGTTTCCGTCGCCCCTTTTTCCCTTTTTTCTTTTTCCAGTTAAAAAACAAAACCCAAAAACCTCTTTTTCCTTAGTTTTTTTGCCTTGTTAATTTTTCTTTCGTTTTCCGTTGCGGACAGCTTGGGCCACCTGTCCGCGGTTCCCCCTTTTTTCCTTGTGCCCTTAAGTCGGCACAATCGAGCCGTTTGATTTTGCCGCCGTGATTTTTGCGCTGATGTCATCGAAGCCTCCCAGCGGCTTCAAGAAGTATGCTCGGTGCCAGCGGTTTATCTCGGGCACTGATCCGCACTCCTGGTGCATCCAGTGCCTTGGGCCCAACCATCGCCCAGATACTTGCAAGTTGTGTCTTAGCTTGAAGAAGCGGACACAGGCGTTGAGAAGAGCTCTTCGGGACTGTCTTTTCGGAGCTCCGACTGATTCCTCGGCGTCGATATCGGCACCGGGGATGGGATGGCATTGACATTGGGAGCGCAGGTAATGGCTGTCAGAACTTGCTCTGTAACTAGAAGCAGTGGGCCGTCGAGTGGGTCTCCACCTGTCTTTGAAGGCTCATGCTGTGCAGGCCCACCGGGACTGACCGATGTCGGACCCGACCCTGAGGAGGCATGTGGATTCCATGTCCTCCTTGTCGGTACAGAGGAGTACCGGTGACGTGCTTCGAGCGAAGGTTAAGAAGCATCGGCACTGGTCTCCTTCGAGACACGGTACCGGGAGCTCTGGGGCGTCGAAGGATTCGGCACCCGGAAAGCGTCGACGCCGGGAGCAGCGCTCCCCCTCCATACAAGAGATGTCGCTGCGTCAGTCTCCGGGCAGCCCGGTACTGCCTCCCAGGCCTGAGAGGAAGCTTTCTCTGCCGGAGAGTTTGCCCTTCTCCTCCTTTGTCCGGGAAATGTCTGTGGGCATTTCCTTCCCTGTGGTAAATGAGGATGAGCCCAGGACTGAGATGCTCAAGGTCCTCGACTATCCTTCGCCACCTAGAGTTGTCCACTGCCCCTCTGCATAATGTCCTTGAGGAGATATTGCTGAGGACCTGGATGAAATCTTTATCTAATCCCACCATCCCCAAGAAAGAAGAGTCCCAATATCGGATCCATGGGGAACCTGAGTTGATGAGGTCGCAGTTACCTCATGACTCTGCGGTTGTGGATTCTGCTTTCAAGAGAGCCAGAAGTACTAGAGATTTCGCCTCGGCGCCCCCGGGGCGAGAAGCTAGGACTTTAGACTCTTTTGGGAGGAAGGCCTACCAGTCCTCTATGCTCGTGTCCAAAATTCAGTCCAACCACCTCTACACGAGCATCCACATGCGGAACAATGTTAAGCAACTGGCGGACTTGGTGGATAAGCTCCCTCCGGAGCACGCCAGGTCTTTTCAGGAGGTGGTCAGGCAGCTGAAGGCGTGTCGTAAATTCCTGTCCAGGGGTGCTTATGACTCCTTTGATGTTGCATCCAGATCCGCTGCTCAAGGTATAGTGATGTGTAGACTTATGGCTGCGTGCCTCTGACCTGGACAGTCAGACCCAGCAGCAGCTTGCGGGGGGTGGGGGGGATAATATTTTTGGTGAGAAGGTCGAGCAGGTGGTAGAGCACCTCCGCCAGCGGGAAACCGCTCTCAACAAAGTCTCCCACCGGGCGTCTTCAGCATCTACCTTAACAGGTAGACGTTTTTCAGGGGCAGGAGGAATGCTCCCTGTTCTTACAATCCACCTTCCCGACAGTCTTCTCAGACTCAGCCCCAGTGCGCTCATTCACGTCAACAGCATGCGCCCAGACAGGCCCCTGCAGCTCCTCAGCAAAAGCAAGGGACGGGCTTTTGACGGCTGCAGCTGAGCATAGCCGCCATAAACGTACCTGTGCTGGACGATCTACCGGTTGGAGGGAGGTTAAAATTTTTTCACCAAAGGTGGCCTCTCATAACCTCCGACCGGTGGTTTCTTCAAATAGTCTGGTTGGGGTACTCCCTCAATTTGATCTCCAGACCTCCAAATTGTCCACCAGGAACTCAGTCTTTCAGCTTCCAGCACAGGCAGGTACTTGCAGAGGAACTCTCCGCCCTTCTTAGCGCCAATGTGGTCGAGCCCGTTCCACCAGGGCAAGAAGGGCTGGGATTCTATTCCAGGTACTTCCTTGTGCAAAAGAAAACAGGGGGGATGCGTTCCATCCTAGACCTCAGGGCCCTGAACAAATATCTGGTCAGAGAAAAGTTTAGGATGGTTTCCCTGGGCACCCTTCTTCCCATGATTCAGAAAAACGATTGACTATGCTCTCTGGACTTAAAGGATGCTTACACTCACATTCCGATACTTCCAGCTACCAGGAAGTATCTGCGATTCAGTATTGTGTGCTGCCCTTTGGGCTTGCCTCCGCGCCCAGGGTGTTTACAAAATGCTTGTCGGTGGTTGCAGCGTTGCTACGCAGACTGGGAGTGCATGTGTTCCCTTATCTCGATGATTGGCTGGTGAAGAACACCTCAGAGGCAGGAGCTCTACAGGCCATGCAAATGACTATTTGACTCTTGGAGCTGCTAGGGTTTGTCATCAATTACACAAAGTCCCACCTTCTTCCAGTTCAGAGACTAGAATTCATAGGAGCCCTGCTGGACTCTGACAGCTTGGGCCTATGTTCCCGAGGCGAGGGCAGACAACCTTCTGTCTCTTGTTTCCATGGCCAGTGCATCTCAGTAGATCACGGCTTGGCAGATGTTGAGACTTCTCGGCCATATGGCCTCCACAGTTCACGTGACGCCCATGGCACACCTGCACATGAGTTCTGCTCAATGGACCCTAGCTTCCCAGTGGTATCAAGCTGCGGGGAATCTAGAGGATGTGATCCAGCTGTCCACCGATTTTCACAATTCCCTTGGGACGTCCCTTCTAAATTCCTCAGCCTCAAAAAGTGCTGACCATGGATGCATCTCTCCTGGGGTTGGGAGCGCATGTAGTTGGGCTCCACACTCAGGGAGCTTGGTCCCTCCAGGAATCAGGTCTTTGAATCAATCTCCTGGAGCTGCGAGCGATCTGGAATGCTCTGAAGGCTTTCAGAGATCGGCTGTCAAATCAAATTATTCAAATTGAGACAACCAGGTTGCCATGTACTACGTCAACAAGCAGGGGAGCACCGGATTTCGCCCCCTGTGTCGGGAAGCCGTCCAGATGTGGCTTTGGGCACGCCAGTACAGCATGCTTCTCCAAGCCACGTATCTGGTAGGCGTAAACAGTCTGCCTGACAGGTTGAGCAGGATAATGCAGCCTCACGAGTGGTCGCTCAACTTGGGCGTCTTACGCAAGATCTTCCGAGAGTGAGGCACCCTCTCGGTAGATTTTTGCCACTCAGCTCAATCACAAGGTCCCTCAGTTCTGTTCCAGACTTCAGGCCCATGACAGGCTAGCGTCAGATGCCTTTCTCCTTCATTGGGGGACGGGCCTTCTGTATGCGTAGCCTCCCATACTTTTGGTGGGGAAGACTTTGCTGAAGCTCAAGCAAGACCGCGGAACCATGATTCTGATTGCACCCTTTTGGCCGCGTCAGATTTGGTTCCCTCTTCTTCTGGAGTTGTCCTCAAAAGAATCGTGGAACAAGGAGGTGCTTCTGCATCCTTACCTCCAGTCCCTGGCTCTCATGGCCTGAATGTTGAGAGCGTAGACTTCGCTTCCTTGGGTCTTTCTGAGGGTGTCTCCTGAGTCTTGCTTGCTTCCAGGAAAGATTCCACAAAGAAGTGTTACTCTTTTAAATGGAGGAGATTTGCCGTCTGGTGTGACAGCAAGGCCCTAGATCCTTGCTCTTGTCCTACACAGACCTTGCTTGAATACCTTCTACACTTGTCAGAGTCTGGTCTCAAGACCAACTCCGTAAGAGTTTAACTTAGTGCAATTAGTGCTTTTCATTATCGTGTAGAGGGTAAGCCTATCTCTGGACAGCCTTTAGTTGTTCTCTTTATGAGAGGTTTGCTTTTGTCAAAACCCCCTGTCAAACCTCCACCAGTGTCATGGGATCTCAACGTCGTTCTCACCCAGCTGATGAAGCCTCATTTTGAGCCACTGAACTCCTGCCATCTGAAGTATTTGACCTGGAAGGTCATTTTCTTGGTGGCTGTTCAGCTCGTAGGGTCAGTGAGCTTCAAGTCTTGGTAGCCCATGCTCCTTATACTAAATTTCATCATAACAGAGTAGTCCTCTGCACTCATCCTAAGTTCCTGCCGAATGTGGTGTCGGAGTTCCATCTGAACCAGTCAATTGTCTTGCCAACATTCTTTCCCCGTCCTCATACCCTCTCTGCTGAACGTCAGTTGCATACATTGGACTGCAAGAGAACATTGGCCTTCTATGTGGAGCGGACAAGCCCATTCAGACAGTCCGCCCAAATGTTTGTTTCTTTTGATCCCAACAGGAAGGGAGTCGCTGTTGGGAAACGCACCATTTCAAATTGGCTAGCAGATTGCATCTTCTTCACCTATGCCCAAGCTGGGCTGACTCTTGAGGGTCATGTCACGGCTCATAGTGTTAGAGCCACGGCAGTGTCGGTGGCCCACTTGAAGTCAGCCACTATTGAAGACATTTGCAAGGCTGCGACGTGGTCATCAGTCCACACATTCTCATCTCATTACTGCCTTCAGCAGGATTCTCGACGCGACAGTCGGTTCGGGCAATCGGTGCTGCAGAATCTGTTTGGGTTCTAGAATCCAACTCCAGCCCCCTAGGCCCATTTTTATTCTGTTCCTGGCTGCACTCTCAGCTGTTGCTTCGTAGGTCAATCTCAGTTATGTCCTCGCCGTTGTGAGGCCCAGTTGACCTTTCTTTGTTGTTTTGAGTGAGCCTGGAGGCTAGGGATACCCCATATGTGAGAACAAGCAGCCTGCTTGTCCTCGGAGAAAGCGAAGTTACTTACCTGTAGCAGGTATTCTTTGAGGACAGCAGGCTGATTAGTTGAGGCGGGAACGGACACGCGCGGGTGGGGAGCTGGCTGCGCATGCGCGGTGTGTCTGCTCCGTGTCCTACAGACTGTCGCAAAGCTTCTGGATTTTACTGGAAAATCTTCCGTTCCTGGGGCCGCCATGGACGCCGACCCACATGTGAGAACAAATCAGCCTGCTGTCCTTGGAGAATACCTGCTATAGGTAAGTAACTTCGCTTCATTTGTATAAGGTGCACTGTTTTCCTGTAATTGTCTCTCTTGAAATATGTAAGCCACATTGAACCTACCAATGGTTGTGAAAATGTGGGACACAAATGCAGTAAAATAAAACATAGATTGGATGTGGCAGCATGACATGAAACAACCAACCAACCAACCAACCAAACAAACAAACAAAGCAAACACTGGGCCTTCAGGATTGAGAAAAATGTAGTCCTTTATTTATGATGAAGACCCGACAGGGCCGTGTTTCGCCTGCATCAAGGGTCAAAGGACTCCTATAGGTCAGCTAATTGACTAGTGAACAAGGATGTGGAATAAACAGGATATATTTCCCGCTGTTTGACCAGCTTGTTTGTAGAACGCCTTCAGCCGCGTAAACCGCCAAAATTGAAGCATGACATGGAGCTCATTTTGGAACAGTGATGCTGTCCACAGGGTCATAATTACATAAATGTTGACATACTGAGACAGACTGAAGGTTCATCAAGCTCAGCATCCTGTTTCCAACAGTGGCCAATCCACGTTAAAGTACCTGGCAAGATCCCAAAACAGTAAAATACATTTTAATAATGGCTTATGGATTTTCTTTTAGGAAGCTCTCCAAATATTTTGTAAACCCTGCCAAGCTAACTGATTTCACCACATTCTCTGGTAATGAATTCCAGAGTTTAATTACACGTCGAATGTTCCACTCCACTGATTATTTTATAGACCTCTATCATATCTCCCATCAGTTGTCTTTTCTCCAGGCTGTTGAGTCCTACCTGCTTTAGCCTTTCCTCATAGTCGTCTTCTCCTCTTTGTTACTTTTGTCGTTCTCTGTACTGTTTCTAATTCCACTATATCTTTTTTGAGATGCGGTGACCAGAATTGCACCCAGTATTTGAAGTGTAGTTGCACCATGCAGCGATACAAAGGCAATATAGCATTCTCATTTTTGTTTTCCATTACTTTCTTAATACCTAACAATCTATTTGCTTGCTTAGCTGCCGCCGCCGCACACTGATCAGAGGGTTTCAACGTATCATCAGTGATGACACCTAGTTCCCTTTCCTGGTTGGTGACTCCTAATGTGGAACCTTGCATCACGTAACTATAGTTCACGTTACTCTTTCCCACATGTATCACCTAGCACTTGCTCACTTTAAACATCATCTTCCATTTTTGATGCCTAGTCTTATAAGGTCCTCTTGTAGTTTTTCACAATCCTCTTGTGATTTAACAATTTTGAATAATTTTGTGTTGTTGGCAAATTTAGTTACTTCACTAATTACTCCCATCTCTAGATCATTTATAAATATGTTAAAAAGCAGCGGTCCCAGCACAGACCCCTGGGGAACTCCACTAGCTACCCTTCTCCATTGAGAATATTGACCATTTAACCCTACTCTGTTTTCTTTTAACTAATTTTTAATCCTCAATAGAACATCCCATGACTGTACAATTTCCTGTGGAGTCTTTCATGAGATACTTTGTCAAATTCCTTTTCAAAATCCAGATACCCAATATCAACTGTCTCACCCTTGTCAGGTCTCCCACTTTTTAGGGACTACTTTGCTACATTGCACTTATGCCTGTATTCAGCTGCTGAAGTGGAGTGGAGGAGTAGCCTAGTGGTTAGTGCAGCGGACTTTGATCCTGGGGAACTGGGTTCGATTCCCACTGCACCTCCTTGTGACTGTGGGCAAGTCACCTAATCCTCCATTGCCCCAGGTACAAAATAAGTACCTGTATATAAGTAAACTGCTTTGAATGTAGTTGCAAAAATACCACAGAAAGGCGGTATATCAAGTCCCATTTCCCTTTCCCTCATGCTAAGGAAGGGAAAATTCTTAATTGATCATTTTCTTTCCCGCAATCGCAGCTGATGAATCCAGCATCCCTCCCTATCAGCTGTTTTTCCTTTCTTGACTTTGGCTGTAGGTTACTGTCGCGTGCAAGACGACACCACTGTAACAGTTTCTTACCAAAATAAATAAATAGAACGCATGGACAAACAGGAAAATGTGAATGAGGGTCAAATCCGCTTGTGCCCTCTCATGTGCAGACAACTTGGTGCCCAGGCGATGTGTGATTATGGCTGGTACAGAGGATTGGAACATTTCTCATGGACCAAGTAGGCTGTCCCGGTGGATTCAGGGGACTTGGGGCCTGGCTCGGTGGGCTGCTTTGGTAGGTGACATACTGATTCTCTGAGGAGCTAGCCACTATATCACTGTGTGAAAGTCGTGATCTCTGTCTCCATCTGCTGGTAGACGGACACAACCCATTTGTTCCTGTGACTAAAGGAATGAAAATTATCAGGTAAGACAAAATTTTCTCTTAGCACCTAACACAGCTTAGTAAAAGGGCCCCATAGTGTCTTAAAAAAATCTTCCTCCACACCTTCAACAAGCACAATTAGATAAGACACTCAAATGAATGATGTCCTTATATGTTGCCGGGATGGAACAGTTTCACAGAGCTCAGAACCAGTTGTAAAATTGTGAGCATGCCTAGTACTTCCCCCCCCCCCCCCCCCCCCCCCCGCAACACTTTATTTTTCTCCCTGCTCTGCTGAACAGATACAAAAAAAATCTTCTCATTCTTACATTGTTACCCATTTAGAAAAAATAAAACATTTTGTGTTGGTTTATTTTGCCCTTTTTAATGTTTCAGCCACAATCAGGAGTCTTCCACTGTTCACAGAGTAGCAGAAACATTAATAACTAGTACCTACACAGTATGTTTGATCTGCTTGATCTTGACCCATAACAAAGCTACTTGTAAATATTGTGGTTCTATGTCCCTGTGAGCCTAGAGGTACTACCGTATACGGATCCAGAGCCGCCATCAGGAGAAGAGGTTGCTGTTATACCAGCAGGAAGAGAACAGCGTTTTCCTCTGCACAGAGATTGGCTGACTGAGCCTTTCTCAGGAAATCTTCCTCACCAAAACTTTGGTCCACCTTTATGTACTTTAGTTTCAAAAGTCTAGTCACAGTGCTGGAAATTGGTTCAAAAAGCCTCTTGGACAAAACTAAACAAAATTACCTTCAAAATATTCATACAGACCTGAGTTCAGGATGTCCTCTGTAGCCCCTTCGGAAGCACATAACAGTTGCAGTCTGATCTCTACTGATACCTGTGCAGCAAATGTCATACCCCGTGGTTAGTGATTGATTACTTCCAACGTGTTCAGTTCAATCACACATTTGCTATACTACCTTAATTCCAAAAGCTTCAGAATAGTTTACAAACGCTGTTTTAAAAGCAGAAAAGGAAGTTCAGAAAGAAATTACACCATAAATCCAGAGATGGGAGAATAGTAAGAGAACTTGAATAGTCCATGCCTCGGAGTCCCCAAGCTCAGCAAAGGTTTGGGGTGGGGCATTCCAGATTGAAGACACAGTAAAAAGCAGAGTATTGTGTGGCCTCCTTTGCAAGACCTTGAAATGAAAGGTAGATGACCAGATTTTCATAATGTGTCCTTCCTAGAGAGATTTGGAAGAGTACAACAAAATGAGGAGGTTAGATAAAAAGGCAGGCTGGTGAAAAAGGCCTTTTGTAAGCAAGTAAAGGTATATTAAAAGGAGTCCTATAGCTAACTGGAAGCCAGTACTCTTTTTTTTTTTTTTTGCTAGCAGAGAGGTGACTGGATTAAGCTTTCTTCATAGCCTTCTGCTTCCAGCACACAGCATGATTACCAACAGCCTTTCCACAGGGATAGTACATCCTGTTTGGAAACATGCAGTAATCCAGCCAGTTTTGAAAAAGGGTTCCTTAGATATCCTGCCAGTTATCAATCCATATCGCATCTTTGTTATATGTCAAAAAATTAAATCAATTAGTCAACCGTATTAAGGCCACTCCAGTTCTTCATCCTCACTATTCTGGATTTTAGGATAGGGCACAGTATAGGAATTGTTTTTTTAGCATAATTTCTTATTGAAATGCACTCTAGAGAATTATATAGCTTTATTTGTGTCAATAGATTTGATTGCTGTGTTTGAGTTAGTTGATAATCAGGCTCTGCTGTCCAGACTTTCATCATTGGGTTTAGAGATTGTGCTCAGATGGAAGAGAGGTTAACCATTTTAACAATATTTTCTGACCTTGACTGTATCTGTTTTATCGTTAGTCTGTCCACTGTTATGAGAAGTACTGTAGGGCTTGTCGTTGTCACCTGTGCGTTTTAACATCTATCTTATGCCCCTGGTTGTGGTTGTCCGGGAGCATTGCAGAAGTACCTATATCTGTGCCAGTGATATTTTGCTGGTTATCTATACTTCAACAGATAACTTGGACCTTAAATGTTGTAGCGTCATCTTGCTGCGGTAGCTCAGTGACTTCAGGAATATAGATATTAGTCCTTAAGGATAAGACCACTTCTTGTTAGATCAATGGTCATCTAGCCTTTGACTCCTATTTTGTTTGGTCTTCTGATTAAGGTTTTGGATTCTTTTAGGTATTTGGATATAATAATAGATCCTTCATATCTTTAAAAAGCAGGATTTTCTGTATTAAGGAAGGGTTTTTTGGTTCTCTGACATACCTTTGCTGTATCCATGATGAAACCATCTTGCACACATTGCTTCATTCCTACTGATTTCTCATCTTGACTGTAGCAATGTTAACTAGACCTACACAGCAAATAGTTGCATTGTGTAGTGTTTGCAAACACTTTAATGCAGATACCAGCTTATATGTTTGATCATGTGACACCTTTGCATGACATCATTGGCTACCAGTAAGATATAGAATAGAGTTTGATACTCACACTGGTCCAAAGCACTTCCTGAGGATAGTCCTCCTTGTTTATCTTTTGATTATTCCCTGTGTTCCAGGAAGAATGCTTAGGTCCCTGTGATTACAGATTGGTTGTGCCACTCACCATAAATGCTCAGTTGGACTCTGCCCGGGGAAAATGCTTTCTTTTGACCGGCCCCATCCCTTTGGAACAAATTGCCAGTACAAATTCAAGTAGACGTTTCTTATAAGAAGAATCAATCTTTACTGAAGATCCATTTTTTCAAATTTAATTTGGGCACCTGGGCCTGGCAACCCAGTGAGTGGGGTAATTTACCTGTATGATTTTGTGAATGACTGTTGAACTATCTGGATGATTCAGGATGTATGCAGTTGCAGTTTCCTATTTTTATTGTTATTTTCCTTTTTAGTTTGTAAACTGCCTTGACCTGCTTTTCGATTGTTGGTATATGAAATTTGAAATAAACCATAAACCATGTAGAAGCTTTATGGCAGTTGGTCTCTAATCTCTTCAGTAATGTCTGCTTGATGTCACTAAGTAGAAGTTCTTATAATCTACCCATGAGAGAATCTGAGTGTGGATTAAAATACAAATGGCATTATTCAGATAGAGATGAATGCCATGCAGTTGTTGGAAGGCACAGAAATTAGATCTTAGTGATGAGGCAGCCGCAGATGCCAGCAACCACCCATGCTCAGTTTTCAGCGCATACACAAAAACTAAGCACATCCTAGTGTCCCTGGAGGTCAAGGAGATGCAGCAGACTGCATAGCTGAAGAGCAGTGTTTTCAGTGGCATCTTCAGCTCGCATGGCTTGGGATCCCTGCCAGCTGCAGCTAAGAGTGCACCGCTGTTGAGTAGACCTCAGCCCTTTGTGCACAGGCCCTAACTCACCTTGGCCCACCATGGCTACACCACTGCAGTCTGATGAGCTGAAGAACAGCATTTTCAGTGCCATCAAGTAAGGTCTTGCTGATGCAGCTCGAGATCCCTGGCTCTTCCGGGCCCGCAGTCTTTGATATTGGCTAATTTGGATCGTTTGGAAATACCCAGATCAGCAGGCAAGTTGGATTGGATTTATTGACTTTATATACCACATTTATACCTTAGTGTCAGAACAGTTTACAATAACAGTTGTTAGTATAGTCTTTGGAAGTATGCAGAAAAGCCAGCCAAAATTACCTGTTAGATAATGATTTATAGACCTGTTCTCTAGAAACCTGCCAAACATTTTAAACTCAGCCATATAACCACATTTTCTGGCAACTTATTTAGCCCAAAGGGAGAATAAAATTAGTCTGTCCAAGTTATCTGCCGGATGTAAGAGGGAAAGTGGCATGTGAGAATTTTTCAAATACTGTGAAAATACGAAGAAAAGCAGGTTCCTAATCAGGCTTACAAGTGACAGCAAGCTTGAATGCAACATGCTCATTGTGGGGTAAAACCTCCACCAGTTTTAGATATGGAGCGTTTCTATAAAACAGAAGCTGAAATCTTACAATCATAGGAGTTGGCAAGGAAAATATCTGAATGATTCAGTGACCAGTAGCAACCACTAACCAAAAGAATACAGTAAGCTAGAATCCTACCATTTGCGAATTCACTGAGTGCAGTCTATCTCACATAGCCAGCAATCTGACCAGTATCTTGTACATATGAAATTGGTTTTGGATATGATTATTATTACCAGCAGGCCAATAGTGATTATTGATTCACCCAGGTTTAGAAACATGCCTAAAACCACGTATCCCAAATTCAAACCTTTTAGCATTGCCAAAGGCCAGAAAATGATGCAACAAAGCGGTGTCCTTAGCAGAGAAACTGAAGGAAATGATCGCTAAGAGCAGAAAGGTCACAATATTCCTTGATGAATGGAGAAAATAGGCCTCTCTTGGTCATTCAATTATTTATTTAAAAAATGTATATCCCACTTTATGAAAAGCAGGTTACAAAATACAAACACAATAAAAAAACAAAGCTTAAATTTGACAATTAAAGAATCTTACCCAGTCAAAGACCAACACTGCAGGAAAAAACAAGTTGTAGTTCACTTCAACATCATATTTCTTGGTATATCAGCTTGCTGCTTTGACTGAGGAACCTTAATATCTGTGCATGTGATATTCTGAGGGCTATTCTTGATATGTTTGTAATTCTGTTTTACTCACAATTTTAAAAAAATTGAAATTTGTCATGAGTTTGTGAACTGAATAAAAACTATAACACTGATAGAACTCAGATAAAATTATAAAAGTTGTGTATTTTGAACATGATTAAAAACTAGAGCTAAATTTTTTTCCCACTGCCCTGTACAGCATCTTTCAGTCCTGGAGGACCTTTCAGCTATATATCTTCACCAGCAATACAAATGTAATGCATGGATCTTTGCTCAGTACAGCCACCCCCTCCCCCCCAAATCAACTGGCAAATGGTATCCTAGTAATACCTTGAATTTAGTCTCTTGTTTTTGCTTATTTCCATCCGACATATAACATAGACTACACAAATTCCAACAGAATCCCCAGCATCATTACTTATAGCTCACTGCTGGCCTTTTCACATATTTCCAGTGCCAGTTACTCAGAACAGGGGCTGCCTTCACAGTGTGGAAATTTTGTCTCTAGCCTTAGACTTCAGCACCTGTTCATGGCATCATAGTGGCTGCAAGAAAACCATCTACCAGGCATTGAAGAGTTTTCCATCTGGTGTTTCATAAATGGCCATGACCCCGTTAAGTTGTTCTCTGAACATCATCGTCTATCATTTAGATCATCTTTTATCATCTAGTACTCCAAATTCCCTCCATACGAGTATATCTCATTGCTCTTTGACTATCATTCCTTGGTTGATGGCTTCCACTTGCCCACTTGGTTCATGAAGGGACTTCTTTATGGCAGACCACCATTATGGCTGCTACTACTACCACTATTACTACTTTATTCCTATAGTGCTGGTAGATGTATGCAGCATTGTGCGTAAGTGTGTAATAGACAGTTCTTTCTTTCAGAGAGCTTATACTGTATCCAGGGTAAGAAATGAGGAGCTTTTCTGTCCTGGTGATGACCACGACCACTTGTGTGCCTGATTAACCTTGTTTCTCTGAAAGGCACCAGTTACAATGAAACTGTACTTTTCAGAAGGGTTTTGTTCTTATATCACCAGGTCACATGAGAAAACCAGTAAAACTTTGTTTCCTCAGAGCATGTCCCACTAATGCAGCCTATGCAGAAGTGTCACATGGTTCATGACAGTTTAAATAAACATAATGACCTACAGACTGACTGCTGAAGGATTTCATGACAGAACATACCAGAAAATTTATTTTTGTGACCAAAATGTGTACATCATTAGATGAACAATATTCAGGTATTTCTGAATATTCATTGTAACTATCCTGAAAAATAGAGCTGTTTGCAGCTCTCGGACTGGAGTTGAAGATTTCCCCAAATTGTCGAGCATTGTGAGAGCCACTTGGTATGGGAGGTATTAACTTTAAATTTACTAGTTTTATAACAATTTTACCCTCACTAATGTTGCAAGCAAAGCCCATTTTCAGTCACATGACCAAATACAGGCGTTGCATCAGAGCTACTGAAGTTCTTCTATTCAACAAAAACAATATGTAGTCCAGTCATCTACTTAATTTGTGTGTTTTAACTGTCCGTGCTCTGATGTACATTATGTGTTTGTTTTGCAGGTATTTTGATGGAAATCTAGAGAAATTGTTTGCAGAGTGTCATGTAATAAATCCTAGTAAAAAATCTCGAACACGGCAGATGAATACCAGGTCGTCAGCGCAGGACATGCCCTGCCAGATCTGCTATCTAAACTACCCCAATTCAGTGAGTACCCAACAGTACAGGGCAGGTAGCACGTTTTAATATACAGTTTAAAAATGTAACATAAAGGGAGCCTTAATATACAGATAAGAAAAGCAGGAACATTGAAACCAGACAGACTGGAGCGTTCCTGGGATTTGTTTGATTCCATAGCTGAAACAGCTTGCATCTCGATTTTATAAAATGCACATTAGCAGGGAATTAATCAGAGTGTTGCATGCATACCTCTAACTGGAATCTTGACTCATGAAAGAAATTTGGTAGAGGTCTGTAAAATCCTGAGTGGGGTGTTATATGTAATTGGAGAACACTTGTTTATCCTTTCAAATAGTACTAAGACTTAGTAAAGCTACATACACAAACAGCAAATGTAAAACATAAATCCTAAGTTGTAAAGAGAATCTACAAATTCAAAATTTATGCAAAATGCAGTAGTTTTCACATGAAATCCTAAAAGTCCAGTGTGGCCATGTTTTAGCAGACAGCTGCATCAGGGCTACTCTAGGGTACCAATTTGAATGCAGTTCATGATGATATGGGAAGGTAGTGCAGAATGTTGTGATGCTTGCCCTGATACCTATGTTGCCAATAGGAGCAATCAGATCTAGCACTTTCTTCCTATTGGGAGGATTTATTACAGATGTTTGCTATGCTGCACTTTTCACTTTAAACACTAAAACATCAGATACTATGTGCAGGTATCACCAATCAGACTGGTGCCCTAAACCATTTTCTGTGCAAAATATGGCCATGTCAGGCTTTTAGGATGGGGTTTTAGATTTCATGTGAAAACTAATACATCTTTATTTTGTTTTTTCTTTTTTTTTTTTTTTAATGTTTACATTTTTTATTGAAATTTCAAAGTTAAAAAACAATATAATATCATGACTGTGCATAACATCAAATAATAAAGTAATGTGTAGAAATATTTTAATCAATTATCCTCTTGGCTATAAATAATCCCAATACCCAACCATTCCCTTCTTCCCTGTAAAGACCTTGGTCCACTACGTGTATATATATATATATATAGTAATTTGTGTTTACTTCTGTTGCTAGTATGTGTAGTTCATGTGGGTGATTTGCCTCAGTTTTTAGACTTTGGAAAAGCCATGGTTTATCTGGTATTGAGCATCAAGGAGTGAATCTACTCTTAACGGGATCCTGCTGTGTACTTGTGACCTGACTTAGCTACTGTCAGAGACAGGATGCTGGACTTGATGGACCTTTGGTCTGACTCAGTAGTATGTTACAGTTCCATTGGTCAGACATAATTGTTGCTGTAATTTAGAAAAATTTTGTTGCAGATTATACCACTTTTAAACTTTGCACTAAGGGCCATCTTAGAATAGTCTATGGACTTTTCCTTTAGGTCACCATCCAAACCTTTTTAAAACTCTGCTAAGCTAACCACCTTTACCACATTCTCTAGCAACGAATTCCAGAGTTTAATTACACGTTGAGTGAAGAAACATTTTCTCTGATTTGTTTTAAATTTACTACCTAGCTTCATTGCATGCCCCCTGCTCCTAGTATTTTTGGAAAGTGTAAACAGACGCTTCGCAACTACCCATTCAACTCCACTCATTATTTTATAGACCTCTATCATATTCTCCCCTCAGCCATTTTTTCTCCAAGCTGAAGAGCCCTAGCCGCTTTAGCCTTTCCTCATAGGGACGTCATCCCATCCCATTTATCATTTTCATCGCCCTTCTCTGCATCTTTTCTAATTCCACTATATCTTGAGATGCGGTGGCCAGAATTGAACACAATATTTGAGGCGCGGTCACACCATGGAGCGATTCAAAGGCGGCATAACGTCCTCATTTTTTTTTTCATTCCTTTCCTAATAATACCTAACTTTCTATTTGCTTTCTTAGCCGCAGCAGCACACTGAGCAGAGGGGTTCAACGTATCATCAGTGACGACACCTAGATCCCTTTCTTGGTCGGTGACTCCTAACGTGAAATCTTGCATGACGTAGCTAAAATTCGGGTTCCTGTTTCCCACATGCATCACTTTGCATTGCTCACATTAAATGTCATCTGCCATTTAGACGCCCAGTCTCCCAGTCTCGTAAGGTCCTCTTGTAATTTTTCACAATCCTCCTGCGATTTAACGACTTTGAATAACTTTGTGTCATCAGCAAATTTAATTACCTCACTAGTCACTCCCATCTCTAGGTCATTTATAAATATGTTATAAAGCAGTGCTTCCAGCACACAGACCCCTGGAGAACCCCACTAACTATCCTTCTCCGTTGAGAATACTGCCCATTTAACCCTACTCTGTTTTCTATCTTTTAACCAATTTTTAATTCACAATAGGACAGTACCTCCTATCCCATGACTCTCCAATTTCCTCTGGAGTCTTTCATGAGGTACTTTGTCAAATGCCTTCTGAAAATCCAGATACCCAATATCAACTGGCTCACCTTTATCCAGATGTTCACCCCTTCAAAGAAATGTAGTAGATTGGTGAGGCAAGATTTCCCTTCATTAAATCCATGTTGGCTTTGTCTCATTAATCCATGCTTTTGAATATGCTCTTTAATTTTGTTGTTTATAATAGTCTCTATCATTTTGCTTGGCACTGTCAGACTCGCCGGTCTATAATTTCCCGGATCTCCTCTGGAACCTTTTTTAAAAAATTGGCGTTACATTTGCCACCCTCCAATCTTCCGGTACCTTTCTCGATTTTAAGGATAAATTACATATTACTAACAATAGCTCTGCAAGTTCATTTTTCAGTTCTGTCAATTACTCTGGGATGAAAACCATCCGGTCCAGGAGATTTGCTACTCTTCAATTTCTCCAGGTTTATAGAGAATTCATTCAGTTTCTCCGACTCGACAGCTTCAAATACCATTTCTTGCACTGGTATCTCTCCCAAATCTTCCTCGGTGAAGACCAAAGCAAAGAATTCATTTAATCTTTCCGCTATGACTTTGTGTTTCCTGATCGCCCCTTTTACCCCTCGGTGATCTAGTGGTCCAACCAATTCTTTTGCCGGCTTCCTGCTTTTAATATACCTACTTTTTTTTTTTTACTATGTGTAGTTTTCTCCAACGCAATCTTTTTTTCGAAGTTCCTCTTAGCCTTCCTTAACAGCGCTTTGCATTTGACTTGACATTCCTTATGCTGTTTTTTATTTTCAGTCGGTTCCTTCTTCCATTTTCTGAAGGATTTTCTTGTAGCTCAAATAGCTTCCTTCACCTCACTTTTTAACCACTCAGGCTGTCGTTTGGTCTTCCATCCTCCCTTTTTAATACGCAAAGTATATTCGGCCTGGGGTTCCAGGATGGTGCTTTTGAACAGCATCCACACCTGATGTAAAATTTTTGACCCTCACAGCCGCTCCTCTAAGTTTCTTTTTCACCGTTCTTCTCATTTTATCATAGTCTCCTTTTTTAAAGTTAAACGCTAACATATTTGATTTCCTATGTATAACTACTTCAAAGCAAATATCAAATCCGATCATATTATGATCACTGTCATCAAGCGGCCCCAGCACCATTACCTCCCGCACCAGATCATGCGCTCCACTAAGTACTAGGTCTAGAATTTTTCCTTCTCTCGTCGGCTCCTGTACCAGCTGCTCCATAAAGCAATCCTTGATTTCGTCAAGGAATTTTACCGCCCTAGTATGCCCTGATGTTACATTTACCCAGTCAGTATCGGGGTAATTGAAATCACCCATTATTATTGTGTTGCCCAGTTTATTTGCGTCCCTAATTTCCTTTAACATTTCTGCATCTGTCTATTTATCCTGGCCAGGCAGATGGTAGTACACTCCTGTCACTGTCCTTTTTCCCTTTACACATGGAAGTTCAATCCATAGTGATTCCAAGATGTTTTGTTTCCTGCAGACGTTTCAAACTATTTAATTCAAGGCTTTCCTTAATATGCAATGCTATCCCTCCACCAATTCGATCCACCCTATCAGTACAATATAATTTGTACCCCGTTATGAAAGTGTCCTACTGTTTATCCTCCTTCCACCAGATCTCAGAGATGCCTATTATATCTAATTTTTCATTTAGTGCAATATATTCTAACTCTCCCATCTTATTTCTTAGGTTCCTGACATTCGCATGTAGACATTTCAAACTGTTTGTTGTTCCTATTTACATCATGCTCAGCACTTAACAGTATTAATTTGCAATCTTTTCTATGATTTATATTTTTATTTAAGTACACCTGATCTACTATGGTCTCTTTTGCAACCTCACTATCAGGACACCCTATCTTCCCTGTTTTGGTTATATCTTTGAAAGATACCTTATCCCGAACCATGCACTTTAGAGTGACTGTCGGCCTTCCCCCAGTTTCTAGTTTAAAAGCAGCTCTATCTCCTTTTTAAATGCTGATGCCAGCAGCCTGGTCCCACCCTGGTTAAGGTGGAGCCCATCATTTCGGAATAGGCTCCCCCTTCCCCAGAATGTTGCCCAGTTCCTAACAAATCTAAAACCCTCCTTCCTGCACCATCATCTCATCCATGCATTGAGACTCCAGAATCTCTACCTATCTTTTGGAACCTGTGTGTGGAACGGGCAGCACTTCATAAAATGCTACACTAGAGGTTCTGGATTTGAGCTTTCTACCTCAGAACCTAAATTTGGCTTCCAGAACCTTGCTCCCACATTTTCCTATGTCATTGGTACCCACATGTACCAAGACAGCTGGCTCCTCCCCAGCACTATCTGAAATCCTATCTAGGAACAGACTGATGGATATGATATCCCTCATGTTTGGGGTGAAAACTAGAATAATGTAGTAACATATTCAGGTCTGTGTCCTTCCTATGGATTGTGGTGCTGTGCTTACCCCCCTGTGGACAAGCAAATGGCTGTGTCCAAAAAATTAACATGCTTCCTGTCCTAGTGGGCAATGAACTGGATACGAGTTTCCACCCGATTAATATATTGATTGAATTTCATAAGTTCACTCTCTGTGTCCCTCCATATCATAAGTATGCCATCAATAAATCGTTTCCACAGTACAATATGGTTCACATATAGAAGCAATTATACAAAAATATGTTTTCAAATAGTCATATTGAAGCAAGCGAGGGACAGAGCCACCATTGCCTCCTTAGCAACTCCCTTAATTTGCAAGAAAAATTGTTTTTCAAAAGTAATATAATTGTTTCACTAGAAGCTTACTCATGTTGTTCAGTATAGACAACTCCTCTGAAATGGATTCCTGAGACAAAAAATTATCTATTGTTTGTAATGCTTCTTCCTGTGGGATGTTGGTGTACAAAGCATTAACATCCAGTGTAACTAAAAATATCTCATCCACATTAAAAACTTGTTTATCTGCCAAAAGATGTATGAGATGAGAAGAATCATGAACATACAAATGCACTAAAGCCACAAACGGCTTTACATTAATATCCACATATTGAGACAACGGCTCCAATACAGAGCCATGTCCTGAAACAATAGGGTACCCTGGGAGCTTGGAAACAGATTTGTATACTTTGTGGATAAAATTAAATATGAGGAATCACCAGAGAGTGTCGATACACATAAGTCTGAATGCTAGATGTGGGGTCCTCTGATAACTGTGTATAGAACTATGAATATGCTTCTTGTAAATATTGCTCTTTATCCTGTATTACAATGGCCCCTCCCTTGTCAGCCCGCTTTGACAAGGGAGGGATCTTCCATCAAACTCCTTCAAGACCAACCTTTCAAAAGCAGCAATAGAGGAATTCTGTATACCTGCACGAACCCACGTAGTTGGCAGTTCCCCCTGTAAGGGAAATTCCTCTACCAACTGATGTTGGAAAACACAATTTTAACCTATGAAGACGAAAAAGTTTTTGCAGAGAGCATTGAGTCTCAAAGGCATAAGAGGTTGAGCGAACAAAAGACAACCCATATTGACATAGAGAAATTTGCTTAGCTTTCAATGATTTGGAGGAAATATTAGACACCTAATGACGACTTTTCCCCTTTCTCTTGGGTCAAACTACTTTGTTGCATTACTGATTCTCTCCCTGTTGGGGTGGTCCCATCTGAGGTAAACATATAAAAGAATCCGATAATGTATGGAGGGATACTTCCACTTGTTCTCCCAACACTTGTGTAGAAATAGAAACTGCCTCATCCCCTGATGATTCACTGGAGGATGATAATTTTAAAAAAATAACCATTTTTGTAGCATGTTCACATGGCTTTAAACTGCGCCAAGCTTTATCCTTCAAGGGAAAAACTTATACCTTTGTATTCATCCCGTTTAAATTTATTAACCTTAAGTGCTTTCTGTTCTTTCCTATATTGCTGTATTAGTTTATTATGATCGATGAATCCTCTATCTGTTTTAAGGATCCCAACTTGCGTAGTAATTCTGATCTTTGATCTTAAGTAATGGTCTTCAAGACATCTATCTATTGTGAGCAACATAAGATCCAGAGAAAATTGGGTAATAACTTTATTCCACTTTTCCACGTATTCACTATTTCCCCCAAATATGGGTTCCTTATAAATCCTTAAACCTCGTGGTGCACGCTGCAGGTGGAAGTATTCCACCAATGCTGCAGAGTGCATTTCAAATCTAATCAAAGTTTTATTTAACTTACGCACCTCCTCCCAATCCACTAACACACTAGGACAGGCATCACTAAACAATTGTGTGCTAGATAACAATTAAGAAACTCTTTCTTGTGTAAGGCTTGCCACCTGACTTAGATTCCCAACAAGTTGCATCCATTATTAGCCCCCATTTCTTGTAACCAATACCACAAAATGTGCGAAAATAAACACTAGTACCGCACTTCCAAATCTTTTTTTTTATTTTTTTGTATTTTTATTATTCATTTATTTATAATTAACAAGCATTACATCTTGTATTTAGAAACACAGAAAAACAAAAAAATATAGAAGAATTTAAGAAAAAAATATACAATTTTATACTCTTCCTTAGACCACGTAACAAAGGGGGAGGTGTCTAGTAAAAAATAAAAAAAGAAAAGAAATCTTATATAATAAGAAGTAATAAAGAAAATGGCCTGGCTCATTGATCCACCATAATAAACATTAATCAGTTGTTAAATTATTGCGCTGGGGATACATTAAGGACCCGCTTTTGTTCCAAGAAAGATTTTAACTGATCCGGCTCAAAGAAGACATACTTTACATTAAGATACTTCACTATACATTTACAAGGATAGGATAACAAAAAAGAGGCTCCAATTGCCCTTGTCTCCTCTGGAGAAATAACTTTCTCCTGTCTTGAGTAGTTTTAGTTACGTCTGGATAAATCCAGACCCTAGATCCACAAAAAAATTTCATTGAATTTTTGAAGTACATCTCTCTATATAAAAGGCAACACCAACGTTCTATGAGGCCTCCAGCCGGAAGTGTGAAGGGGGAGAGATATCCGGTTTTCCCATGAGTGTCTGCCCCGCCCTCTCTGTAACACAAACAGTCAGTGAAGGAAAACAGAGCAGGAAATCAAATCGCTGGCTCTGTAGCAGTGAAGGACTCAGAGGGGGGAGGGGAGAGAGGCCAGAGGGCAGGGACACACACACTCCCACATGCACACAGAAGAAAACATTGCTAGCCCCCGTTTCATTTGCATCAGAAACGGGGCTTTTTTTACTAGTTTTTAATATCGCGTTAAGATCTTGTTCAAAGACTAATGATATCAATAGAGTCTGTCAATGTGAAACTACTGAAAAAGACTGTTCCAAAAACGCTGAAAGATCTTGTATTTCCTACTTGTTCTCTTGTGAATTAGCTTGATTACTTATCTCCTTTAATTCCCCCTCTTTATTTTTAGGCAAAGGAACATAAAAAATCTTATTGACAGGAGGAATATGAGAGGGGGAATATTGTAGATTTTCAATTAAGTATTTACGAAACAATTCCATCGGGCTCAAACCAATTATAACAGGAAAACTTAATATCCTTAGGTTCAAACGCTTATTAAAATTTTCAAGTTGTTCAATCTTTCTCAAAGTCATCAATTTGTCTTTAATCAAAGCAGTATTAGTCAGTTTCAGCGTCGTTATTTCTGATTGAATCTTCTATTTTTGAAGCAGTATCTATTTTAAAGTTATCCATAGTTTCAGTCAAAACATCAACTTTACTTACCGTGTTCGCTACAGTTTGAGTCAGTTCTTGGATAGCAGTCCAGATCAACTCCAGCGTAACCACCTGGGTAGCTTGCTGTTCCACAGTTATCTTCTCAGTCCGCTTCGGGGTGGAGCCGCCACATACAGATCTGCCGCCTTCGACTTCCGAAGCAGCTAGATCCGACACCCACTGCCGACTACGAGCTGGACAAGGTGGTTGATTAATATCCGGCGGGGATAAAGAGATCTCTGAGCCCAAGTGAGCCGTCGCTCCTTCGTCGGTGCTCACAGCGGGCAAACTCTCGCCTGGATTAGACGTGGGCTTTGTTGTGAAGCGATCAAGTGTCATCTGAACCGGCGAAGAAGGTAAGAACCGTTGGCGGGTGGCTCTTTACCACGCCTTTCCTCTTTGTATGAGGCATTTTTAAACAAAAGAAACAAGTTTAAAGTATAAGTCCAGAGAGCTCGAGCGCACACAATCAGAGCTGAGCCGCCATCTTGGACACGCCTCCCCCAGCAAGAAACCGCACTTCCAAATCTTATCTAATCACAATCAGTACAGTAACATAAAACCTACCCATATCAAAAAATATGTAGAAGAAAAATATATGGAAAGGTTTTAATGGTTTGAACTGAGCATATTTTTCTTTCACACACATTTTTCTGTTACATATTTTTTGGTACATGTGGGTTTTATGTTACTGTACTGATTTTTGTGATTAGATAAGATTTTTGAGTACAATATTAGATTAGTGTTTATTTTCCCAGATTTTGTGATATTAGTTAAACTTTAATGCCTAGAAATGCAGAGTGATGCACTTGGTGTGCAGAAATCCAAAAGAGAGATACCAGGTAGGAAGTGAGAGATTGGTATGCTTGGCTCAGGAGAGGGACCTTGGGGTGATGTGACAAGGCGGTGGCTGTGGCCTGAAGGAAGCTAGGCTGCATAGAGAGGGGTATAACCAGCAGAAGGAAGGAGGTGTTAATGCCCTCTACAAGTCTTTGGTGAGGCCCCACCTGGAGTATTGTGTTCAGTTTTGGCGGCCGTATCTTGCTAAGGATGTAAAATGACTTGAAGCGGTTCAAAGAAAAGCGACGAAAATGGTATGGGATTTGCGTTGGAAGACGTACGAGGAGAGACTAACTGACCTGAACGTGTATACCCTGGAGAAAGGAGAACCAGGGGTGATAGTAAAATATTTGAAAGGTATTAATCCTCAAACAAACTTTTTCCAGAGACAGGAATGCGGTAGAACAGAGGACATGAATTTAAATTGAAAGGCAGGCTTAGGAATAATGTCAAAAAGTGTTTTTTTTTCACAGAGAGGGTGGTAGATACTTGGAATGCCCTCCCACAGGGGGTGGTGGAGATGAAAATAGTAACAATTCAAAAATGCTTGGAAAAAGTACAAAAGAATCCTGTTTAGAAGGAATGGATCCAAAGAAGCTTATCTGAGATTAGGAAGCAACACCAGTAATTGGGAATCGAAGCCAGTGCTGGGCAGACTTCTACGGTTTGTGCCTCGATCGTGGCTGAAAAGATTTGGATAGGATGTATTGGAGCTTTTCAGGGGCTTCAACGTTAACTTCAGAAATTTTAGAACAGGGGCAGTGCTGGGCAGACTTCTATGGTCTGTGCCCTGAAGTTGGCTGGGACAAATCAAAGATCAAGTGTACATATGTGGAGTGGAGGAGTGGCCTAGTGGTTAGGGTGGTGGACTTTGGTCCTGGGGAACTGAGTTCAATTCCCACTTCAGGCACAGGCAGCTCCTTGTGACTCTGGGCAAGTCACTTAACCTTCCATTGCCCCATGTAAGCCGCATTGAGCCTGCCATGAGTGGGAAAGTGTGGGGTACAAATGTAACAAAAAAAAAAAAAAGTATCACATACCATATGTAATGAGTTTATCTTGTTGGGCAGACTGGATGGACTGTACAGGTCTTTTTAGCTGTCATCTACTGTTACTATGAAAAGATTGTGAGGGAGAAGGGCTAAATGGGGAGAAGTGGGAAAAGGGAAAGAGAGAAGGGAGAAAATGGAATGGGGAGAAGGGGAGGGGGTTAGAAGGAAGAAGGGAGAGGGAGCATGTGGGTAGTAGGAGAGGGAGTGACTGCAAAAGGAACCTAAGCATCGCAGAAAAACTGCATGTCTGTATGCTGATTTAGTCCTGCTGGTCTAAGAATCTATATCTCCATCTCCCCATGTAGGTCTGATCATCTTGATGACAAAAACAAGTAGCTTTCCAAAATGATATGGTCTAAACATTTTTTGTTTATACGTTTTTTTATTAGACATTTTATGGCACTTATGATTTGTCCACATTTAAGTCATGAGACTTATATAAATAAGAAATTGTACAATAAAATATTTTAGACCCCCAACATAGGCAGAGGCCAAAATACAGTCCGTGTCATGTCTTAAACAGTTTTGTGATTTCAGTGTTGTTTGTGGTTCATCTTTCCCCTGGCCCACTCCTTGTGTCCTGTTACTTTGATATTATTCTTGGTATTGATTCCTCTCTGAGGTGATTGTCACTACTTATGTGCTTAACTTATTTCTGCTTGTTGATGGAAAAGGCATTGTTGCTCACCTTTAACTACTATTTCCTTGTCATCAGCAGCAGATGAATGATGACTCCATTAACTGATGGGTTGTATCCGCCTACCAGCAGGTGGAGATAGAGAACACTGGAAAACCATAGTGCCCCTTGGACGGCTAGCCCCCAACTGCCTTCAGTATTTCTCTATCTCCCAGCAGGTGTGGACGTAGTTTGATCAGCCCCTGGATTTCTGCCTGGGGTGGCTCCTGTGCTTTGCCAGTTGAGCAGGGGTGATGTGGCTGGTGGTAACCACTTTGAAGGCATATAGGTTCACCCTTTCCCTGCCTTATCCATTCCCCCCGCCTCCTGGAGTCCCTCTGTTGCTGCCTGCCTCCAACTTTCCTCACAGCGTTACGCGCTTTTACTGCATGGCTGTTCTGAGGCTTTTTCCAGTGATTCTGGTTCAGTGCAGCTTGACCGGAGCTCGTTAACTCGGTCCTCTGAGGTGAGATTGGTGCCCAGCTCCTCCGGAGAGGTCCCGCAGATGCCGTTCCGATCGGGGTAAGTTTTGGTGCGAAGCCGCCATTTTAGTGCTATTTTCCCATCCTGTCGGACGGTGGCTGCTGAAGCAGTTAAGCGCTGCTCCTGTTGTGGTAAACGCAGATCAGCAGTGGGGCTGTGTAAAACGTGCTCCTTAGACGCTCACAGTAGTTTGAGCATGGAGAGCGATGTTTCTTCCCGCTCGATGGAGCGGGCAGCGGGCGCCATTTTGGAAATGCCGCATGTCTCGACCCTCGCGTTGGCGGAGGAGTCTGAGTGCAGGGGGACGCCTCGTTTTGAGGCTGCCAGAGGAGCTCCTACATCTGTTTCTCCTAATTCGGAGGCGGAGGGTCAGGGTGAGTTTTCCTCCCCTGAGTTTGTGCTTTTAATGCATAAGGCGTTCATGCTTAAAACAGCTCTGTTGCAGGTGTCTGACACTGCATTGCCTCCTGGCTTCCCTCTGGGTGTAGATGCCCCGGGGATGACTTCAGAGGTTATTTCCTCCCCCGAGTGTGGGAAACATGCTAAACATAGACGGGCAAATTCCCCATCTGTAAGTGGCGGTGCCTGTTTGCCACTGGATTTGGATGATGCCAGTGCGGTCCGGATTTTCCACCGCGACAAGCTGCCTGCTGTCTGTTCTGCCGCCATGCAGACCCTCTCGGTTGATGACCCTGCTCAAGACGAGGCCTCCTCTGTTAATCTTAGGATGGCGAGTACTAAGAAGCCTAATCTGGCCTTTCCGGTGCATGACTCCATCCAAGAGCTTATTTCTGCTCAATGGTCTGACCCTGATGGGCCTTTGAAAGTGGCCAGGGCTATGGGTCAGCTTTTCCCTCTGCGTGAGGAGCACTTGGCCCCTCTGGGGCTAGAATCCGCGCTGAAGTGGTCCTTTGAAATTGCGGGCCTGGCCTTAAGGGTGTCTATTTGCAGTTCCTATGCAGCCCGAGCACGTCTTTCCTGGCTACAGTAGGCGGTGGAACAGCCCACCTTGGAGTGGCTCCTGTGCTTTCCAGTTGAGCAGGGGTGTTGTGGCTGGTGGTGCCCTGCCCACTTTGCAGGCATATAGGTTCGCCCTTTCCCTGCCTTGCCCATCTCTCCCCCCGCGGATGGAGTGGGCCTTCTCATTTTTGGCTGACGCCCTTTATGATCTGGTCAGAGCTTCGGCTAAACAGATGTCTGTGGCGGTATCCGCCCGCCGCCGCCTTTGACTGCAGCATTGGGCGGCTGACATGGCTTCTAAGCAAAGGCTGGTGAAGCTTCTCTTTCGGGGCCTCCTGGTTTTTGGAGAGGAATTGGAGAAGATTGCGAAAGTCCTGGGGGATCTACCCCAGCAGTTACCTGAGGATAGGCCGAGGCCTTCTTCCCAGGGTTCTGTGTTTCCCTCCTCTTCCAGACATCGCTTCAGTGAAGCTCACAGGTATCCCCCGGGGCACTCTGCTGGGTTTTCTCTACGTGCCCTTTTGCAGCAGAGGAACTCCTTTCGCTCGGACAAACGATCCGCAGGGGCCTGGTCAAGGCCAGGAGTTCAGGGGCGTCCTCTTCTATGATGAGACACCGGTCCACTCCTCCTTGCCTGCAATAGGAGGACGTCTTTCCCTTTTCTAGAGGAGTGGACCAAGATTACCTCGGATCAGTGGGTCTTAGACCTGATCAGAGAAGGTTACCGAGTGGTATTCGGTGCCCCGGTGACAGACGTGTTGGTGGAGTCCTGATGCGGCACTGCCGTAATACGGGTGGCGGTAGAGGAGACCTTACAAGTTTTGCTGCACCTCGGAGCGGTCATCCAGGTACCTCCCGCCAAACTCGGCTGCGGCCACTATCCCATTAATTTTGTCGTGCCTCGAAACGGCGGGTCTTTCAGGCCATTCCACGCCTTCCGAAGAGTCAAACAGGCTCTCGGAGTATGACATTTCCGCATGGAAACCCTGCGCTCCGTCTTTATGGCGGTATAGCCAGGAGAGTTTCTCATGTCTCTCGACATAAAAGAAGCGTATTTGCACATTCCTATCTGGCCTACACACCAGCAGTGCCTCCGCTTTGTGGTGTTGGGTAGCATTTCCAGTTTCAGGCCTTGCCTTTCGGCCTAGCCACAGCTCACCATACCTTTGCCAAGGTAATGGTGGTCGTAGCTGCCTGTTTCAGGCGAGAGGGTATCAGAGTTCTCCCTTCTCTCGATGACTGGCTCATCAGAGCGGATTCAGCAACCGAAAGTTGTCTTGCCATGGCCAGTGTGGTGACAGTCCTGCAGGTGCTAGGCTGGGTGGTCAATATACCCAAAAGTCACCTCATCCCCCTCTCAATCTCTCGAGTATTTGGGGGTCTGGTTCGACACAGTCTCGGGGTTGGTCTTTCTCCCCGACCAAGGCAGTGCACGCTTCAGAATCAGGTCAGTCTGCTCCTGTGGATGCCTCGCCTGTGAGCTTGGGACTTTGTCCAGCTGCTGGGGTTGATGACGGCCACCTTGGTGGTGGTTCCTTGGGTGAGAGCGCAGATGAGGCCTCTGCAGATTGCCCTGCTTCATCAATGGTCTCTGATGTCCCAGGAATTTCTTCGCAGAGTAACATTGCTCCCTGCGGCCCCGCTCTGGCTGGAGTGGTGGCTCTCTGACAGGATGCTGCTCCAAGGAATGCCTCTTGCGCTTCCTTCTTGGTGTCTGTGATTACAGATGCCAGCCTTGTCGGTTGGGGAGCGCATTGTCAGGGAAGCTATACTCAGGGTCTGGAGACACCTGTGGAAGAGGGGTGGTCCATCAATCACTTGGAACTGAGAGCGATATTTCAGGCTCTAATGGTCTTTCAAGACTCTGAAGGGGCTTGCTGTTCACGTTCTGTCCGACAACTCGACAGTGGTGGCATACATAACTCATCAGGGACGCACTCTGTGCAGGGCCCTGGCCGTGGAGGCCGTTCAGAGTTGCCACTGGGCCGAACTACTCCTGCAGCTTCTGTCAGCAGCTCACATTGCAGGTCAGAGCAACGTGCAAGCCGATTTTCTCAGCAGGCATCAAATCGACCCGGTGGAATGGGAACTGGCAGACGAAGTTTTTCTTCAGATTTGTGCCAAATGGGGGACTCACGGAATGGATCTAATGGCGTCAAGCGCAAACACCAAAGTACCTCGCTTTTCAGCAGACGGAGAGATCCTCACTCGGCGGGGTTGGATGCTCTGCTCAACTCTGGCCCTCCTTGGCCCTTGATAGGGCGAGTCCTCCTGCGGATTTGTCAACTCCGAGGTCTGGTGATTCTCTTCGATCAGGATTGGCCAAGGTGTCCGTGGTATGCGGCTCTCCGCTGGATGCTGGTGGAAGCTCCGGTGCTTTTGCCCTTGGTGCAGAACCTGTTGGTTCAGGGTCCGGTTTCTATGGAGGATCCCTGCCGTTTTGGTCTTACGGCCTGACTTTTGAGAGGGCGCAATTGAGAGACAAGGGCTACTGTAACAAGGTCTTCTCCATTCTCTTGCAGGCCCATAAGCGGTCCACCTCCGCAGCTTGTGCTCGGATCGGAAGCCAGTTTGAGGCGTGAGGTGTTTCAAAGGCGATCACACCCATGCGGGCTACAGTCACGACAGTGTTGGACTTTTTGCAGGAGGGCTTACAAAAAGGCCTGGCTTATTATTCCCTGCGGGTGTAAGTGGCAGCGTTATCATGCTATCGAGGGAAAGTCGCTTGCTTGTGCCTGGCTGCTCATCCAGACATTGCCCGATTTCTCAGAGGGGTGCTTCGGCTCCGTCCTCCTATCTGATTGCCCTGTCCGGCCTGGAACTGGTGTTGAAGGCTCTCCAGTGTTTGCCCTTCGAGCCGCTTAAGCAAGCTTTGGAGAAGGATTTGACTCTCAAGACAGTCTTTTTGATGGCCATGACATCGGCCGGACGCGTGTCTGAGCTGCAGGTGCTGTCCTGGCGGGACCCTTTCTGCAATTCTCTGAGTCCGGAGTGACGATACGTACAGTGCCTTTCTTCCTGCCTGTGGTGGTTTCAGCGTTTCACCTGAACCAGCCTATTTTTCTTCCTTCCTTCCTTTTCTAGGGAAGAGTTCCCGGACTCCTTTGTGCAGGTAAATCTTTTGGATGTCTGCAGAGCGCTGTTGCAGTATCTTCAGATGTCAAATGACTTCAGGACTTCTGATCACCTTTTTGTCCTGTTGTCAGGTCCTCGGCGTGGAGGTCCAGCGTCTAAGGCCGCTATAGCCCGTTGGCTCAAGGAAGTAATTTTTTCTGCATATCTGCTTTCAGGTCGGTCTCCACCTGAAGCGTTTAAGGCCCATTCCACGAGCGCGAATTCCTCCTCGTGGGCTGAAACGGGTGCACTCTCTCCCCTAGAGATATGTAGTGCGGCTACTTGGGCTTCTCAGCTCTCTTTTGCCCGGCATTACAGGCTGGATGTTGCAGCGAAGCAGGACACTATTTTTGGAGCTCAAGTATAGTAGCAGCATAGTAGATGACGGCAGAAAAAGACCTGCACGGTCCATCCAGTCTGCCCAAGAAGATAAATTCATATGTGCTGCTTTTTTATTTGTACTGTCCTCTTCAGGGCACAGACCGTATAAGTCTGTCTAGCCCTATCCCCGCCTCCCACCACCAGCTCTGGTACAGACCGTATAAGTCTGCCCAGCACTATCCCTGCCTCCCCCACTGGCTCTGGCACAGACCATATAAGTCTGCCTAGCACTATCCCCGCCGCCCAGCCCCGGCACAGACCGTATGTCTGCTCAGCACTAGTCCCGCCTCCCAACCACCAGCTCTGCCACCCATTCTAGGCTAAGCTCCTGAGGATCCCTTCCTTCTGCACAGGATTCCATTATGTTTATCCCACGCATGTTTGAATTCCGTTACCGTTTTCATCTCCACCACCTCCCGCGGGAGGGTATTCCAAGCATCCACCACCCTCTCCGTGAAAAAATACTTCCTGACATTAAGTATTGGCTCGTGGTGTGACCTGTTCCCACCCTAAGTAGGGATTGCTTTTGTACATCCCATCAGTTAAAGGGTTCATCTGCTGCTGATGACAAGGAATGTAAAATTAGGTTCTTACCTTGGTAATTTTCTTTCCTTTAGTCACAGCAGATGAATCCATGATCCCTCCCTGTCTGACTGTTTTTTGTTCAAATCTTTCATGCTGATATAATCGCATTGGGAGAAGTTGGAAAGCAGTTTTTAGAATTTCTACATGCTGTTCTACTACAGGAGGTTGAGATCGTCCTTCTTTTGTTGCGCCTGTTCTGGGGCATTAGTTAACTGTGAGGAAAGTTTGTTACTATATCTTTATGGTTCACTCTGCTTTGGAAATCTCAAATACTGAAGGCAGTTGGGGGCTAGCCGTCCAAGAGGCACTATGGTTTTTCAGTGTTCTCTATGTCCACCTGCTGGTAGGCGGATACAACCCATCAGTTAATGGATTCATCTGCTGTGACTAAAGGAAAGAAAATTACCAAGGTAAGAACCTAATTTTCCCATTCAGTAGATGACAGGTTTGATAAGGCACACATTCCCCTCCTCTTCCCCAAAAGTTGTGTTAATCTTTTTGTTATAGAACTAAGTTGAGGAGCAGAAGAGAAGGGCTGAATATGCTCAGTGCTTTACACTGAGTTCTGGGAGAGCTGTTTGTTTTTTCTGGCAAGAAAAGATGGTATATTAAATTTTAATAAACCATAAACTACTTGTGTGCCTGATCTTGTCATCTATGAAAAACAGGTAAGCAACAAAGCTTTGTTTACCTCTCATTAATTGATTAAAAGTAAACCTCCAGATACGTTATAAACAAGAATAACACCATATTCTCCTCTCCTCCCTTCCAATCCTAATACTCTTAACTGATCAATGTTTTGGCTTTGTCTCCAATATTAAAAGCCATAGTCGAGGCCCTTAAAGGAAATGGCCCAGAGTACTTGAACAGGATCTCCCTCTACATACCACCAAGTTCGTTAAGGTCCTCCCAAGGGGTATCCTTAATCATACCCTTTCCAAGAACATCACACAATGTGATGCCTGCTAGCAAGCCTTCTCTGGAGAGGCCTCCACATTCTGGAATGCACTCCCTGAAAGGCTTCACTTAAAACAAGAATATGTGTACTTCAGGAAGTAGGTGAAAGCTTGGCTCTTCAACCAGGCCTTAAATGGAATAATTTGCTAGTGATAAATAGGGTTACCACATTTGCGGAGACAAAAAAAAAGGACACAAAAAATAAAATGCTGTTTCGGCCCCGTCCCAGGCTGCCCCCAGTTCCGTCCCACTTCACAGTCACCTTGACCTCCCCCCCCCCCCCCCCCCCCCCAGAAGAAAACCAGATTCTATAAGCAGTGAAAATACTGGTTAAAGTAATAGAAATGCCTTTTATTTTGTAATCTAAATACAAAGTTAGAAAATAACTAAATTCCAAAAAAGCAAACATCCATGAACAGCTTGTCCCCCTATCCTTTTCCTCCCATCCATGAACAACAGCTTGTCCCTGTATCCTTTTCCTTCCATCCATGAACAGCTTGTCCCCCTATCCTTTTCCTCACATCCACGAGCATCTGTTCCCTCTATCCTTTTCCTCACATCCATGAACAACAGCTTGTCCCTGTATCCTTTTCCTTCCATCCATGAACAGCTTGTCCCCCTATCCTTTTCCTCCCATCCATGAACAGCTTGTCCCCCTATCCTTTTCCTCACATCCACGAGCAGCTGTTCCCCCTATCCTTTTCCTCACATCCACGAGCAGCTGTTCCCCTTCTCTCCCTTCCTGAGCCTCCCTTACAGCCCTGGTGGTCTAGTGACCTCTTCGGGACAGCAAAGAACCCCCTTCTTTCCTGCCTGCTGCTGCTGACCTTGCTGCCGCTGGTTCTTGAAATTGGCTGTTGAGTCTTCAAGCAGTGGCCTCACAAGACTTCTGCAAAGTCTCAAGAGGCTGCCACTTGAAGTCTTAGCAGTCCATTTTCAAGAAGCAGCAGGAAGCTCAGCGGCAGCTGGCAGGAAAGAGTGGGGTTATTTCCTACCCCAGAGAGACCAATAGACCACCATGGCATGGTAAGATAGGTTGGGGGGGGGGGGGGCAAGGAGAGAGGGCCTGCCCGCCAGCCCAGATACCCGGACAAACTGGCTGACTGGAAAAAAAAACTGCCCGAACCCCCCCCCCCCCAACAGTCCCCTGAAAAGGAGGACATGTCCAGAGAAATGTGGACCTAGTCATAATGACACACACACGGAGTGACATTGGCTGTACATACTATAGCAGGACATGTTTATCCACTCTTACCTACCTTTTATAATTTTGAAGCACCATTCTGACCTATTATGCAATTATCTTTAAATTAGTTCCTTTCATTTTTTTACACCTGTTACTCTGTTTAATTTATATGTTCCATCTTTGCTTACATCCTCTATGCTGTGTATTAAAATGTTTTATTGCGTATTATGTTGACATTGCAATGTCATGAGGAGCTGAGGATGGGACAACTATTTCCACATAGGAGTAACAAATCAAACAACCTTTTATAAGGCACTAAGATGAGACCTGACCCGCCTGCTTCAGGGGTCTCAAAAACCTCTGTACATAAAAACATAAAACATTATGGACATCTTCCGGAGAGGGGTAGGAGGGCCATCAGACCACAGGCCCCCTGGCTCTCTTGCGGAGGGGAGTAAATTCACACAATATGATTTGATTTTAATTCAAGGCTTTGCGAATGCACAGCTGACACCTGAAGGTGGTTATATTTTTGGGGGTCAAGCATTTGAACATATGGTGTCAATTGGTAGAAGGGAAAGATGGGGAGGAAGGGTTGTTGGGAAATTGTTGTTAATAGATCTTGTTGATTAAATGTTAGTTAATAGTATGAAAAAGGGGGGGGGGATAAAAGTTAAAAGATTAATGGAGATGAGTAATATTGTACAATTTCAGTACTTGGTGTGTGTTGATTGATTGTAGAGACATTTACATTATGTAAACACCATTTTTGTGCTTCATTAATAAAAATTGTTAATTTAAAAAACATAAAACATATTACATTACAATATTAAATCATAAATAAGGCATTAAAAATATGACAGAAAAATTAAAAAATATATATATATCTGATATGTACTAGATCTTAAAAAAAAAAAAAAAAGATGAATAAAGCTATACATAGTGGCATCTACCAAGGTATTATGCCATTCAAATGGATGTCAATGAATGGAATATATGTCCATGCATTAGCACAATGATAAAATGAACAGCATTTGGAATGAAGAGCATAAATGAAAAAGCATCCACCCAAAGTTGAAAAAAGACCCACCTCTGGAAACTGTGATGCTGTATGAGGTGCCAAAATACAACAAGAAGAAGGTATAATAAGGATACCAATGCCAGCTGTAGAAAAGAAAAGGTGGAGGAGTGGCCTAGTGGTTAGGGTGGTGGACTTTGGTCCTGGGGAACTGAGGAACTGAGTTCGATTCCCACTTCAGGCACAGGCAGCTCCTTGTGACTCTGGGCAAGTCACTTAACCCTCCATTGCCCCATGTAAACCGCATTGAGCCTGCCATGAGTGGGAAAGCGCGGGGTACAAATGTAACAACAACTTATTTTATCTTGTAGCATCAAAATATGTGTATATATTTATGGAAAAAAGGAACAAATTCACAGGATAGGTATTAATATCAAATAGGTAAGAACTATGTATATAAAAATGCTGAAAACTAAAAAAACGAGGACAAAAATGAACTTGAAAACAAAATTTAAAAGTGGAAGTAAGTGAAAGCCGGTTAAGACAATAGACAGTTAAAATGATAATAACCGGTAATTAGATGACATCACACATCTATTGTCTTAATCGGTTTGGTCTTTTAACTGGCTTTCACTTAACTCCACTTCTGTTTTAAAGTTCATTTTTGTCATCATTTTTGGTTTTGATTTTTAGCTTTTATATACATAAAAGTTTTCAAATTTTATATACATAGTTTTCAAATTTGGGTGGATGCTGTTTTATTTATGCTTTTGGTTTCAAATGCTGTTCTAGTTCATATTGCAGCTTTTGGTTTTCATTGTGCTAATGCGAGGCCATATGTTCCATTCATTGTCATCCATTTGATTGACATATCTTGGTAGATGCCATTATGTATAGCTTTATTCATCCTTTTTTAGTCTTTGTTTAAAGATGCAGTCCACATCTGAGGGAGAGAGTTTAGGGTTTTTTTGTCATATTTTTTTATTCATTATATATGATTATATAGTAGTGTAAAATATTTTATGTTTCTATGTACAGAGCTTTTTGTGACCCCTGAGGTAGGCGGGTTTGTTCGCCGAAACATGGCCCTGTGTCAGGTCTCATCTTGGTGCCTTAATAAAAGACTATTTGATTTGTTACTCCTGTGTGGAAATTGTTGTCTCATCCTCTGCTCCTCGTACTGTCTTGGATTTTCACAGAGGCTGTTTCCTGTTCTTTCTTTGACTTTGTATTGTAGCATATTGTGCCATAGTTTGTATTATAATTTGATTATTTTTACTGATATAATTGTTTATTGCTTATGTTTGACTTACTCTTGCAGTATGCCACCTTGAGTGAGTTCCTTCAAAAAAGGCGATAAATCCTGATAAAATATCAAAACAGATGGAATACCTTTGCAGATTTTCCAGAAATGCAAAACTTTACAATTAAGGAACAGCAAAAGTGTGCATTTGTTCAAAACATTGGAATTTCACCTAACCAGTATAAGAAAAAACAAATTATCAAACGCCATTGTATATCAACAAAGGAAGAACAAACCAGAAAGCAATAAAGATATTAAAAATTGGGAATTACAGGCTAATGCCCCATATATTTTCATGAACATTACCTAAATGCTGGTCATTCCTTCTCTCCATCATTTTCTATGAGGATATCAGACAATTTAAGTCTTAGGTTGAAGAGAGTTTAGTGAGTCAGGTTAAGAAATGCATATACTTAATTATACATTTCTTTGAAATTTTGCTTCCTAAGTGCTTGGAGCTGAAGAACCAAAGAATCTCTGAAAAATGTCTACCATATGGCCAAGAAAGCTAACTGACTGATACTTTACAAATCAGCATAATTTAATCCAGTCGGAAGCCTTGACAAAATTTCTAGCCTTTCTAATGAGGTCTCCAAAATATCAGTAAAATTGACATTTTGCTCTCCACTGGGCTGGTTCAACTCACACTCTGAGCCTCTTAGCACAGAAGGGATATTTTTAGGTATGGAAGGCAGAGAGTCAGCAGATAAGTACATAATTTCATGGAGATAAGTTTTAAACATCTTGCATGATGAAAGTGTTAACAGGAAAATTGATGTTGTTCACATCTAATTATGGAAGTCTCATGCGAAGCAAGAGACTCCAAATAAAAAATAATAAATGATTGGCCGGTTTCAAACACTTGTTACCCATTGGACAACCCTTGAAATGCAACCAGTAGCCTTGGTAATAAGTACTTCAGGGTCTCATATATAATTCACATCTGATTTGACCTGGTTTTGAAGTTGCATAGGGAGCAAAATACTTAAGAGTAGGCAGGTCATGCACCTCTTTCAGCCAGATTCCCCTCCATGTCTTGAGTATGTAACTGGTCTGTCCATCCATCTGTTAAAATCTTTCTGTACTGTGACCCTGATTGAGCTCTGCTTGAAAGTTATCTAGCAACTGAAGTATCAAAAATTCTAGTGATTATGACATCGCTTAGAAAAGGAATGTTTCAAACAGGTCTATCATTACTTCTTTGAGTGGGTATAGTCAGGTAATTTCTTAAGTAATAGACAAGTCATTGTCTTCCTAAAGAGCAGAAAATTTCAGGAAGATGTCTATATATAGTGGTGAGCTTTATCAAGTAGCCAAGCTTAGTGTGTATCAAAAGATCAAAATGAAGTGTTTGTTGCCATGAAGAATCTGAGAAAATCCTGAAAGAGTACTACCAGGAAAGTACACATTTTTGAGGAATTGCATACAGTGATGTCTGATCTGAGAGATCTTGGTTGTTGCAGGCTTGAGCTGACAATTGAATATTTGTCTATGTATATGATAAATATATTTATCAAAAATAATTCCTTAAAACGTTTGGTAGAAATTATTAAAAAAGAAGTAGCAGCAGCAAAGCAAACCTTTTCAGAGTGGTTTGGTATAGAAAAGGTGAAGCTACAACATGTAGGCTAAAACTGGCTCATGGAGCCATTTTATCTGACTGGTTCCTCCTTTAGCAAGCGAGGAAGCATGTAGAGCATGGCTAATGGAATTCCCCCCCCCCCCCCAAAAAAAAGCTTTTGGAATTCTTTCAAGCTCCTCCACATGGTGCTTATATCTGTATTGCTTGTGTGTATGTGTATTACTCTTGGCGGAATTCTCAGGAAAAATAAGAATTTTGTGCATAATATTTTTAAGTTCTACATATTGTAGTTACCAAATATAGTATAACCGCTCTGAATAGTAATTAATTTATATTTCTAATTAGAAAGGTCCTTAGTAAAAGATGCAAAGTTTTAGTTTTTGATGCAGATTTTTCCCAGGGTTACAGAACCATAGCTAGGGCTTCTGACTTTCAGTAATTTATTTCAACAGTCTGCCAAGTCTTAAGGGGAACGCTGAGCTTCAGTCCGTATGGACTTCTTTTAGCAACACAATAGTACTTATAATTTGAAAAAACTGTGCTACCTGCATTTCATCTTGGGCTGTGCAAACTGCTAAATGGTAATAACATGAAATCCAGAAGTCCTGCCCATAAGGCTGTAGAGCACTCCTCTCCCATCCACCACATATCCACACTAACTTCACTTCCCCATCTTCAACACTGGCTTCCCCCTCCCCAATACATTTTTATCCTCAACTTATTCCCTTTCAACAAGTCCTGAAGAGGTGCTGAGAGAGGACGTGCTGAGGGGGAGGAAATCTTACCCGCTGGAAATTGGATTCAAACTTGGGAAATGTTAAATTACTCATTTAGCAAAGTCACTTTAGACAGTAAGTTTAGTCTTTTAAGTCTGTTAGGTTTGGAGTGGAGTAGCCTAGTGGTTACTGCAGCGGACTTTGATCCTGGGGAACTGAGTGGAGGAGTGGCCTAGTGGTTAGGGTGGTGGACTCTGGTCCTGGGGAACTGAGGAGCTGAGTTTGATTCCCACTTCATGCACAGCTCCTTGTGACTCTGGGCAAGTCACTTAACCCTCCATTGCCCCAGGTACAAATAAGTGCTCCTTGTGACTCTGGGCAAGTCACTTAACCCTCCATTGCCCCAGGTACAAATAAGTGCTCCTTGTGACTCTGGGCAAGTCACTTAACCCTCCATTGCCCCAGTTACAAATAAGTACCTGTATATGTAAGCAGCATTGAGCCTGCCATGAGTGGGAAAGTGCGGGGTACAAATGTAACTAAAATTAAAAAAATTAAAAAAATAATTCCCACTGCAGCTCCTTGTGACTGTGGGTAAGTCACTTAACCCTCCATTGCCCCAGGTACAAAATAAGTACCTGTATATATGTAAACCGCTTTGAATGTAGTTGCAAAATACCACAGAAAGGCGGTATATCAAGTCCCATTTCCCTATATAAATAGTCCTTTAGAGTCCAGTTTAGTATTTTAGGTTGTGTTTTAAAGCTTGGTATAACATCAGTTTAGAGCACAGATACCAGTTGAGGAAAGCCTCTGTTTAGTGTTTAATTGCTTCCAACCCACCCTAAGGCTGATCTTTGATTTATAGGCTCTCCATCCAATTAGGAGGTAGTCATTGTAGGTTGAAGTACATTTTTTTTTAATTCTAATTTTATATTATGGAAAACTGTTGCTTTATTTTTTTTTTTCTTATCTTAGGGAGGACTTAGTTTAATTTTCTCTTTAAACAGCTTCTTTACTCGCTCCAGAATTTTTTTTTTTACCTGCATTTCAGAAGGAGAGTTGACAATCTCTTTTGAAGTCCTTGCATTTCAAAGGGTTAGACCATACACAAAAAGAGACGACTTCTACTTTTAGCCTTCAGGACAGCTGAGGAAATGTTAGGGACTTTGGTAGGGCTTTTTCTGTTTTCTTTCTACAGGTGCAAATACATTGTGCCACCAAAGCTGTTGCTCCAGTTAGCTTCTGTCTCTGTGCAGATTGAAAATGTGATCCCAGGAGAGAGGCTGGTTCCATGTGCAAGATGTCTTCAGCTTAAATCCCTGATGAAGAAGTGAAAGAACTGAGAGAGGAGGTAGCAATTTTGAGCATCGTCTGCGAAAATGAGAAATACATCGATGAAATGCTTCATGAAGCAAGATTACCAGCAGTGGGGAAGAAGAAGCTGTTCTGAAAGACGACAGCTGGACTCAGATCATGAGACTCAGTAGGATCAATACCATGACTCCACCTTCCCTTGAACTGAAGAACTGATATGCAGCCCTGGATGTGGAGGAGGTGAGAGCATCCCAGAAAGAGAAGGAATCAGCTCAAAATCACCAAAGTTTCTTTATCAGTTGCCACTAAGAGGCCAAAAGAATAGTGGTGGTTGATGATTCTTTTCTGAGGAGTACAGAGGCATCCATCTGCAGACCAGACCTGTGCTGTCTGCCAGGTGCCAAAATTCAAGATATTACAGGGAGTGTGCCGAGGACTCATTAAGGCTAATGACTGTCATTGGGCTTATCCATGTTGGACACTACTCACATCCTGGAGATAAATATGTGGCTGCACAGATGGTGTCATAGAGCATTTTTGGCTTTCTTAAACATGGGATGCTTTTCCAAGGGTTGCTGAGCATGGATGGTGTACATCTATCAAAGAAGGGAAGAAGTGTTTTCAGCAGCAGACTGACTAGCCTACTGAAGAGGGCTATAAACTAGAATTGTTGGTTCAGAGTGATCAAAACCCCAAGTAAGTGTAAGCCCTCAGGTTAGTGATGCATTAGATACCTCTACACAAATGGGGAAAAGGGGGCAACGTCTGGAAAGCAGTATATACTAATGCTCAAAGTGTGGGAAATAAGTTTTAGATCTGGTGGCAGTGATGGCAGAGGCAGATTTGGATTTGGTGGCAATCACAGAGACATAGTTCACAGAGATCCATGATGGGATATAGTTATATATAATGTGTTCAAGAAAGCCAAGGTAGAAAGAAAGGGAGGGGGGAGTGGCAGTATATGTTAAAGATAATATTAAAGCCACATAATTGCAGGACCTGCTGGGTAACGGAGAGGCACTGTGGGGTTCAATCTGGAAAGAGGGAATGGCATATGTATTTACACTGGTGTGATAAACAGGGCCACCGTCACAGACAGAAGAAGTGGACAGAGATTTAATTGAAGACATTCAAGATATAGCTGTGAAAGGGAAGTACTAATAAGTATTTTAATATGCCAGATGTTGATTTGGGTATCCCTACTGTGGGGTCTTTTAGAAGCAAGGGATCCTGGATTCTATACAGGGGGAACTATTCCAGCTTTTTGAATGGAACCCATATGGGATGGGCTCATGCTGGATTTAGGGCTTACTAATGGGGAGAGTTTCTGGTGTTACAGTAGGTGATCATCTGGCATCCATTAATTCCCAGATGGTGTAGTTTAATATTAAGATAGGTGTGGAGAGGGTTCATTCAAAAGTGAAGGTTCTAGACTTTGAAAATACTAACTTTATTCAGATGGGGGATTACCTCAAGGAATGTCTGGATAGGAACATCTGGAAGATGTAGGAAAACAGTGGGAAAAACTGGAAAGCAGCTATTGTAAGTACAAGAACATTGTGTACGAAAGAGGAACGGGACTTGGATGTGATCGTATGTGATGATCTTAAGGTGGCCAAACAAGGTAGAGGAAAGCAACAACAAAAGCTAGAAGGATGTATGGGTGCATAGGCAGAGGAATGGCCAGTAGGAAAAAGGAGGTGATGATGCCCCTGTATAAGACTCTGGTGAGACCTCATTTAGAATACTGTGTACAATTCTGGAGACCACACCTTCAAAAGATATAAACAGGATAGAGTCAGTCCAGAGGGTGGTTACTGAAACTGTCAGTGGGAAAGGGAAAACCCGAACTATAGCTATGTGATGCAAGGTTCCGCATTAGGAGTCACAGACCAGGAAAAGGATCTAGGAGTCATCATTGATGATACTTTGAATCCTTTGCACAGTGTGCTGCGGCGGCCAAGAAAGCAAGTAGAATGTTAGGTATTATTAGGAAAGGAATGGAAATAAAGAGAGGTTGTTGTTTAATGCCTTTGTATTGCTCCATGGTGTTGACTGCACCTTCAATACTGTGTGCAATTCTGGTCACTGCGTCTCAAAAAAGATATGGTGGAATTAGAAAAGGTACAAAGAAGGGTGATGAAAATGATAAAGTGGATGGGACAAGTTCCTGTGAGGAAGGCTGAAACAGCTAGGGCTTTTCAGCTTGGAGGAAAAGACGACTGAGGGGATAGAGGTCTATAAAATAATGAGTGGAGTGGAACAGGTAGATGTGAATACTTGTTTACTCTTTCCAGAAATACTAGGACAGGGGGTGGGCACGCAATTGAAGGTACAAAGTAATAAATTTAAAACAGGTTGGAGAAAATATTTCTTCACTCAACTTGTAATTAAACTCTGGAATCTGTTGCCAGAGAATGTGGTAAAAGCAGTTAGCGGGGTTTAAAAAATGTTTGGATAGGGGCTTGGGAAAATCCACTGCTTGTTTCTAGGATAAGCAGCATAAATGTATTGTACTGTTTTGGGATCTTGCCAAGGTACTTGTGACCTGGATTGGCCAATGTTGGAAACAGGATACTAGGCTTGATGGACCTTCGGTCTGTTCCTGTCCCTTATTTGTCATAAAGCGTATGGAGACAGACTTAAAGATCTCAATTTGTATACTTTGGAAAATAGGCGGGAAAGGGGAGATATAATAGACATTTAAATACCTATGCGGCATAAATGCACAGGTGGCAAGTCTCAATCGAAAGGAAGCTCTGGAACGAGGGGGCATAAGATGAAGCGAAAGGGGATAGACAGTAATAACCTGATGAAAAATTTCTTCACGGAAAGGGTGGTGAATTCGTGGAACGGGCGCCTGGTGGAAGTGGTGGAGATGAAAACAGTATCTGAATTTGAGAGCTTAGGACAAGTACATAGGATCTCCAAGTACATAGGATCTCTAAGGAAGTGATAGGGAAAGTAGATGGCATGGATGGGCAGACTAGATAGGCAATATGATCTTTATCTGCCTACATTTTTATATGTTTCTCTCTGAACTTGTCTCCCCTCCCCCCCCCCCCCCACATACATTCTGTTATCTGCCTCAGTAGATCTGCATCCCTACTGTATGTCTCTTTATCTAGTCTGCATCTTTCACACATCATCGTCTTTTCTGGTCCTGAGTTCTTTCCACCCCCCCCCCCCCCCAACATCCTTGGCTACTGTTTCCACCAGCTCATCTCCCCTTCCACTGTCCCCTTACCTTCTGTTGTTCCGAGCTTCCCCCCTCCCCCATAACATCCTGTTACATCACTTGCTATGCCACAACTATACCACATGACCCCTTACCTAGTTCCCCCGCAGCTCATCTCCCCACTTGCACTCATTGCCTTACCTTCCCAGTTTCTCTCACCAAACTTTCTTGGCACTATCTTGTTGTATTATGTGATTCTATTAAGCATGCAGCCCTCCTGTACTGTACAGCTTTTCTAGCATACATTCAGTGTGGTGCTCAAATCCTGCTGTTCTCATAGTCTTGCGAGAACATCACATGATTTCAGTACCCCACTGATAGTACACTGGAAGAACTGAGTGGTGCAGGAAGGCTGTTGCACCAGTTGTATTGTATAGCACGAGAACTTCCTTAATCACCCATGCTGAAATTGCTTCTCCTATTATAGAAATGTATTGGGCCATATTTGAGATGAGATGGCTTAGTTCTGTGGAATTCCTGGTCCCATTTTTGAATGGTCTGTGTTCAATGTCTTTTTTCACATGCCAAGTTTCACTATATTCCCTTTAATTTTTAAGTGTTGTTTTGCACTTGGGATAGACTAAACACATTTGACAACCCTTTGTGTAATTCTTTCTAATATCTGTCTGGTTGGAAAGACTAAAAATAGTGTTTAATGATGTATTTACCAGCTTGCTAAGAACTGTAGTGCTGCATGTGTCCCTAATAGTCACACACAAGCAGTTTAGGCCTTTGACATTGGCAAACAAAAGATGTTGCTTCCTGTTTCCTTGCTTTCTCTTGAAATAGAAAGCAACAAGTATGGTAAGCACAGAACATGACTCATGGAACTCTTTTCAACCGCTCTGCATATCTGTGTGCATTGCCATGATGGGAAGGGGAATGTAGGTTTTGGGGTGAAGCACTTTATGGAATGGTGGGCAATTTGAAGGGTTAGTTTTGGAGGAATGGTGCAGATTGGGGGGTAGAGTAGAGAATGGGGAAAGGCAGTATAAAAGGAGAAATTCCCTGCCTGGTATATTTCATTGTATGCAAGTTTCTGTGCTACATCTTTTTTTTTTTTTTTTTTTTTTTGGGGGGGGGGGGGAGGGAGTTTCCTTCATTTGGATTTCAAGAAATTCCTTTCCTTCAGCAACATTTCCATTACTTTTCCAATAACCAAAGTGAGGCTTACCAGCTTGTAGTTTCCCACTTCTTCTCTATCCCCACTTTTGTGAAGAAGGACCAAATCCGCTCTTCTCCAATCCAGCGGGACCTCTCCTGTCTCCAAGGATTTATTAAACAAATGAGTAGACCTGCCAGAATCTCTCTAAGCTCCCTCAATATCCTGGGATGGATCCCATTCGGTCCCATGGCTTTGTCCACCTTCAATTTTTCAAGTTGCTGATGAACACTTTCTTCTGTGAATGGTGTGCTATCCACTCCATTCTTACATGTACCTTTACCCAAGCTGATTGTGGTCTTTCTCCAGGATTTTCTTCTGTGAACACAGAAGAAAAGTACTTGTTTAGCACATTCGCATTTTCTTCATTACTCTCCACATAGCCGTCCACAGAATGTTTCAGTCTCATCAAGGTGGCCGACAGGACGCACAGAGAGGAGCTCCTCCGAACAATATTGGAGAAACCCATCTCAGTGACTACAGTCGGCAGCCATCCAACCTAATAGCCGAGAGAGAAACGACAAGTAGACCGACGGACCCGGAACGGGACCGAAGTTGAAACCGCAGTCGTACCTGAACTAGACCTGCAAATAGCCATGGTGATCAAGTCAGCGGATGCCTGACCGGCGAATACACCTGGGCCTTGGGTGTTCCACGAATCATCGGAGCAGCGGAATCGACTGCTGGACGATCCTCCTAAACCGCCCAACACGCAATACACTTGACTTTGACTGGCGAGCGAGACCAGCGCGTACCACGGAGACTACCCCCCGCCACCAACAGAAGCGGCGCCCAGATTGCCCTGACTGCGAAACCAACAGATATAGTGCAGAACTCGGAGAGACCAGTGGAGGCTGAAAGCAGCGAGGAATAGCTCATTTCAGCGCTCCACCACACTAACTACAGATGGAGCGGCAGTAAACGAGAACCAATTGCAGAGGAGGCCGAATCGACAGGTCTAACGCCTTGAAGGTCCAAGACCCGACTCAGGGAAGACCCACAGGGAAGCTCACGAACAATACTTACTACTCCCCACAGAAGAACGCAACAACCCAGCAAACAAAGGTTGCAGCACGGACTTTGAGCTGGTACAGTTTTTGCACATGCAGCGCTATGTTAATGATAAATAATAGTAATCTTAAGCAATCTTTGTACAGTGCTGTGCATACCATGCAGCGCGACAAAATTGACAATAGTAGCAGAACAGCTAGTATTGCCTTTGTATAACGTTATATATACCATGCAGCGTTATGATAACGATAATAGTAGTAGCTCTAAATAGTCTTTGTACAGTGCCACGCGGGCCATGCAGCATTGTGATACTGATAAATAGTAAGTGTCCTAAGTAGTCAATGTGTGTACCATGCAGCGTTGAGATAAGGACAAATAGTAGTTATCATAAGCTGTCTCTGCGCAATGTGAATTCGCCATGCAGTGCTGTGGTAATGATAAATAGTAATAGTCCTAAGACCCAAACGTGGAATGCATACCTCTGAATAGTGTCTTTGATCGCATTGAATAGCACTGTGTTTTTGATCTCCTATGCTTACTGAATGCTCACACCTTAACATACTTACTGCTACAGACATCAGAACACCAACGTGGTTACTACCAAATTACTCCTAATAATCTAATCCCTATCTCTAATCCACCATACACTAGCCACCCCCCTCACAGACAACAACACACCCACAATGCACATACCCTGCATACTACCCAGACATACCTCACCAAAGAATAACGGCCATAACAACGGAAGAAGCAACACACGTGGTCAAAATCAACACAAAGGTAAACAGGGCACAACAAACCCAAAGACCCATGATGATAGACATCTGATAAAAATCATTACATCCTCAGCCTCAACTGAATCCTATTAATTAATCCAACTGGGCTACATAAATGCCAGATCAGTAGTCAACAAAACTACAACAATAACAGACTGGATTACAACAGACAAACTTCCTTTTCATAAGCGAAACCTGGATTCACGACCAAAAAGATCCCTATACTTCTAGGTCTATGTCCCCCAGGCTATAGAATCACCCAACTGGAGGAGGAATAGCTAATATATACAAATCCCAATTCACTATCACAACCACTGCCGAATCCATTCTTTCCCAACTTGAAATTGCCTCAGTTAGAATCAATCACCTAACTCTGCAGGAACACCTCAACGTAATCCTTTTATATAGACCACCAGGTAACTGGCAGGACTGCCAAACACACTTTATGGACTTTATAGCGAACACTTGTGTCTCCACCACTAACCTTCTTATATAGGAGATGTCAATTACACCTTGAAGATCTTAATTCACCATACACGCACAAAGCAAAGACTTCTTCAACTATGGGACCTCCACTGGCCAAATATGCAACCACCCACATCAAAGGACACACATTAGACATTATCACACACAAATTTCCCCCTGACTCAAATCTTATACAAACAGATACACAGTGGACAGCTACACCAGGTCCGACCACTCTAAAGCCAAACCTGTCCTTCAATGGCGAATGAAAGTTTCCCACCACAAACAAGAACGAACAACCTATACCACGAGAGGTAAATAGATCCGTTACATTCTGGGAACAATTCTACAATAATGAATGGACAGCATCGACAGATTCAAGCCAATTTCTTCAAGATTGGGACGATAGATGCAGAAGCATACTAGACACATAGCACCACTCCAAACCAGAACATCACACAGAAAGAACTCAATACCATGGTTCAGCGATGAACTGAAAATACTAAAAGCACAAGTTAGAAGGCTAGAACAAACATGGAACAAAAAGAAAGATGCCGCCGCACTCAATGCTTGGAAACAACTTCAAAGAAAATACAAATACACCACTAGGCAAACTAAAGATCATACTACCAAACCAAAATTGGAATAGACTACAAGGACACCCACAAACTCTTCCAACTTGTGAACAAATTATTAGGCACTACAACGTGACCTCAAACAGCACAGACATACTTCAAGAGAAAATTATAAAACTACGATTTATGAAACCTGCCAACACCACAGAATACGTTAAACTCCTTGACTGCCTAGACCCAAACCCTGACGAACATCCAGCTGACAGAACCTGGACCAACTTCGATATATTATCGGACAACACCGTCTCCCAAACCCTTAAAAGGTTTGCCAAATCACACTGCAAATTAGACATACGCCCCAACAACCTTTTAAAACTTGCTCCTCAACAATTTATATCAAACCTCACGAAACACTTGAACTATATGCTACAAAATGGACTCTTCCCAAAAGACAAAGGAAACATTGTACTTACCCCTATACCCAAAGATGCTAAGAAAAGCACAAGTGACCTAACCAACTATCGCCCAGTAGCATCCATTCCTCTGACAACCAAACTAACAGAAGGGATGGTGACCAAACAACTCACCAACTACTTAAATAAATTTTCAATACTTCACGACTCCCAGTCAGGTTTCCGATCTAACCAGTACCGAAACAGTACTAGTTACCCTCCTGAATAAACTTAACAAGCTATATCAACAGGCAATAACATACTCCTCCTACAATTTGACATGTCCAGTGCCTTCGACATGGTTGATCATGGAATATTATTACACATCCTAGATTACTTCGGAGTCGGAGGCAACGTTCTTCAATGGTTTAAAGGATTCCTCACCACAAGATCATACCAAGTAACATCAAACTCGACCACATCAGCCCCATGGATACCTGAATGCGGAGTCCCGCAAGGATCCCCCCTCTCGCCAACCCTCTTCAACTTAATGATGACACCCGTGGCCAAGCTATTAGCCAACCAAAATCTTAATCCATACATATACGCAGATGATGTAACAATTTACATCCCATTCAAACATGACTTAAAGGAAATTACAAATGACATTAACCAAGCTTCCATATCATGAACACATGGGCGGATGCATTTCAGCTAAAACGTAATGCAGAAAAAACACAATGTCTCATACTCAACTCACAACACAACACTAACAAATTCACCACAATAAACACACGAAACCTGACTCTCCCTGTATCAGATACCCTGAAAATCCTCGGAGTGTACCATTGTTCGAAAACCTCACTCTTGAAAGTCATATGAAAAATACAACCAAGAAGATGTTCCACTCATGTGGAAACTTAAAAGTGTAGACCTTTCTTCCAAGGTCCATCTTCCGCAACCTAGTACAATCAATGGTGCTGAGCCACCTAGATTATTGCAACGCACTCTACGCTGGTTGCAAAGAGCAAATCACCAGAAACTTCAAACAGCCCGAATACTGCAGCCAGACTCATATTCGGGAAAACGAAATATGAAAGCGCAACACCCTAAGAGAACAGCTACACTGCTTCCACTTAACGTATCACGTTCAGATATGCACACTGACCCATAAATCATTCACAGAGATGCCCCAGCCTTCATGCTGGACCTAGTAGACCTACCCCCCAGGAACGCTAAAAAATTGTCCGCACATTCCTGGATTTTCACTTCCCCAGCTGTAAAGGTCTAAATATAGACTAACGCACGCGTCAAGCTTCTCCTACCTCAGCACACAGCAATGGACGCAGTAGCGCTTGAACTGAAAACTGTTCACGAATTAACCAACTTTCGCAAATCTCTAAAGACCTACCTCTTTAACAAGGCATACCACAATAATCAAGAATTGTAAATGTAACACTTCTCCACCTTACTACTATGTAGAACTACTTATCTCTGATCGCTTTATTTGTTTGCTTAATCTACTATTGCCAGACATGCTTTCTTTGAAATACTATCCGACATCTAAACTGTTTAAGGCGAATGCCATAACGATACACCGTAAGCCACATTGAGCCTTTTATTTATCAGACATGCTTTCATTTGTATGATTAATCATACCATGCCAACATACTTTCTTTGTAATACAATCTGATATCTAAATTGTGAAGGAGAATGCCATAACGATACACTGTAAACCACATTGAGCCTGCAAATGGGTGGGAAAATGTGGGATACAAATGCAATAAAAATAAATAAATAATTCATTTCTAGATTTTCACTAATAAAAATTAACACAACCACGTCCCAAACTGTACCTTACAACCAATCCAAATGGGATATGTAAACGTCAGGTCAGTAGTAAATAAAACAGAGCTTATAACAGACTGGATCATTACAGACAATCTTGACCTCCTATTCATCACTGAAACCTGGATTCATGACCTTAAAGACCCCATAATCTTAGATTTATGTCCACCAGGATACAAATTATCCACTGGACAAGAAATGGAAAAAGAGGAGGAGAAATAGCCATAATATACAAATCCTATTCACCCATCACAACCATAGCCGAATCTATTCTGCCACAACTTGAAATCGCTTCGGTAAGAATTAATCACCCAAACTTGCAGGAACACCTTAACGCAGTCCTGCTTTACAGACCGCAGGCAACTGGCAAGATTCCCAAATACACTTTATGGACTTTATCTCGAACACTTGCGTCTCTACCTCAAATCTTATCATAATAGATATCAAACCTTGCACCTTGAAGATCTCAACTCACAAGCACCCAGATGCGAAGAGTTCCTACAATTATGGGATCTTCACAGGACAAACACACAGCCAACACACATCAAAGGACACACACTAGACATCGGTCACATACAAACTCGATCCTGACTCAAACCTTACACTGACAGACACAAAATGGACACCCACCCGTGGACTGATCACTATAAAGCAAACATTACCCTCCAGTGGAGAACAAAAGACTTACCGAACAAACAAGAACATAAAACCTACACCACGAGAGGAAAAATAGATCCGGTAATATTCTGGCAACAGATCTACTATAATGGATGGACAATAAAGACAGACACAAACCAATTCCTCCAAGAATGGGACGATAGATTCAGATCCATATTAGACAATATTGCACCAACCCAAACCCCGAACCTCACATAGAAAGAATTCAATACCTCGGTTCAATGAGGAACTGAAAAAACTCAAAACACAAGTTAGAAGGTTAGAATGTGCATGGATAAAAAGAAAGACGACCCTACACTCAAAGCCTGGAAACAACTCCAAAGAAAATACAAATATACCATAAGACAACTAAAAGATATTACAAACTGAAATTGGACCAAATTACAAGGACAACATAAACTCTTCCAACTCGTGATAAACTACTAGATATTACACCAGTCACAACCAACAACAAAGATACACAAGGAGCAGACATCTCGCGAGATACTTCAATGAGAAAATCGTACAATTGCAAACTTAAGATACCTGTCAGTGCCATCGCGACTATGCTGAACTCCTTGACTGTTTAGACCCAGACCCTGGCATATACCCAGCAGACAGAATATGGACCAACTTCGAGACATCAGAGGATATCATTTCCCAAATGCTCAAAAGATTCACCAAATCTAACTGCAAACTAGACATATGTCCAAACAACCTTATGACATCTGCTCCTCAACAATTTATAACAGACATAACGAAACACTTGAATTACATGTTACAAAATGGACTCTTCCTGAAGGAGAAAGGAAACATACTACTCACCCCCATACCCAAAGACGCAAAGAAAAGTGCCAGTGAAATAACCAACTACAGGCCAGTAGCATCCATTCCCTTAATAGTCAAACTAACGGAAGGGATGGTAACCAAACAACTTACAAACTATCTAAACAAATTCTCATACTCCACAACTCCCAGTCAGGATTTAGGTCTAACCACAGTACCGAAACAGTACTAGTTACACTCATGTCTAAATTCAAACAAATGATTGCAACTGGAAAGAACATACTACTCCTACAATTTGACATGTCAAGCGCTTTCGACATGGTTGATCATGGAATACTACTACATTTTTTTTTGTTACATTTGTACCCCGCGTTTTCCCACTCATGGCAGGCTCAATGCGGCAGGCAATGGAGGGTTAAGTGACTTGCCCAGAATCACAAGGAGCTGCCTGTGCTGGGATCGAACTCAGTTCCTCAGTTCCCCAGGACCAAAGTCCACCACCCTAACCACTAGGCCACTCCTCCACTCCTTAATACTTCGGAATTGGAGGTAGTGTTCTCAACTGGTTCAAGGGATTCCTAACCACACGATCATACCAAGTGACATCTAACTTGACTACTTCAGCCACATGGATCCTGAATACGGAGTGCCACAGGGATCCCCCCTCTCGCCGACTCTATTCAACTTAATGATGATACCCTTGGCCAAACTATTATCAAACCAAAACCTCAACCCATATATATGCGCAGACGACGTAACGATCTACATCCCATTTAAACAAGATCTAAAGGAAATCTCCAGTGACATCAACCAAAGTCTTCATATCATGCACTCATGGGCAGTTGCATTTCAGTTGAAACTTAATGCAGAAAAAACCCAATGCCTAGTACTCACCTCACAACATAACACGAACAAATTCACTACCATTAACACACCAAATCTTGAACCTGCCAAACACCCTAAAAATTCTTGGAGTTACCATCAATCGACACCTAACACTTGAGAGTCACGCGAAAAACACAACCAAGAAGATGTTCCACTCAATGTGGAAAGAGAGTAAGACCTTTCTTCTCAAGAACCGTTTTCCGTAACCTGGTACAATCAATGGTGCTCAGTCATCTAGACTACTGCAATGCACTCTACGCCGGCTGCAAAGAGCAAATAATCAAGAAACTTCAGACAGCCCAGAACACTGCAGCTAGACTCGTATTCGGTAAAACAAAGTATGAAAGTGCTAAACCCCTACGAGAAAAGCTGCACTGGCTCCCACTTAAAGAACGCATCACGTTCAAAATATGCACCCTAGTTCACAAAATCATTCATGGAGATGCACCAGCCTGCATGTCAGACCTGATAGACTTACCACCCAGGAATGCTAAAAGATCATCCCGCACATTCCTTAACCTGCACTTCCTCAACTGCAAGGTCTAAAATACAAACTAATGCATGCGTCTAACTTTACCTATCTGTGCACACAGTTATGGAACGCATTACCGCACAACCTAAAAACATTACCAGAATCAAGAGAGTGTCCGATATATCTTATGTCAGCACATTTTTCTGGTTTATTTGGTTGAGCTGTTTTTTTTCAATATATTGTGAAGACGAGGCTTCTCCTCCTCTCCAGCAGGCCTCACTGGCCTGTGGCTCCTGAGCAGGACTCTGGCCTGTCTCTTTCCAGCACCCTGAACATACCAACCTTCAGAATACTAGGTCCCTTGTTCACTCAGGGTGACCTTGTTCTTAATGTGCAAATTAGATGTAGATTAATCAGTTCTCAACAACAGCATGTTCATCAGGCAGCTCTTTATTCCAGCCCCCTGGGCACACTTCTTCCAGCTTAAACACTTTCACAGGTCTTCCCACTGAGCCTCCCACACACAGACACCTGGGCTCAGTACTAACAGTCTTCTGTTCTGGACAAGATGTTTTCCCCTCACCAGGAGTATACAACTCTGTCCTCCAGCCCCTGGCCGCTAGCTCATTGTTCTTAATACACAGTTCTGTCCACAACAGACTAACACAAAAGTCCCCAGATTCCAGCCAGTACCTTCAAAGGGGGATATTCTTCTTTCAGCTGCCAGGTCTCCAGCTCCTCTCTCTTCTCTCTCCTTTCAAAAGTCAGGTAGGTATAAGATGGGTGATTAGTTTATCCACCCCTTTAGGCTCTTCCCCTAATTGCAGGCAGGACCCAGCCCATAACAACTTACACCTGTTTCCAGCCCAGGACTCTCCTTTGTCCTAGCAACCTCCACCTGGACATTCCCCTACTGGCTCCCTCTAGTGACTCATCCTGGGGATTTAAATGGGAACAGCGCCATCTAGTGGCCTAACCAGGATGGGACAGCCCCTTACTCTTCACAATATATACTAGAAGATTCACGACTGTGGTCTTCAGTACATTTGGTTTCATCAAATCTACCATATTTTGACAGTAGAGGATCATGGTGTAGCCCCTGAAGCAGCCCTGCTGGGCGAAACATGGCCTGTGTTGGACTGTACTGTATATAATTTTTAATATCTATTAATAAATTACATGTTTTCATAACGATCTGCTTTGTTGATTTTCCATCTTGGAGTTTGCAGACCATCTGCCCTTTTGCTTTCTTAAATCCATTTACATGCCAGCAGGCAGGCTTTCTGGAGCATCATTATCGATTCTGCCAAGGCTCCCCTCGCTGACCCGGAACAGTCCAGCAGCAAAAGGGATGGGGATCGCGCCACCCAACGCCGAATGATCGACAGATACTCAGTGACCCGATCCCAAAAGCGGCAAACCTGTTCATATGTCTAAGAGGTATTATAAAAAGTATTGTCTGACTTGTTGCATTTGGGACATATGGAAGAGGACAAACCCCCCTGCATGGACCACCTGAACCCTAGTGAAATAGGACCTCAGAAGAACGTGAAAATAGCACTCTATAATTAGCACTTCCTGTGAGCTTTGGAATACTCTGTAAGGTGGAGAGCATATCCCACGATTCCAAATTCAATCCTGTGTCAAGTTTCCAGCGATGTCTAATATGTTCTAGGGTCTTATGAGTACCTAAGTTCCACAAGGCTTTATGGATTCCTGAAATGAATCCAGACTCTTTAGCCTGGAGAAAAGGCGGCTGAGGGGTGATATGGTAGAGGTCTACAAAATAATGAGTGGAGTAGAGCGGACAGATGTGAAGCGTTTGTTTACACTTTCTAACAATATAGAACCATGGGACACAAGATGAAATTAGAATGTGGTAGGTTTAAAATGAATCAGAGAAAGTTTGTATTTACTCATGCGTAGTTAGACTTTGGAACTCATTGCGGGTGAAGGTAGTAATGGCAGCTGGCCTTGCTGAGTTTAAAGGGGGTCTGGATAGATTCCTGAAGGAAAAGTCCATTGATCGTTATAAAATTTTGTTTTTTTTGCCAGGTTCTTGGGGCCTGGATTGGCCGCTGTCGGAGACGGAGTGCTGGGCTTGATGGACCTTTGGTCTTTTCCCAGCATGGTGGTGCTTATAGAAGACTCAGATATCGTGTCGAAAAAGTTAGGCACTTGAGCTCCAGTTCCATTACCCAGGGACTCCACCCGCAATGCTCGAATGTAATGCTTTAACTGACAGTGTGCATAGACATCTGCCCATTGTCCTTTCAATAGCTCTAATAACTTGAGCCTGCCTGCGGTATATATATATATATATATATATATTTATTTATTTGTACCCCACGCTTTCCCACTGATAGCAGGCTCAATGTGGCTTACATATTATATACAGGTACTTATTTGTACCTGGGGCAATGGAGGGTTAATTGACTTGCCCAGACATGTTCCAGTCTACTAATTCCCCCACGTTCCCAACTTTTGACGGCTTTATCATCAGACCTGGGGAGGAACGATGGGTTACCCCGTATAGAGAGGAGTTCAGTAATACACGGATCCTCTCCGATACCTTTTACCAAATATCTCCGAGCCTCCTGCAAAGGATTTAAAAGCACAGAAGCCTTTAAACGAACAGGTAACAAATGACGATCCACATGTAGCAGGGAGATCAGATCATAAGGGGCAAAATACCCTTGTTCAACATACAGTGGTGGTAAAACAGCTTTCTGAGTAAAGCCAATCACGCACATTGCGCAAAGGCATGCATAATTATATAACTGTAAATTGGGCAAATCTATCCCCCCCTGCGCCCAATTGCCCAATAGCAGCTGGTAATGTGTTTTGGGGTTCCTCTTGGCACTACAAATCTACTAACCAACTGGTTAAATCGTTGTAAATCTTTTTTTAACATCCGTAATGGCAAGTTTAAAAACGATATAGCCATCTAGGCACTATCACCATACGAATAAGGCTGATCCTCCTCGCAAGGGAGAGAGGCAGCCCCTGCCACTTATCCAACTGCTCCTCCGTCCTACGGAACATCTAATGCATATTAAGATTATTATTATTATTATATATTTTTTTTGTACATTTGTACCCCGTGCTTTCCTACTCATGGCAGGCTCAATGCGGCTTACATATACAGGTACTTATTTGTACGTGGGGCAATGGAGGGTTAAGTGACTTGCCCAGAGTCACAAGGAGCTGCCTGTGCCTGAAGTGGGAATCGAACTCAGTTCCCCAGGACCAAAGTCCACCACCCTAACCACTAGGCCACATTATAAAGATCTTTTACCTGAGGCGCAAGAAGAACACCCAAATACTTGAAGGAATTGTGTGCCCATTTCAGCTGGAAGGTCCCTTGCCATAGCAGTGGAAGATCTGCTTAGATCGCTAAGGGCCACCAACTTGTCAAAATTGAGACAAAACCAGCAAAATCTCCATATTCTGAAAGGACTGCAGTAAGGCATTAAATGCTCAAAGCGTTCTGAGGCTCAGTGCTGGTTCTGGAGCACCATAATAGATGGTAGCCAGGCCCAAATCAGCAATTTAGTAGTCAGCGACAGCAGTCAACGGCTCCATTGTTGTAATAAAACAGATTTTAGAGATTGCTTCACTTACCCTGGACGTGTGGCTGTGCTGGGGATTTTCAGAGCTGGTTTGAATTGGTGGCTGAGGCAGCATTTATTTTTAAAAGTTTTTCTTTTTCTTATGTGACTGTTCTTAATTCTATATCTCACCTAAAATAAACGTAGGAAAAAAAACGCTGTTCTTTCACTTGCTGTCCTCTCTAAGCCTCTCTATCCTATTAACTAATCTATAATTGCTTAAACTGTGCTGAGTTTCTGTGCTGGTGTTTCCTATTCTGTGTGCTGAAGTGTCTTAAAAGTGCTCCCTGACACTGTGTTTTCTACCGTGTGAAGTAATCTGATGCAGATAGAGGCCAAGATGCACAAAAGTCCTTGTTAGAGCCGTTCCGTATCGAATTCCATAACGAATCGGTACAGGACGGCTATGCACGGATAGGGAATGCAAATGCGCTGTTCATTGCAGCTCACTTGCATTCACTAACCCTTCGTTAAACCGTCGCAAAATCGGCCCGTAGAGCATGCGCAGAGCAGCCAAGCGTTATGCTGGCTGCTCTGCGCATGCTAAGGACGTAAGAATAAAAAAACAAACAAACACGTCCTTTATGGATGTTCTTGCCCCTGCCCGCCTGCCCGAGGTAGCCACTGCTCCCCGCTCCCCCCTGCATTAAAGTCATAGCTTTAGGCTGCCCCGGCCCCCCTCCCTTCCTCCCTTCCTCTCTTCCTCTCTTTCTCCGCAGCTTCGCCTCCCGCCATCCTCCGTGGCCCGTCCCCTCCGCGCCCCCCTCTGTCTTACCGGGCTTTCGCAGCGCCTCTCACCTCAGTGTGAAGGCGCTGCACGGGCAAAAAGAACAGCTGATCGCCTCTTCGCTGAGTCTTCGGACGTCCCTCCTGGGCCCGCCCTCGTCTGACGTAGGTTACGTACGCCAGACGAGGGTGGGCCCAGGAGGAAAGGAGGGACGAAGACTCGGCGAAGAGGCAATCAGCTGTTCTTGCCCGTGCAGCGCCTTCACACTGGGGTGAGACGCTGCGAGTGCCTGGTAAGACGGAGGGGGGAGTTGCGGCGACGACCTCAGGGGGGGCGGGGCAGGGGGTGGAGGATGGCGGGAGGCAGAGCTGAGGAGGAAGGGAGGGGGGCCAGGGCAGCCTAAAGCTATGATTTTAATGCAGGGGGAGCGGGGAGCAGCGGCGACCTCGGGCGGGGAGGGGCAAGGCCGTCGATAAAGGACACTCCTGACAAGCGTTTTTGCCCCCGCCTGATTTTATTTTGTTTTACATTAGTTTTGGAAGCTGGGCAGCCCCAAGGAGAGGTACAGACCTCTCGTTAGCTTTCCCGTAGTTTTCCAGCGTTAGGGCAAGCGGTAAACTTTGATGCATCTCATTTCAATAGGGTTTCTACACAATTTGCTCATCTGCATTCCGTTTTCGTTTTGCTGCTACCGGCGTCGGAAATCTTTAATGCATGCCAGGGTAGAAGAAACTTGTTTAAAGGCTCGTTAAAGCCTCGCTTAGTTTAGTGCATCTTGCCCAGAGTCTAGCAGCCACTGCAGGATCTAGTTTAGTCTTCCCGCCCACCCCTAGGACAACTCCACATTTATAGCAAGTAGTGTAATTAGAGTAATAAGCTAGGAGTGTTCTTACATTACCATTCATTACCATTTAAGGAGGAATCACTACAAGGATCAAACAGTACCATATATAAACTAAAAGACTCCTTATATCAGACTAATATTCTTTTTTTTTTTTAATATTTTATTTATCGTTTTTATACATAGTAAACAAGTATAAACTTGTAAAGAAAAATCCACTATTACAATTAAATCTAAAGATATTATTCATAACACAAATTAATATTATAGCTTCATTTAAAGTCCACAACAGGAGTCCAAGATTCCTAAATAGGAGAGAAACAGGTAATAAACTTTATAAAATCAAATTTGAGATACAGACGAGTTTCTATTCAACTTTACTTAACGAGGAGCTCTCTTAGATGTTAAAAAAGATGACAATTGGTCAGGATCAAAGAGACTATATTCTTAATACTGCAGCAACTCTTTCAAGTTTGAAAAACTTGAGAGCAAAAAATTGTCAGCAACCCAGCAGCGAGTAGGGTGCTACCCAGTCTTTTTGCATGGAGTGCCACATGTATAAGTAAGTATATCCCGGTTGATGAGATGTCATACGTGTGTGCCTGATGCAAAGAGCTACTAGACCTCAGAGAGCATGTTTGTACTCTTGAGGCTAGAGTAGCAGACTTGGTAGAAATGAGGGAGATAGAGAAATTCATAGATGAGACCTATAGGGATGTTGTGGAGAGCTCCCACTTCCATTCAGGTAGCCTCTGTGTTGCTTTGGAGGATGGAGGTATCCCAGAAGGTGAAGTAGTAAGTATTCTTGTAGCCAGGACCTGCACACTGGGAATGGACTATCCTCCCGCACCAGGATATGTCTCCAGGTATTGCCTGGGAAGGAAAGCATATGACAGCTGTTGTGGTTGGTGATTCAATCATTAGGCATATAAATAGCTGGGTGGCTGGTGGACGGGGGATTGCCTGGTGACTTGCCTGCCTGGTGCGAAGGTGGCGGACCTCATGCGTCACCTAGATGGATTGTTAGATAGTGCTGGGGAGGAGCCGTCTGTCTTGGTAATGTGGGTACCAATAACATAGGAAAATGTGGCGAGAGGTTCTGGAAGCCGAAACATAGAGCAGCTTTTAAACTAGGAACCGGGGGGGGTGGGGGGGGGGGGGGGGGGGGCGGGCGACAGTCGCACAGCAGCGTAGGGTTCGGAATAAGGTATCTTGCAAGGATATCGCCCAGACAGGAAGACAGGGTTTATTTTTTTTATTTCTTGTTACATTTGTACCCTGCGCTTTCCCACTCAGGCTCAATGCGGCTTACGTATTGTATACAGGTACTTATTTGTACCTGGGGCAATGGAGGGTTTAAGTGACTTGCCCAGAGTCACATGGAGCTGCCTGTGCCTGAGGTGGGAATCGAACTCAGTTTCTCAGTTCCCAGGACCAAAGTCCACCACCCTAACCACTAGGGCCACTCCTCCACTCCCGTTTATTGATAGTGAGTATGAAATAGAGACTGTAGTAGATTCAATGTCCATAAATAAAAAATAATAAAAAAACAGGCAAAAAATAGCAAATTAGTACTGACAAGTGAACAACATGCTGTAATAAGGAATAACAAACCTAACTTGAAGTCCCATATGCAAATGCTAGGAGCCTTAGACATAAGATGGGAGAATTGGAATATAGTGCACAATGAAGAATTAGACATAATAGGCATCTCTGAGACCTGGTGGAAGGATGATAACCAGTGGGACACTTGTCATACCGGGGTACAAATTATATCGTAGTGATAGGGTGGACCGGATTGGGGGAGGAGTAGCACTGTTTGTTAACAAGAACCTTGGGTCAAATGGATTGGAAATTCTGCGGAAATGAAACATCTCATGATCATTGTGGATCGAGATTCCAAGTGTTAAGGGGAAAAGGACGGTTATAGGGGCGTACTACCGACCGCTCCGACCAGCATGAGCAATGGACGCAGTCATGTTAAAGGAAATTAGGCAAATAAATAGGCAACGCAATAATAATGGGTGATTTCAATTACCCCCATATAGATTGGGTTAATGTAGCATCAGGGCACGCTAGGGAGGTAAACTTCCTTGATGAAATAAAGGACAGCTTTATGGAGCAGCTGGTACAGGAGCCGACGAGAGAAGGAAAAATTCTAGACTTAGTCATTTGTGGAGCGCATGATCTGGTATGGGAGGTAACGGTTCGGGGGCCGCTTGAAAACAGTGATCATAACATGATAGACTTTGAAATTTGCTTTCAAAAAGGTAAACATAGGAAGTCAAATATGTTAGCGTTTAGCTTTAAAAAAGGAAGGTATGATAAAATGGGAAGAACGGTAGAAAAAAAACTCAGAGGAGCGACTGAAAGGGTAAGACAACAGGCATGGGTGCTGTCAAAAACACCGTCCTGGAGGCCCGGGCCAAACATATTCCACGTATCAGAAAAGGAGGACGGAAAACCAAACGACAGCCGGCATGGTTAAAAAAGTGAGGTAAAGGAGGCTATTGGAGCTAAAAGGAATCCTTCAGAAAATGGAAGAAGGAACCGAATGAAGAAAATAAGAAGCGGCATAAGGAATGTCAAGTCAGATGCAAAGCGCTGATAAGAAGGCAAAGAGGGATTTTGAAAGAAAGATAGCGTTAGAGGCAAAAACTGATAGTAAAATTTTTTTAGATACGTTAAAAGCAGGAAACCGGCAAAAGAATCGGTTGGCTTGCTGGATGACCAGGGTGTAAAAGGGTGATCAAGGAAGACAAAGAAATAGCAGAAAAACTAAATGAGTTCTTTGCTTTGGTCTTCACTGAGGAAGATTTGTGTGGGATACCGGTGCCAGACAGGGTATTCGAAGCTGAAGAATCGGAAAAACTTAATAAAATATCTGTAAACCTGGAAGACGTAATGGAGCAGTTCTGCAAACTGAAGAGGAGCAAATTTCCTGGACTGGATGGTATTCACCCCAGGGTTCTGATAGAACTAAAAAATGAGCTGACAGAGCTACTGAATAACCTGGTGCACTGGCTAGAGCACTGAGCTTGTTATTGATTTGTAATTTATCTTTAAAATCGAGCGTGATACCGGAAGATTGGAGGGTGGCCAATGTAATGTCGATATTTAAAAAAGGTTCCAGAGGAGACCCGAGAAATTATAGACGATTAGTGTAATGTCGGTGCCGAGCAAAATGGTAGAGACTATTATCAAGAACAAAATTACAGAGCACATTCAAAAGCATGGACTAATGGGACAAAGTTAACAACATGGATTTAGTGAAGGGAAGTCTTGCCTCACCAATCTGCTGCATTTCTTTGAAAGAGTAAACAAACATGTGGACAAAGGTGAGCCGGTTGATATTGTGTATCTAGATTTTTAGAAGGCGTTTGATAAAATTCTTCATGAAAGACTACAGAGGAAATTAGAGGGACATGGGATCGGAGGTAGTGTCTTACTGTGGATTAAAAACTAGTTGAAAGATAGGAAACAGAGAGTAGGACTAAAAGTTCAATATTCGCAATGGAAAAGGGTAGTTAGTGGGGTCCCACAGGGATCTGTGCTGGGACCTCTGCTTTCTAACATATTCATAAATGACCTAGAGATGGCCAATGACACAAAGTTATTCAAAGTTGTCAAATCGCAGGAAGATTGTGGAAAAACTGCAAGAGGAGCTTACGAGACTGGGAGACTGGGCTTCTAAATGGCAGATGACATTTAATGTGAGCAAGTGCAAAGTGATGCATGTGGGAAAGAGGAACCCAAACTATAACTATGCCATGCAAGGTTCAGCGTTGGGCATCACGGACCAAGAAAAGGGATCTAGGTGTCATCATTGATGATATGTTGAAAACTTCTGCTGCTACTGCAGCAGCTAGGAAAGCAAATAGAATGTTGGGTATCATTAGGAATGGGATTGAAAATAAAAATAAGGATATTATTCTGCCATTGTATCGCTCCATGGTGCGACCATACCTCGAGTATTGTGTTCAATTTTGATTGACACACCTCAAAAAAGATATAGTGAAATTGGAAAAGGTGCAGAGAAGGGCGACAAAGGTGTGATACAGGGGATGGGACGACTTCCCTATGAGGAAAGGCTAAAGAGGCTGGGGCTATTCAGCTTGGAGAAGAGGTGGCTGAGGGGAGGTCTATAAGATAAGAGTGGAATGGAACGGGTCGATGTGGAGCGTCTATTTACGCTTTCCAAAAATACTAGGAGCAGGGGGCATGCGATGAAGCTGCTGTGTGGTAAATTTAAAACGAATCGGAGGAAATTTTTCTTCACTCAACGGGTAGCTAAATTCTGGAATCCCCTGCCGGAAAAAGTGGTTAAGGCAGTTAACTTAGCGGACTTCAAAATAAGGTTGGACGGCTTCCTGGAGGAAAAGGCCATAGAATGTTATTGAATGGACAAGGGAATAATACACTATTTCTAGGAGGGGCGGGACAAATTGCTTGTTCTTTTGGCCGCTGTCGGTGACAGGGTGCTTGGCTTGACGGACCCCTGGTCTGTCCCAGCATGGCGATGCTTATGTACTTATGTACTCTGCCTTGACTAACAAGTGCACTTGGGGTCTGTATTGTTGATTAGAAGTAATTCTGTTTAAAAATGATTGTTTAACTTTGTGTGAAAATAAGTTGGAATGCTGAAGATAAGAGACAGCTCTAATTAATTTGGTATGGACACCTGGACTTGGAAACAGTTACCACATTCCCACAGTATGGCTTGTTTACCTATTCTCAAGCATTCTGTAATTTTCCTTGGCTCTGAAAATAAGCTTTAGCTTAATAAAAAGGTGGGGTTGTTGCAGCAGAACTTTGAGGCTCATCTGTGGGTGGACACATCCTGGTCATAAGGAGACTTTGTGCTTTCGCTGCAGCGGGTCTTCTAGCTGATGAGATAAGGGCCTGAAATTCCTGACCAGTGATGTTGTATGTATAATATGTATATATCTGTCTTATAGCTTTCTTTTAGTTAGATGATTTAATCATTGTATATATATCTTAATCATTGTAGATTTTGGCACCTCTAATAAAGGTCTCATTTATGAAATACGAATCCAAAAGACTCCACAGTAATAGTAACGTAGTAGATGACGGCAGAGAAAGACCTGTACGGTCCATCAAGTCTGCCCAACAAGATAAACTCATATGTGCTGCTTTATGTGTATACTTGATCTTGATTTGTATCTACCATTTTCAGGGGACAGACCGTAGAAGTCTACCCAGCAGTAGCTCCGCCTCCCACCACTGGCTCTGCTACCCAATCTCCTCTAAGCTTCTGAGGATCCATTCCTTCTGAACAGGATTCCTTTATGCATTTTTGAATTCTGTTACCATTTTCATCTCCACCACCTCCCGCGGGAGGGCATTCCAAGTATCCACCACTCTCTCCGTGAAAAAATACTTCCTGACATTTTTTCTTTAGTCTGCCCCCCTTCAATCTCATTTCATGTCCTCTCGTTCTACCGCCTTCCCATCTACGGAAAAGATTTGTTTGCGGATTAATACCTTTCAAAT